>NC_086450.1:180200296-180522379 GCF_028390025.1 Pseudophryne corroboree | reverse complement strand
TAACGTCCTAGTGGATGCTGGGGACTCCGTAATGACCATGGGGAATAGACGGGCTCCGCAGGAGATAGGGCACTTTAAGAAAGCTTTGGATTCTGGGTGCGCACTGGCTCCTCCCTCTATGTCCCTCCTCCAGACCTCAGTTAGATCCTGTGCCCAGAGAATGAAGGGCGCACTGCAGGGAGCTCTCTTGAGTTCTTTGCTACAGAAAGCATTTTTGTTTTGGATTTTTACTTTTTTACAGGGAGCACTGCTTGCAACAGGCTCCCTGCATCGAGGGACCGAGGAGAGAGGGGCAGACCTACTTAACTGATAGGATCTGCTGCCTCGGCTACTGAACACCATTAGCTTCAGAGGGGGTGAACACAGGTTCGTCCTGGGCGTCCACCCCCGGAGCCGCGCCGCCGTTCTCCTCACAGAGCCAGAAGAGCAGAAGCAAGAAGACGTCTCAGGCGGCAGAAGCCTTCAGCTTCACAGAGGTAACGCACAGCACTGCAGCTGTGCGTCATTGCTCCACATCACCTCACATACTCCAGTCACTGTAAGGGTGCAGGGCGCAGGGGGGGGCGCCCTGGGCAGCAATAGTAACACCTCTTGATGGCAAATAGGTATATACATGTACAGCTGGGCACTGTACATGTATATAATTGAGCCCCCGCCATTTTTTAACGATTTTGAGCGGGATAGAAGCCCGCCGCCGAGGGGGCGGGGCTTCTCCCTCAGCACTCACCAGCGCCATTTCTCTCTCCACAGAACGCTGAGAGGAAGCTCCCCAGCCTCTCCCCTGCACATAATTAGGCGCAAAAATCAATATAAACAGCAGCTACTGGGTTAACATTAAGTTACTGTGTTATTCCTGGGTTAATAGCGCTGGGGTGTGTGCTGGCATACTCTCTCTCTGTCTCTCCAAAGGGCCTTATGGGGGAATTGTCTTCAGATGAGCATTCCCTGAGTGTGTGGTGTGTCGGTACGTGTGTGTCGACATGTCTGAGGTAAAAGGCTCCCCTAAGGAGGAGATGGAGCAAATGTGTGTGTGAGGGTGTCTCCGTCGACAACGCCGACACCTGTTTGGATATGTGTAATTAAGTGCTAAGGTGAATTTATTGCACAAAAGATTAGAGAACAGACAGGGAATCTACCCATGTCTGTCCCTATGTCGCAGAGACCTTCAGAGTCTCTCAATGATCACTATCCAAAATAATAGACACTGATATCGACACGGAGTCTGACTCCAGTGTCGACTACGATAATGCAAAATTACAGCCAAAATGGCAGGAAAGTATTCAATATATGATTATTGTAATAAAAGATGATTTGCATATCACTGATGACTCATCTGTCCCTGACACAAGGGTACACATGTTTAAGGGGAAGAAAGCTGAGGTAAATTTCCCTCCTCTCATGATGAAAAAGAGCGGGAATCTCCAGACAAGAGACTGCAGTTTCCCACAAAGACTTCTCAGGGAGTATCCTTTCCCTACTAGGGCCAGGATACGATGGGAATCTTCCCCTAGGGTGTCATGTTTGCCCAAAAGGTAGCCCTGACTTAACAGCTATCCTCAGGGATCCTGCAGATAGCGTGCACATTCTGGTATACTACTCAGACCGGCGATTGTGTCGGCATGGGTTTATAGCGCTGTAGCAGCGTGGACAGGTACCTTATCAGCAGAGATTGAGACCCTAGTATGTATGTGTATATATATATATATATATATGTATATATAGAGATACATATATTAAAGATGCTGTCTTAAGAGATATATATATAAAACATGCCCAAAGAGACATTAGTCTACTGGGTTCTAGAGTCAATGCTATGTCGATTTCTGCTTGACGTGTCCTGTAGAATATGCAATGGACAGGTGATGCCGACTTAAGAGGCATATGGAAGGCTGAGGATTGTGTGGAGAAGGGATCTCGGACCTGGTCTCCACAGCTATAGCTGGTAATTCTGATATTTTGCCTTATATTCCTGCACAGCCTAGGAAAGCACGACATTATCAAATGCAGCCTTTCGAACACAAAGAAACAAGAAAGTCCGAGGTGCGTCCTTTCTTGCCAGAGGCAGGGGCAGAGGAAAGAAGCTGCACAACACAGCTAGTTCCCGGGAACAGAAGTCCTCCCCGGCCTCTACAAAATCCACCGCATGTCGCTGGGGCTCCACAGGCGGAGCTAGGCCCGGTGGGGGCACGCCTTCGTAAGTTCAGCCACAAGTGGGTTCACTCCCTGTTGGATCCCTGGGCAATAGATATTGTGTCTCAGGGATACAAGCTGGACTTTGAGGAGATGCCCCCTCACCGACGGCCCTGCCAGCTTCCCCCCACGAGAGGGAAATAGTGTTAACTGCAATTCACAAATTGTATCTTCAACAGGTGGTGGTCAAGGTTCCCCTCCTTCAACAAGGAGGGGGTTATTATTCGACCATGTTGTAGTCCCGAAACCGGATGGTTCGGTCAGACCCATATTGAATTTAAAATCCCTGAACATATACCTGAAAAGGTTCAAGTTCAAGATGGAATCGCTAAGAGCGGTCATCGCAAGCCTGAAAGGGGGAGATTTTATGGTGTCCCTGGACATAAAGGATGCATACCTTCATGTCCCCATTTATCCACCTCATCAGGCGTACCTCAGATTTGCGGTACAGGATTGTCATTACCAATTTCAGGCGTTGCCGTTTGGTCTCTCCACAGCCCCGATAATCTTCACCAAGGTAATGGTGGAAATGATGGTGCTCCTGCGGAAGCAAGGTGTCACGATTATCCCATACTTGGACGATCTCCTCATAAAAGCGAGATCAAGAGAGCAGTTGCTGAACAGCGTATCACTTTCTCTGGAAGTGTAACGGCAACACGGCTGGATTCTATATATTCCAAAGTCGCAGTTGGTTCCTACGGCTCATCTGCCTTTCCTATCCATGATTCTGAACACAGACCAGAAAAGGGTTTATCTCCCGATAGAGAGAGCTCAGGAGCTCATGACACTGGTTAGGAATCTATTAAAACCAAAACAGGTGTCAGTGCTTGACTGCACTCGAGTCCTGGGAAGGATGGTGGCATCATACGAGGCCATTCCCTTCGGCAGGTTCCATGCGAGGACCTTCCAATGGGACTTACTGGACAAGTGGTCCGGATCACATCTTCAGATGCATTGGTTAATCACCCTGTCCCTCAGGGCCAGGGTGTCACTCCTGGGGTGGCTGCAGAGTTCTCACCTTCTCGGGGGACGCAGATTCGGAATTCAGGACTGGGTCCTGGTGACCACGGACGCTAGCCTCCGAGGGTCGGGAGCAGTCACACAGGAAAGAAATTACCAAGGTCTGTGGTCAAGTCAAGAGACTTGCCTTCACATCAACATCCTGGAACTAAGGGCCGTATACAACGTCCTACGTCAAGCGGAGCACTTACTTTGCGACCAACTGGTTCTGATTCAGTCAGACAACATCACCGCAGTGGCTTGAACCGCCAAGGTGGCACAAGGAGCAGAATGGCGATGGCAGAAGCCACCAGAATTCTTCGCTGGGCGGAGAATCACGTAAGCGCTCTGTCAGCAGTGTTCATCCCGGGAGTGGACAACTGGGAAGCAGACTTCCTCAGCAGACACGACCTCCACCCGGGAGAGTGGGGACTTCATCAGGAAGTCTTCACACAGATCACATATCGGTGGAAACTGCCACAGGTGGACATGATGGCATCCCGCCTCAACAAAAAAACGACATAAGAGACCCTCAGGCAATAGCGGTAGACGCCCTGGTGATACCGTGGGTGTTCCAGTCGGTCTATGTATTTCCTCCTCTTCCTCTCATTCCCAAGGTGCTGAGGATAATAAGGAAAGGAGGAGTGAGAACAATCCTCATTGTTCCAGATTGGCCACGAAGGACCTGGTATCCAGATCGGCAACAAATGCTCACAGAGGACCCGTGGCCTCTTCCTCTAAGACAGGACCTGTTGCAACAGGGGCCCTGTCTGTTCCAAGTCTTACCGCGGCTGCGTTTGACGGCATGGCGGTTGAACGCTGGATCCTAGCAGAAAAGGGCATTCCGGGTGAGGTCATTCCTACGCTAATAAAGGCTAGGAAGGACGTGACAGCTAAACATTATCACCGTATATGGCGAAAAGATGTTTATTGGTGTGAGGCCAGGAATGCTCCTACTGAGGGATTCCAGCTGGGCCGTTTCCTTCACTTTCTACAGTCAGGAGTGAATTTGGGCCCAAAATTGGGCTCCATTAAGGTCCAGATTTCGGCCCTATCCATTTTCTTTCAAAAAGAGTTGGCTTCTCTACCAGAAGTTCAGACGTTGTAAAGGGAGTGCTGCATATTCAGCCTCCTTTTGTGCCTCCAGTGGCACTTTGGGATCTTAACGTGGTGTTAAGTTTACTGAAATCACACTGGTTTGAACCATTTAAAACGGTGGAGTTAAAATATCTCACGTGGGAGGTGGTCATGCTATTAGCCTTGGCTTCGGCTAGGCGTGTGTCAGATTTAGCGGCTTTGTCACATAAAAGCCCCTATCTGGTTTTCCATATAGATAGAGCAGAATTGCGGACCAGTCCACAATTTCTGCCAAAAGTGGTGTCATCTTTTCTTATGAACCAACCTATTGTGGTGCCTGTGGCTACTCGTGACTTGGAGGATTCCGAGTTACTGGATGTGGTCAGGGCTTTGAAGGTTTATGTAGCCAGAACGGCTAGAGTCAGGAAAACGAAGTCGCTGTTTATCCTGTATGCATCCAACAAGCTGGGTGCTCCTGCTTCAAAGCAAACTATTGCTCGCTGGATCTGTAACACGATTCAGCAGGCTCATTCTGCGGCTGGATTGCCGCTGCCTAAATCAGTTAAAGCCCATTCCACTAGGAAGGTGGGCTCTTCTTGGGCGGCTGCCCGAGGGGTCTCGGCATTACAGCTTTGCCGAGCGGCTACTTGGTCAGGTTCCAACACTTTTGCGAAGTTCTATAAGTTTGATACCCTGGCTGAGGAGGACCTTGTGTTTGCTCAATCGGTGCTGCAGAGTCATCCGCACTCTCCCGCCCGTTTGGGAGCTTTGGTATAATCCCCATGGTCCTTACGGAGTCCCCAGCATCCACTAGGACGTTAGAGAAAATAAGATTTTACTTACCGGTAAATCTATTTCTCGTAGTCCGTAGTGGATGCTGGGCGCCCGTCCCAAGTGCGGACTTCTTCTGCAAGACTTGTATATAGTTATTGCTTCAAAAAGGGTTATATTATAGTTGGTCGGTCTTGAACCGAGGCTATGTTAATTGTTCATACTGTTAACTGGGTAGTTTATCACAAGTTATACGGTGTGATTGGTGTGGCTGGTATGAATCTCGCCCTTAGATTACAAAAATCCTTTCCTCGTACTGTTCATATCCTCTGGGCACAGTTTCTCTAACTGAGGTCTGGAGGAGGGACATAGAGGGAGGAGCCAGTGCACACCCAGAATCCAAAGCTTTCTTAAAGTGCCCTATCTCCTGCGGAGCCCGTCTATTCCCCATGGTCCTTACGGAGTCCCCAGCATCCACTACGGACTACGAGAAATAGATTTACCGGTAAGTAAAATCTTATTTTTCTGGAGCGGTTGGCCATAATTGTTCTGCAGGGAATGTGTCGCACTGACTCTCTCTATAGCTGGCCTTTCAGCCTATGGGGGTAATTCAGACCAGATCGCTCGCTAGCTGTTTTTTGCAGTCCTGTGTTCGCATAGTCACCGCCCACTGGGGAGTGTATTTTAGCTGTGCAAGTATGCGATCGCATGTGCAGCCGAGTGGTACAAAAAAACTTTGTGCAGTTTCTGAGTTGCCCAGGACTTACTCAGCCGCTGCGATCACTTCAGCTTGTCCGGGGGCTGGAATTGACGTCAGGAACCCTCCCTGCAAACGCTTGGACACGCCTGTGTTTTTCCAACCACTCCCTGAAAACGGTCAGTTTCCACCCACAAATGCCTTCTTCCTGTCAATCTCCTTGCGATCGGCTGTGCGAATGGATTCTTCGTAAAACCATCGCACAGCCACAATCCGCTTTGTACCCATGCGACGCGCCTGCGCATTGCGGTGCATACACATGCGCAGTTGTGACCTGATCGCAGAGCTGCAAAAAACGCTAACGAGCGATCAGGTCTGAATTACCCCCTATGTCTCCTACTCAATATTTTTGTTGTAAATCTCACCGTAGGCTCTCCTTGGCTCCTGTGACTCGCCAAACTCTCTCACCAATGACCCCAACGTCAGGATGATCACTCTGTATGACAACGAGGAGGTGAGAAATGCTGGGGGGAAAAGGGGGGCATTGACAAATGATCCACTATGACACAAGATACATGACGCTGCAATATACACCACACAGGGATGTTCAGGAGCAGGTGCAGAGGGGGAGATCATACAACCAGGAACAGCTGCAGTGACTCTGAGGACAAGAAAGTATGTGACCTCCTATTACAGTCACCCTCTATAAATGATCTGAGTGTACAAGTAATACAGTGCTTAACCCTCAGCACTTGTGACAAAATTCTTTTAGAAAAGGTTACACCGCTCTGGAAAAGCCTATAAATCATATTACCATTCAGCACTTCTGGAAAGTCAGAATGCCCTTCTGGTGATTGAGATATTACTGCAAAACACAATATCACACCGTGACGATATCCACGCAGATGTGGTCATCACCTAGGGAGTGTTTAATCACCGTTTGATTGATCAGATGTGATTATTGGGACATCTCGCCTACCAATTTCAGGCTAATTAGGTTAAAGAGCCAGACTGGCTGACAACGTAACTTTCATGTACGTACTCTGGCATATCCCATCTGATCATTCCTGGGTGACTTGTCATGAGGACTTCTAGTTTAGGGTCTGCACAGCAATGTCCAAAATACCCCAGTGTAATTACTCTGTGTGTAATCAGTTTATACCGATTTACGGAGATAAGATAAGAGTTGGATACAAGAACTAGAATATAAAGTAGATCTACTATCTGGGGAGAACGTGTAATCTGTATTAGAGTTGGTCTGTAAGGAAATGCGGCATTAAGCTGGTGTTTTAGGAGCAGTTTAAACATTGTCTTACAGTGCTGTGAATGCTTATTTTTAATCTGATAACATATAGGGTAGTATAGCAAAATACAAAAAGTAATAAATAATGATAGAGCAGCCTATCCGCCATATTCTTTTAAAAGCTATTTTTATTAAAATGTCTTGTATGTTTCTTTTATTAGGTTGGATCGGATAGCGCTCATGGAGCGGGGTCACTGCTGACGGAGCTGATCCTGCGTCGTATTTCTAGCAGTCCCCAGAATCTCACCTCCTTCGAGGAATCCGTGCCCAAATCTTTTATGATTAGTGCTGATATGGCTCATGCTGTGCACCCTAACTACATGTAAGCGATGCAATGCGTGGCGTGTGTGGGATGTGTATCAGTCACCTGCACCCGTAGGCTGCCATATTTATAAGATAGCAGCCAATCAATTTACTAGGAAAGTGTGATGCCTGTGAGGCACAAGTAAGCTGCTAAACCAGATTCTCAGTGATGTCTGCGATCCCTGTGACAATGAGTCTGGGTTTGGTCCCCTGTGTACTGACAAACAGTGCAGAAATTTGTTTATAAATGAAAGTGACAGCAGCAAATCCGCCTGGGGGAGAAAGGAGTGGTGATTACAACAATTCCGTTCTCTGAAGACAACACCACAGCAAACTATCATTAAATAACTGTAAGACACGGTATGATGTGGTGATGTGTAGTTATGGCAAGGCAACGTTAAGCTAGAACTATTATAGAGATATATAGATATATATATATATATATATAATAGTTGTATGCATTCACAGGAACAGTGGGAAATTCAGAAGCCTCATATACAAATGTAGTTCTCATTATATATAACACTAAAGATAAACCATACACATGAGATAAGCCATAAACATACTGAGCAATATTTAAAGTCAATGGGGTAAAATAAAAAGTGGCAAATCGCTGATTGGTGCAAACAAAACACACAGGAATTAGTTGTATGTATCTACAGTAGAAATATCTCTTACTGGGGGATTTTAGTCGGTACTGTACAAAGCTTAGGGTGTGTACACACGGTGAGATCCTTGCTATGCCCGATTTTCACTTGCGATTTCCCTTGAACTCCCTGGAGCCCAGATAGCACAGATTTTGACTAACTTTTCTTGTGTGCTTACGATTTTGGCTTATGTGAGATGTCATTGACATGTGAGATGAACTAGATAGTACACCGATCTAGCAAGGATTGACTTGCCTGCACAGTCTATCTTTCTCTAACGTCCTTGAGGATGCTGGGACTCCGTAAGGACCATGGGGAATAGACGGGCTCCGCAGGAGATAGGGCACTTTAAGAAAGCTTTGGACTCTGGGTGTGCACTGGCTCCTCCCTCTATGCCCCTCCTCCAGACCTCAGTTTTACACTGTGCCCAGAGCAGGATGGGTGCACTGCAGAGAGCTCTCCTGAGTTCTCTGCCTAAAGGCATTTCTCTTACGTCCTAGAGGATGCTGGGGACTCCGTAAGGACCATGGGGTATAGACGGGCTCTGCAGGAGATAGGGCACCTAAAAAGAACTTTGACTATGGGTGTGCACTGGCTCCTCCCTCTATGCCCCTCCTCCAGACCTCAGTTAGATTCTGTGCCCAGAGGAGAAAGGGTACACTGCAGAGAGCTCTCCAGAGTTTTCTGTTTTAAAAGAATTTTCTTAGGTTTTTTATTTTCAGGGAGTCCTGTTGGCAACAGGCTCCCTGCATCGTGGGACTGAGGAGAGAGAAGCAGGGCTGGCTTTACGGTTGGGCTCTGTTTCTAGGCTACTGGACACCATTAGCTCCAGAGGGTGTCGGAACACAGGTCTCACCTGGGGTTCGTCCCGGAGCCGCGCCGCCGTCCTCCTCAGAGATGCCGAAGATAGAAGCCGGGTGAGTATGAGAAGGCAGAAGACATCAGGCGGCAGAAGACATCAGATCTTCATGAGGTAAGGCGCGCAGCGGTAAGCTGCGCGCCATTGCTCCCACTATACACACACAGAGCAGCACTGCTGGGGGGGGCGCCCTGGGCAGCAATAATCCTCACTTCTGGGCATGTTAAGATGGATTAGGCTGCGGAGGCAGTAAATCCAAGAATCCCCCGCCATTTTAATAAAAAAAAGCACTGGGACCGAAGCCCGCCGTCGGGTGGGCGGGGCTTGATCCTCAGCACTAACCAGCGCCATTTTCTCCACAGAGGCTGCATGCTGAACGCTGGCTCCCTGGTCTCTCCCCTGCTGAACTTCACAGGCTGGAAAAAAGAGGAGGGGGGCACATTGGCGACGCAGTGAGTGGGAATTGGAATATTATTATATTTAAAAAAAAAGAGCTATCTGGTCATTTCTCTGACGTCCTAGTGGATGCTGGGAACTCCGTAAGGACCATGGGGAATAGACGGGCTCCGCAGGAGACTGGGCACTCTAAAAGAAAGATTAGGTACTATCTGGTGTGCACTGGCTCCTCCCTCTATGCCCCTCCTCCAGACCTCAGTTAGAATCTGTGCCCGGCCAGAGCTGGGTGCTCCTAGTGGGCTCTCCTGAGCTTGCTAGAAAAGAAAGTATTTGTTAGGTTTTTTATTTTCAGTGAGATCTGCTGGCAACAGACTCACTGCTACGTGGGACTGAGGGGAGAGAAGCAAACCTACCTGCGTGCAGCTAGCTTGTGCTTATTAGGCTACTGGACACCATTAGCTCCAGAGGGTTCGAACACAGGGCCTGACCTCGATCGTCCGTTCCCGGAGCCGCGCCGCCGCCCCCCTTGCAGAGCCAGAAGACAGAAGAAATGACGAAAACGGCGGCTGAAGACTCCTGTCTTCATTAAGGTAGCGCACAGCACTGCAGCTGTGCGCCATTGCTCCCACAGCACACCACACACTCCGGTCACTGTAGGGTGCAGGGCGCTGGGGGGGGCGCCCTGGGCAGCAATTATAATACCTTTTGGCACAAATTATACACATAATACAGTCTGTCACTGTATATGTGTGCAAACCCCCGCCATTAAGTCTCACAAAACGCGGGACAGAAGCCCGCCGCTGAGGGGGCGGGGCCTTCTTCCTCAGCACACCAGCGCCATTTTCCCTTCACAGTTCCGCTGGAAGCAGCTCCCCAGGCTCTCCCCTGCAGTATCTGGATACAAGAAGGGTAAAAAAGAGAGAGGGGGCACTTAAATTTAGGCGCAAATAAGATAAGTAAGCAGCTATTGGGAAAAATCACTTATTATAGTGTACATCCCTGTGTTATATAGCGGTGTGGTGTGTGCTGGCATACTCTCTCCCTGTCTCCCCAAAGGACTTTGTGGGGTCCTGTCCTCAGTCTGAGCATTCCCTGTGTGTGTGCGGTGTGTCGGTACGGCTGTGTCGACATGTTTGATGAGGAGGGTTACGTGGAGGCGGAGCAGAGGCAGATAAGTGTGGTGTCGCCCCCGACGGGGCCGACACCTGATTGGATGGATATGTGGAAGGTCTTAACCGACAGTGTCAACTCCTTACATAAAAGGTTCGATGACGCAGCAGCCTTGGGACAGCCGGGGTCTCAGCCCGCGCCTGCCCAGGCGACTCAGAAGCCGTCAGGGGCTCATAAACGCCCGCTAGTTCTGATGGTAGACACAGATGTCGACACGGAGTCTGACTCCAGTGTAGATGAGGATGAGATAAATGTACAGTCTACAAAAGCCATCCGATGCATGATTACTGCAATGAAAGATGTATTGCACATTTCTGATATTAACCCGGTTACCACCAAGAGGGGTATTATGTTTGGGGAGAAAAAGCAGCCAGTGACTTTTCCCCCATCTGATGAATTAAATGAGTTGTGTGAAGAAGCGTGGAGTTCCCCTGATAAGAAACTAGTAATTTCTAAGAGGTTACTGATGGCGTACCCTTTCCCGCCAACGGATAGGTTACGTTGGGAAACATCCCCTAGGGTGGACAAGGCGCTAACACGCTTATCTAAAAGGGTGGCACTGCCGTCTCAGGATAAGGCCGCCCTAAAGGATCCTGCGGATAGAAAGCAGGAAGCTATCCTGAAGTCTGTGTATACACACTCTGGTACTCTACTGAGACCTGCTATTGCTTCAGCCTGGATGTGTAGTGCTGCAGCAGCATGGACTGATACCCTGTCAGACAACATTGATTCCCTCGACAGGGATACTATTTTGCTAACCATCGAACATATAAAAGACGTCGTCTTATATATGCGGGATGCACAGAGGGACATTTGCCTGCTGGCATCTAGAATTAATGCAATGTCCATTTCTGCCAGGAGAGTATTATGGACTCGGCAGTGGACAGGTGATGCTGATTCTAAAAAACACATGGAGGTTTTGCCTTATAAGGGTGAGGAATTGTTTGGGGACGGTCTCTCGGACCTCGTATCCACAGCAACTGCTGGGAAGTCGACTTTTTTACCTCAGGTTCCCTCACAGCCTAAGAAAGCACCGTATTATCAAATGCAGTCCTTTCGGCCTCAGAAAGGCAAGCGGGTCAGAGGAGCATCCTTTCTGGCCAGAGGCAAGGGTAGAGGAAAGAAACTGCACCAGGCAGCCAGTTCCCAGGAACAAAAATCCTCCCCTGCTTCCACTAAGTCCATCGCATGACGTTGGGGCTCCACAGGCGGAGCCAGGTGCGGTGGGGGCACGTCTCTGAAACTTCAGCAACCAGTGGGTTCGCTCACAAGTGTATCTCTGGCCTGTACAAATTGTATCTCAGGGATACAAGCTGGAGTTCGAGGCGACTCCCCCTCGCCGTTACCTCAAATCAGCCTTGCCAGCTGCTCCCAGGGAAAGGGAGGTAGTACTGGCGGCAATTCACAAGCTGTACCTCCAGCAGGTGATAATCAAGGTCCCCCTCCTTCAACAGGGCAGGGGTTACTATTCCACAATGTTTGTGGTACCGAAACCGGACGGTTCGGTGAGACCCATCCTGAATTTAAAATCCTTGAACACTTATATAAAGAAGTTCAAGTTCAAAATGGAATCGCTCAGAGCGGTCATTGCAAGCCTGGAAGAGGGGGATTTTATGGTGTCGCTGGACATAAAAGATGCTTACTTGCATGTCCCAATTTACCCACCTCACCAGGAATACCTCAGGTTTGTGGTACAAGACTGTCATTACCAATTCCAGACGTTGCCGTTTGGTCTCTCCACGGCACCGAGAATATTTACCAAGGTAATGGCCGAAATGATGATACTCCTTCGGAAGAAGGGAGTTCTAATTATCCCGTACTTGGACGATCTCCTCATAAAGGCGAGGTCCAGAGAGCAGTTGTTGCTCAGCGTAGCACTCTCTCAGGAAGTGTTGCAACAGCACGGCTGGATTCTGAATATCCCAAAGTCGCAGCTGATTCCTGCGACGCGTCTGCTTTTCCTGGGCATGATTCTGGACACAGAACAGAAGAAGGCGTTTCTCCCGGTGGAGCAGGCCCAGGAATTGTCATCTCTGGTCAGGGACCTCCTGAAACCAAAACAGGTATCGGTGCATCACTGCACGCGAGTCCTGGGAAAGATGGTGGCTTCTTACGAAGCAATTCCCTTCGGCAGGTTCCATGCAAGGATCTTTCAGTGGGATCTGTTGGACAAATGGTCCGGATCGCATCTTCAGATGCATCGGTTGATCACCCTGTCCCCAAGGGCCAGGGTGTCTCTGCTGTGGTTGCTGCAGAGTGCTCATCTTCTCGAGGGCCGCAGGTTCGGCATACAGGACTGGGTCCTGGTGACCACGGATGCAAGCCTCCGAGGATGGGGGGCAGTCACTCAGGGAAGAAACTTCCAAGGACAGTGGTCAAGTCTGGAGACTTCACTACACATAAATATACTGGAACTAAGGGCCATTTGCAACGCCCTGAGTCAAGCAGAGCCCATGCTTCAAAACCAACCTGTACTGATTCAGTCAGACAACAGCACGGCGGTCGCCCATGTAAACCGCCAGGGCGGCACGAGAAGCAGGATGGCAATGGCAGAAGCCACAAGGATTCTTCGATGGGCGGAGAATCACGTGCTAGCACTGTCAGCAGTGTTCATCCCGGGAGTGGACAACTGGGAAGCAGACTTCCTCAGCAGGCACGACCTCCACCCGGGAGAGTGGGAACTTCATCAAGAAGTCTTCACACAGATTGTAAATCGCTGGGAACTGCCACTGGTGGACATGATGGCGTCCCGCCTCAACAAAAAGCTAAAAAAATATTGCGCCAGGTCAAGGGACCCTCAGGCGATAGCTGTGGACGCACTAGTGACACCGTGGGTGTACCAGTCGGTTTATGTGTTCCCTCCTCTTCCTCTCATACCCAAGGTACTGAGGATAGTAAGAAAGAGAAGAGTAAGAACTATACTCATCGTTCCGGATTGGCCAAGAAGAACGTGGTACCCAGAACTACAAGAAATGATCTCAGAGGACCCATGGCCTCTGCCTCTCAGACAGGAGCTGTTACAACAGGTGCCCTGTCTGTTCCAAGACTTACCGCGGCTGCGTTTGACGGCATGGCGGTTGAACGCCGGATCCTAGCGGAAAAGGGCATTCCAGATTAAGTTATTCCTACGCTGATAAAGGCTAGGAAAGACGTGACAGCAAAACATTATCACCGAATATGGCGAAAATATGTTGCTTGGTGTGAGGCCATGAAGGCTCCTACAGAGGAATTCCAGCTGGGTCGATTCCTGCACTTCCTACAGTCAGGAGTGTCTATGGGCCTAAAATTAGGATCCATAAAGGTCCAGATTTCGGCCCGATCTATTTTCTTTCAAAAAGAACTGGCTTCACTGCCTGAAGTTCAGACGTTTGTTAAGGGAGTGCTGCATATTCAGCCCCCTTTTGTGCCTCCAGTGGCACCTTGGGATCTTAACGTTGTGTTGGATTTCCTAAAATCACACTGGTTTGAGCCACTTAAGACCGTGGAGCTAAAGTATCTCACGTGGAAGGTGGTCATGTTGTTGGCCTTAGCTTCGGCTAGGCGTGTGTCAGAATTGGCGGCTTTGTCATGTAAAAGCCCATATCTGATCTTCCATATGGACAGGGCAGAATTAAGGACTCGTCCCCAATTTCTCCCAAAGGTGGTATCAGCGTTTCATTTGAACCAACATATTGTGGTGCCTGCGGCTACTCGGGACTTGGAGGATTCCAGGTTGCTGGACGTAGTCCGGGCCTTGAAAATTTATGTTTCCAGGACGGCTGGAGTCAGGAAAACTGACTCGCTATTTATCCTGCATGCACCCAACAAGCTGGGTGCTCCTGCTTCAAAGCAAACTATTGCTCGCTGGATCTGTAGCACGATTCAGCAGGCTCATTCTGCGGCTGGATTGCCGCATCCAAAATCGGTGAAGGCCCATTCCACAAGGAAGGTGGGCTCTTCTTGGGCGGCTGCCCGAGGGGTCTCGGCATTACAGCTTTGCCGAGCTGCTACTTGGTCGGGTTCAAACACATTTGCAAAATTCTACAAGTTTGATACCCTGGCTGAGGAGGACCTTGAGTTTGCTCATTCGGTGCTGCAGAGTCATCCGCACTCTCCCGCCCGTTTGGGAGCTTTGGTATAATCCCCATGGTCCTTACGGAGTTCCCAGCATCCACTAGGACGTCAGAGAAAATAAGAATTAGTCACCGGTAATTCTATTTCTCGTAGTCCGTAGTGGATGCTGGGCGCCCGTCCCAAGTGCGGACTCTCTGCAATACATGTATATAGTTATTGCTTCACTAAAGGGTTATTGTTATGAGCCATCAGTACATGGAGGCTCAGTTGTTGTTCATACTGTTAACTGGGTATGGTTATCACAAGTTGTACAGTGTGATTGGTGTGGCTGGTATGAGTCTTACCCTGGATTCCAAATCCTTTCCTTGTTGTGTCAGCTCTTCCGGGCACAGTTTCCCTAACTGAGGTCTGGAGGAGGGGCATAGAGGGAGGAGCCAGTGCACACCAGATAGTACCTAATCTTTCTTTTAGAGTGCCCAGTCTCCTGCGGAGCCCGTCTATTCCCCATGGTCCTTACGGAGTTCCCAGCATCCACTACGGACTACGAGAAATAGAATTACCGGTGAGTAAATTCTTATTATTTTTCCACAGTGTTATTAAGCGCTGAGTGTGTGCTGGCATACTCTCTCTCTGTCTCTCCTAAGGGCCTGGTTGGGGTTTTGTCCCCTTGAGGTTAATCCCTGTGTGTGTGGGGTGTCGGTACGTGGTGTCGACATGTCTGAAGCGGAAGGCTTCTCCAAGGAGGAGGTGGAGCAAATGAGTGGTGTGTCCCCGTCGGTTGTGCCGACTCCGGAATGGATGGACATGTGGCATATGTTGAATGCAAGTGTGGCATCTTTACATAAAAGGCTTGATAAGGCTGACTTAGGGGGGACATCAGGGGGTCAATCCTCGGATTGGACCGACTCACAGGGCCCGTCGGGGTCTCAAAAGCGTCCCTTAACACAAGACACTACTACCGACACGGATTCTGATTCCAGTGTCGACTATGACGAAGTAAAATTACACCCTAGGGTGACTAAAACCATTCAGTGTATGATTGTGGCAATAAGGGATGTGTTGCATATTGAGGATGAACCCTCGGTCCCCGACACAAGGGTACACATGTTTAAGGAAAAGAAAAATAGATTATTAATTTTCCCACATCTCTTGAATTAAATGATTTCTTTGGAAAAGCTTGGGAGACTCCGGAAAAGAGACCGCAGATCCCCAAAAGAATTTATATGGCATACCCCTTCCCTAAGCAGGACAGGGAGATTTGGGAATCACCCCCCACTGTGGACAAGGCCCTGACGCGCTTGTCCAAGAAAGTGGCGCTACCGTCTCCTGACACAGCGGCCCTTAAGGACCCTGCAGATCGCAGGCAAGAAACTACCTTAAAGTGTATTTATTCTCATACGGGTGCTGTGCTAAGACCGACAATTGCGTCGGCATGGGTGTGCAGCGCAATTGCAGCTTGGACAGATGAGCTGACAGATCAATTTGATAATATGGATAAGGATACTATATTCTTAACTAGCCCATATTAAAGACGCAGTCTTATTTATGAGGGATGCTCAAAGGGACATTGGACTGCTAGCTTCTAGGGCCAATGCCATGTCTATCTCGGCAAGAAGATCCTTATGGACTCGCCAATGGACGGGTGATGCGGATTCAAAAAAAACATATGGAAGTACTACCCTATAAGGGTGAGGTATTGTTTGGGGATGGGCTGACGGACCTGGTTTCCACAGCTACAGCAGGTAAATCAAATTTTTTACCATATATTCCCCAACAGCAAAAGAAAGTAACACCCTATCAGATGCAGTCCTTTCGGTCGCACAAGTCCAGAAGAGGTCGGGGATCCTCTTTCCTCGCCAGAGGTAAGGGCAGAGGCAAAAGAGCACCTGCTTCGGCAGGTGCCCAGGACCAAAAGTCCTCCCCGGCTGCTCCAAAACCCACAGCATGACGCTGGGGCTCCCCTGAGGGAGTCCGCACCGGTGGGGGCACGTCTTCGACTTTTCAGTCAGACCTGGGTCAGATCAGACCTGAATCCCTGGGTGTTAGAAATAGTTTCCCAGGGGTACAAACTGGAATTCGAGGAGGTGCCCCCGCGCCGATTTTTGAAATCGGCCCTACCAGCTTCCACATCGGAAAGGGATGTAGTGTTAGCTGCAATTCAAATGCTGTCTATACAGCAAGTGATAATCAAGGTTCCCCTGCACCAGCAGGGAAGAGGTTACTACTCAACCCTATTTGTGGTCCCGAAACCGGACGGTTCGGTCAGACCTATTTCTTTTTCATCCACTAGGGGTCACTGGAGTACTCTTGGGATATGGACGGCGTAGCAGAACAAAGGCACTGAATATTTAAATTTAGAACTCTCCACCCCTCCATATCCCAGAGTACCTCAGTGTACGAACCCAGTGTTTTTTCTGTGCTCAAAGCACTAACATCGGCTTGTGGGATTCCCACACTTGGATGGAAGATTTTATTAATTTTTCATTTTGACTTTTTAATTTTTAATTTTTACACTTAGCACATCCCTTCCCAGTTTCTGGAAAAACATGGGTCCGGGATGGTGCCGCTGCAGGGCAGCGCATGGCGTGTCGGTCCTCACAAAGAGCACCCTCACAGCCACAGGCAGTGTCTCCTGCAACAGCTGGACGGAGCTTACAGAAAGAAGCCCCGTCACAGCCAGGAAGAAATTATCAAAGAGCTGGACGGAGCTTACAGAAAGAAGCCCGTCACAGCCAGGAAGAAGTTATCAAAGAGCTGGACGGAGCTTACAGAAGAAGCCCCGTCACAGCCAGGAACAAGCTGGACGGAGCTTACAGAAAGAAGCCCCGTCGCAGCCAGGAACAAGATGACTTGAAAGCTGGACGGAGCTTACACAGAGAAGCCCCGTCGCAGCCTTGAATAGGAGAAAGGTAAGCTGGGGAACGGGGCGGTCAGCGCAGGCTGCCGCCCCGCTAGGTGGGTCAGAGTGAATGCCGCTGCCACGCACCGCCCGCCACAGCGCCCAGCCGCTACGTCTGAGACTCGCTCCAGACGGCAGCGCTACGTCCGCCCGTCCCAGCCGCTCCGTCCGGCCGCCCAGCACATCTACCCGCAGACGCTCACTAACAGCGTTAACATGGTGACAACCGGGCCGCTGCTCCGTCCGGCCGCCCAGCACCGCAGATTAATGCCAGCCTCCCTGCAAGTCTCACTGCAAGTCTTCCCGGCCTTTCCTGAGAAGACACAGCGTTACAGGGGGGAAGGGGGGCGGTGGAATCTGGCGGCTCACTGCGGAAAGGGTATGTAAAATACCTATATAAACAGCAGTTATGTAGCTATATGTGACAGTAAATAATGCAGACATGTATTATAACCTGTCCTGTGATATGAGCCTAATCATGTATAACTGTGATTATCACTGTATAATAGGCTATTGAGCCTATATTAATGTATATGATTATCACTGTATAATAGGCTATTGAGCCTATATTATTGCTGTATAATAGGCTATTGAGCCTATATTAATGTATATGATTATCACTGTATAATAGGCTATTGAGCCTATATTAATGCTGTATAATAGGCTATTGAGCATATATTAATGTCTGTAATTATCATAGGCTATTGAGCCTATATATATATATATATATATATATATATATATTTATTCATAGAGCATGTGTTGTACCCATACTGTGATTATAAGAGGCTATATTAACACGGAGCAATTGTAACTTGTTCGGTGATTATCACAGTCAGCATGACAAAGGGGCCATTTTAACCATGCTTCCTGTTGTTTTTCCAGTTTGTAATTCTGGAACATTCCTGCCCTACATCTCTAAGCCACCAGAGGCGCAGGGGTGTTAGTGGGAATTTGGTTCGGGTTTCACATGCCCATGTGAACTGCTTTTCACATAAAGAATACTCTGGTTTCTCTTCAGATCGAATAAATCTTTCGCTTTTTACTACAGATTTCCGTAGAGAGAAACAACCATGAGTTTCATATATATATATGACACATAATAACTTCAATAAGTCGTGCAAGTGTCTGTCCGTTGCCTATTGTGGTGTCTGTCTGCATAGCGAGTAAGGCTCTAGCGCAGACTAAAAATAAGTTTAAAGATCCTATGTTAAGCATTGGCAATTCAAATTAAAAGAGTGGTAACATCGGAGTCTCGGAAGTTACTCCGCCAGCTCTAACGAAGGACAGTCTTTCCAAAGGGCCAATTTCCCTTTGGGTACCAGGGTGTTTATTTAACTGGTCTTATAATTTAATGCACGATTCTATGTCAAATCTCACACCGATAACTACGAGTGAGAAGGGTACATTAGACCAGCACTCATATAGTGCGGGGTTTTTTGACAACCATACATTGCTAAATCCCAGTGAGGCAATGTCTCCATTTTTACAGAGACTGAGAGACTCTAACCACTATTTAATCGTTTCCAAAATGACGCGATCCGCCATTGGTAAATGCGTCTGTGTCAACAGATACATTGGGGTCACTAGACTCTATGTATGGAAACAATGACGATCACTGTTAAGAGAAGCTGCAGAGTATATCTGTAAAGCTTCTGCTAACGCCGGTTACTTCGATTCTCACTTTTCATCGTCGCTAGTTTAAGCGCGACAAGGCCAGAGCTTGTTGGTCCTAAATTTGATATTCAGCTATTACCGCATCCAGTATCAAAATGGAAATACTTGTGCCGGCGTTTAATCCCTTTAGACTTCACTTTTTTCAAGGCGGTGGTACAAAACAGTCACGCCTTGTAACGACAAGACGCTACAGTCAGCAAGCCAGTGGCTTGATGACCTCTTAGGCCATCTCCATTTTCCAATTGTGGAAGCGCGTCTTTACACGTTACATTGGCGGGGTTTCCAGACATCAACTCATGGATGTCTCTGCTATTTACAGATTAAAGGACAAGACTGCCTCTGTCGAACGGTTTGGCAGGTTGCCATTTAGTCTCTGCTGGTTTCAGCTGTTTTTATATCCAGGCAGTAGTACACCAACAGAGTCAGGGTTACTTATTCCCCTCTGTTTGGGGTAACAAAACCAGACAGCTCCGTCGCAGTCTCAATCAGCAAGTCACTTAATGCAGTTTGAAAATGGATTTTCTGCGGTTAGTATTTGCATATTGGAGCCACAAAATTGCATAATTGCACTTGATCTTCACAAAGCGTATTTACCCATATCGGTTTGGTCATTACGGGTTCTAGCGTTTGCAAAACGCCACAACCAAAACGCCACAACCATTAACCATTTCAGGTCTACCATTTGGCTTCTTGTCAACGCCTCGGGTATTTATCAAAGTGATGTTGGTGAGAATAGCTCATCTCACAGCCCTGCCAGTGACAATCGTTCCATACTTAGACGATCTGCTCATAAGAACTCTGTCTCAACAGAGTTCCTCTAACTTGCGCTACTAATATATACTGCGGTGGCAGGTCAAGTTCAAAAACAATCGCATCTAATTCCGTCTGAACGACTTCAATTCCTAGGCATGATTATAAATACGGTAAATCAAAGACATTTACCTACTACACCAGCAAGAACAAATGTACATCTAGTAATTAGTGCAAAAGCCACGCACACTAGTGGTACATTGGTGTATTCGCCTGTTACAAATAATGATGTGATTTCAAAGCGCTTTAGTTCGCCGGCCTTCACTCGCTTTTCCCTCAGGGGGGCGAATAGTATATACTCTGGACGAGAGTCTCAGAGGTTGAGGAGTTGTAGTTAAAAGTTCTAAAACGGATTACGACAGATTGCTGTCTATAAATGTCCTGGAACTCCGTGCAATTTACAATGCACTACAGGCTTCGCTTTCAGTCTGGACAAGTGTCAGACAACGCAACGGGAGTTGCATACACAACAACAGTGAAGACCAAGAAGCCGCATGGCAATGCGGCAGGTAGCTCGAATCCTCAATTGCCCAGAACACCATTAGGTGATGTCGACGGGGTTCATTCCGGTAGTGGACATCTGTTAGACAGATGATCTCACCCGTCGGGATTTATATCCTAAAAACTGGGCATTAAATCCAGAGGTGTTTCATATGTGAATCCACAGGTGGAGTTACTCTCAGGTATACATGATGGCATCTCGCCACAATTACAAACGCTCAGTATGTGTACAGAACGACAGTCAACAAGGGCAGTGGCGGTGGAGGGTATCACATTCGTGTGGTCATTCAGCCTCGTGTATCTGGCTCCACAATTTTCAGCTGCTCTCTCCGTTGCTAACACGGATCATAAGACAGTTACGTCACAGTCATACTAGTGATATCTCATGGGTTTCGAAGAGCTTGCGTCTCGAATCTCCAAAGAATACTTGCACACGATCTTGGCCCGCTCATAATACGTCCAACCTGTTACAACAGGGACCGTTCTTTTACCCCTAGTTACCTAGGTACCGCGGCTGCGGTTGACGGGGTGGGGGTTCAGACCACCCTCTTAAGAGAAGAAATAGGGCGTTACAGTATCGGTTATACCCACCATGTTACGAGCTAGGAAGCCGCTTACAGCAGCTCATTATTACAAAATTTTGGTGTGCCTATAGGTGGTGAAGCTCGGAAGTTCCGACATCATCTTTCAAGTTACCCGTATTCTGTTGTTTTACAGACGGGCTGGGATGGAGAACTGCGTTTATTTGCACTGAGGGTACAGGTATCTGTGGGGTCAAGTTATTTTCAAATACCTTTGACTCTATTGCGTCGGTACATACCTTTCTACAAGGTGTCATCAAAGTGCACCCTCCATTTATCCCATCTACAGCGCCAGGCGACAAGTGGGCATTAAGTTTTTCACTTGGAAAACATTTTTCTTCTAGCCTTGGCTTCGCCAAGGGTTTTGTTTTCATATTTGGGTGCCTTGTATTCCAAGACACCGTATTTGAGTTTTCTCATGACAAAGCAGAAATTCGGACCAATTCCGATTTCTTATTCTTCACATCAATACACCAATAGGGGTTCCTGTGTTGACAGCACATTCTAGAATTCTAAATGTGGTACACGCATTACGCGTCTATATGTACCGAACGTCTACAGTACGTAATACGGATACGTTGCTTGTTCTCTATAATGCTGCCAACTGGGGTTAGCCAGTTTTCTCAGCAGACATTATCCAGTTGGATAACAATGACTACAAGTCAGGCTTACTTTAAGGCTAAGTTACAGTCGCCTACGTAAGTAATAGCACATCCCACAGGTTCTGTGGGAATGTCAAGACCAGCTGGTCGTGGAGCGTCTACGACGTGGCTACATAGCATTCAGTGCACACGTTTGTGCGCGTTTACACGTTATAAGACAGTTGCGGCATCAGCATCTAGCTTTGGCTGCCTACTGTTACAAGTGTCAAACAGCTCTCCCGCCCACGAGGGAAGCTTTGGTACGTCCCAAGAGTACTCCAGTGACCCCTAGTGGATGAAAAAGAAAATAGGATTTTGGTACTTACCAGGTAAATCCTTTTCTTTGAATCCATAGGGGGCACTGGACGCCCACCCAGAGCAGTTTTACCTGGGTTGTTTTAAGCTCAGAGGAGCTTAGGGTAACACGGTTTACCTGGTTTGTATTAAGCTCAGAGGAGCTTATGGTAACACATTTTCACCGATTGGTTCAAACTATAAAGGTCTATCGGTTATGCTGTCAACTGTTTAGTTGACATTAACGTTATGGGTCAACTTTGTTGTTGTCCGTTATGTTATAGAAATTCTCCATTGTCAACCTCTCTATAGTAGTTCGCTCAGTAAAAACACTGGGTTCGTACACTGAGGTACTCTGGGATATGGAGGGGTGGAGAGTTCTAAATTTAAATATTCAGTGCCTTTGTTCTGCTACGCCGTCCATATCCCAAGAGTACTCCAGTGCCCCCTATGGATTCAAAGAAAAGGATTTACCTGGTAAGTACCAAAATCCTATTTTTGAATCTGAAATCCCTAAACCTGTACATAAAAAGATTCAAATTCAAAATGGAATCACTCAGAGCGATAATAGCCAACATGGAGGAGGGGGAGTTTATGGTGTCTCTGGACATAAAGGATGCGTACCTGCATGTCCCCATATATGCCCCCCATCAGGAATACCTGAGATTAGCTGTACAGGATTGTCATTACCAATTTCAGACGTTGCCGTTTGGACTTTCCACGGCCCCGAGGATTTTCACCAAGATAATGGCGGAAATTATGGTGGTCCTGCGCAAGCATGGAGTCACAATTATCCCATACTTGGACGATCTCCTGATAAAAGCGAGATCACGGGAGAAATTGCTGAGCAGTGTGGCGCTCTCTCTGAGAGTGCTCCAGCAACATGGTTGGATTTTAAATCTACCGAAGTCACAGTTGATTCCGACAACTCGACTACCGTTCCTAGGTATGATACTGGATACGGAACAAATGAAGGTCTTCCTCCCAATAGAGAAAGCCCAGGACATCCAGAACATGGTCAGAGACCTGCTAAAACCGAAAAGGGTGTCAGTTCACTAATGCACTCGAGTTCTGGGAAAAATGGTGGCGGCCTACGAGGCCATTCCCTTCGGAAGGTTCCATGCAAGGACTTTTCAATGGGACCTTCTGGACAAGTGGTCCGGGTCCCATCTGCACTTACATCGGAAAATAACTCTGTCCCCAGGGGCCAGAGTATCTCTCCTGTGGTGGTTGCAAAGTGCTCACCTGCTGGAGGGTCGCCGGTTCGGAATTCAGGACTGGATCCTGGTAACCACGGACGCGAGCCTCCGAGGATGGGGAGCAGTCACCCAAGGAAGAAATTTTCAGGGACTATGGTCAGACCAGGAGTCCTGTCTACACATCAATGTGTTGGAACTCAGGGCCATTTACAACGGCCTTCGACAAGCGGAGAGTCTTCTTCGAAACCTACCGGTTCTGATTCAATCAGACAATGTCACAGCAGTGGCTCATGTGAACCGCCAAGGCGGGACAAGAAGCAGAGTCGCGATGGCGGAAGCCACCAGGATTCTTCGGTGGGCGGAAAATCATGTAAGCGCTCTGTCGGCTGTCTTCATTCCGGGAGTGGACAACTGGGAAGCAGACTTCCTCAGCAGACACGATCTCCATCCAGGAGAGTGGGGACTTCATCAAGAAGTCTTTGCAGACATAACACGTCTTTGGGGAACTCCTCAAATAGACATGATGACGTCACGCCTCAACAAAAAGCTTCGAAAATATTGTGCCAGGTCTCGGGACCCTCAGGCAATGGCAGTAGACGCTCTGATAACACCGTGGGTGTTCAAATCGGTCTACGTGTTTCCTCCTCTTCCTCTCATCACAAAGGTGTTGAGGATCATAAGACAAAGAAGAGTACAGACGATACTCGTTGTCCCAGACTGGCCTCGAAGGGCCTGGTACTCAGATCTACAAGAGATGCTCACAGGAGATCCCTGGCCTCTTCCTCTGAGGGAAGACCTGTTGCAACAGGGGCCCTGTGTATTTCAGGACTTACAGCGGTTACGTTTGACGGCATGGCGGTTGAACGCCGAATCCTAGCTAAAAAGGGGATTCCGGAAGAGGTCATCCCTATGTTAATAAAGGCTAGGAAGGAGGTGACGGTTAAGCATTATCACCGTATCTGGCGAAAGTATGTGTCTTGGTGTGAGACCAAGAATGCACCTACGGAAGATTTTCATCTGGGTCGTTTTCTCCACTTCCTACAGACAGGAGTGGATATGGGCCTGTAATTAGGCTCTGTTAAGGTTCAGATTTCGGCCTTCTCGATTTTCTTTCAGAAGGAATTGGCTTCTCTTCCAGAAGTCCAGACGTTTGTAAAGGGAGTGCTACACATCCAGCCTCCTTTTGTGCCTCCAGTGGCACCGTGGGACCTCAACGTGGTGTTGCAGTTCCTAAAATCACACTGGTTTGAACCCCTTAACAAGGTTGAGTTGAAATTTCTTACTTGGAAGGTGGTCATGTTGTTGGCCTTGGCATCAGCAAGGCGAGTATCAGAATTGGCGGCTTTGTCACACAAAAGCCCCTACTTGATTTTTCATGTGGATCGAGCTGAATTGAGGACACGTCCGCAATTTTTGCCTAAGGTGGTTTCTTCATTCCATGTGAATCAACCTATTGTAGTGCCTGTGGCTACAAGTGACCTGGAGGATTCCAGATCCCTGGACGTAGTCAGGGCCTTAAATATTTATGTAGCCAGGACAGCTAGAATTAGGAAAACAGAGGCTCTGTTTGTCCTGTATGCGGCCAATGAGATTGGCGCACCTGCTTCGAAGCAAACTATTGCTCGCTGGATCTGTAACACGATTCAGCAGGCTCACTCTACGGCTGGATTGCCGGTACCAAATTCGGTTAAGGCCCATTCCACTAGGAAGGTGGGCTCTTCTTGGGCGGCTGCCCGAGGCGTCTCGGCATTACAACTTTGCCGAGCGGCGACTTGGTCGGGGTCAAACACTTTTGCTAAATTCTACAAGTTTGATACCCTGGCTGATGAGGACCTAGCGTTTGCTCAGTCGGTGCTGCAGAGTCATACGCACTCTCCCGCCGATTGGATGCTTTGGTATAAACCCCATCGTCCTTACGGAGTCCCCAGCATCCTCTAGGACGTTAGAGAAAATAAGATTTTAAACCTACCGGTAAATCTATTTCTCCTAGTCCGTAGAGGATGCTGGGCGCCCGTCCCAGTGCGGAAACTCTGCAAGACTTGTATATAGTTGTTGCTTACATAAGGGTTATGTTACAGTTGAAATCGGTCTTGGACCGTTACTGTTGTTGTTCATACGGTTAACTGGTTATGTATGATCCAGGTTACATGGTATGATTGGTGTGGGCTGGTATGAATCTTGCCCTTGGATTTCTAAATCCTGCCTTGTATTGTCCATCTCCTCTGGGCACAGTTCTCTAACTGAGGTCTGGAGGAGGGGCATAGAGGGAGGAGCCAGTGCACACCCATAGTCAAAGTTCTTTTTAGGTGCCCTATCTCCTGCGGAGCCCGTCTATACCCCATGGTCCTTACGGAGTCCCCAACATCCTCTCCGGACTAGGAGAAATAGATTTACCGGTAGGTTTAAAATCTTATTTTTTGTTTGGATTTTTTCTCTACTTTTTCTACTTTTTCACAGGGAGCACTGCTGGCAACAGGCTCCCTGCATCGAGGGACTGAGGAGAGAGGAGCAGACCTTCTTGTCTAAGATAGGCTCTGCTTCCTCGGCTACTGGACACCATTAGCTCCAGAGGGGGTGAACGCAGGTTCTTACTGGGCGTCCACCCCCGGAGCCGCGCCGCCGTTCTCCTCACAGAGCTAGAAGAACAGAAGACAGAAGTCGTCAGGCGGCAGAAGCCTTCAGCTTCACGGAGGTAACGCACAGCACTGCAGCTGTGCGTCATTGCTCCCATACACCTCACACACTCCGGTCACTGTAAGGGTGCAGGGCGCAGGGGGGGGCGCCCTGGGCAGCAATATAAACACCTCTTATGGCAAAAGACAATATACATGTACAGGTGGCACTGTACATGTATATAAAAGAGCCCCCGCCATATTTTTGTAAGTTTGAGCGGGACAGAAGCCCGCTGCCGAGGGGGCGGGGCTTCTCCCTCAGCACTCACCAGCGCCATTTTCTCTCCACAGCACCGCTGAGAGGAAGCTCCCCGGACTCTCCCCTGCTTACACACGGTGAAGGGGTGTTTAAAAGAGAGGGGGGGGGGGGCACATAATTGGCGGATAACATATTATACAGCGCTGCTGGGGAAAAACATTTTGAGTTGGTCTCCAGGATCATTGCGCTGGGGTGTGTGCTGGCATACTCTCTCTCTGTCTCTCCAAAGGGCCTTGACAGGGATACTGTCTTCAGAAAGGGGTTCCCTGTGTGTGTGTGTGTGTGTGTGTGTGTGTGTGTGTGTGTGTGTGTAGTGTGTCGGTACGCGTGTGTCGACATGTTTGACGAAGAAGGCTCGCTTAATGTGGAGGGGGAGTGCTTGAATGTCATGTCGCCGTCGGCAACGCCGACACCAGAATGGGTGGATATGCTGAATGTCTTGAATGCAAATGTTAATCTATTGCATAAAAGGTTAGACAAGGCAGAAGCTAGGGATCAATCAGGTAGCCAGTCCATGCCTGTCCCTGGGGCGCCAGGTCCTTCGGGGTCTCAGAAGCGCACCATATCCCACGATGACACAGATACCGACACAGATACTGACTCTAGTGTCGACTATGAAGATGCAAAATTACAGCCGAAGGTGGCAAAAGGTATTCGGTACATGATTATTGCCATTAAAGAGGTTTTGCATATTACTGAGGAACCCCCGGTCCCTGACACGAGGGTACACATGTACTGTATAAGGGGAAAAAGCCTGAAGTCACCTTTCCATCCTCATTTGAACTAAGTGAATTGTGCGAAAAGGCTTGGGAATCTCCAGATAGGAGACCACAAGTTCCCAAAAGGATTCTTATGGCGTATCCTTTTCCACAAACTGATAGGATACGCTGGGAATCTTCGCCTAAAGTAGACAAGGCGCTGACACGCTTGTCCAAAAAGGTGGCACTGCCTTCTCAGGATACGGCTTCCCTCAAGGAACCTGCTGACCGCAGGCAGGAAATTACCTGGAAGCACATTTACACTCATTCAGGTACTATTGCTAGACCGGCTTTGGCGTCGGCCTGGGTTTGTAGTGCGGTTGTGGCATGGGCAGATTCCTTATCTACGGAGATTGACACCTTAGATAGGGATGCTATTCAAATGACCATAGAGCATATCAGAGATGCTGCCTTGTATATGAGAGATGCTCAGAGAGACATTTGTTTATTAAGCTCCAGAATAAATGCTATGTCTATTTCTGCTAGGCGGCTCTTGTGGACCCGACAGTGGACGGGAGATGCCGATTCAAAGCGGCATATGGAGTCCTTGCCTTACAAAGGGGAGGAGTTGTTTGGAGACGGCCTCTCGGACCTTGTCTCTACGGCTACGGCTGGTAAGTCGAATTTCTTACCTTATGTCCCCCCGCAGCATACAAAAAAGGCACCTCATTATCAAATGCAGTCCTTTCGTTCCTATAAAAACAAAAAGGTACGGGGATCGTCCTTTGTTGCCAGAGGGAAAGGTAGGGGAAAGAAGCTGCACACAGCTAGTTCCCAAGAGCAAAAGTCCTCCCCTGCCTCTGCAAAGTCCACCGCATGACGCTGGGGCTTCCCGGGGGGAGGCAGATCTAGTGGGGGCTCGTCTTCGGTTTTTCAGCCACGTCTGGGTTCACTCGCAGGTGGAGCCCTGGGCATTAGAGATTGTTTCTCAGGGATACAGGCTGGAATTCGAAGACTTGCCTCCTCGCCGGTTTTTCAAATCGGCTCTGCCGGCTTCCCCGTCAGAGAGGGAGCTAGTGTTGGCGGCAATCCAAAAATTGTATGTTCAACAGGTGATTGTCACAGTTCCTCATCTCCAGCAAGGAGAGGGATATTACTCGACCCTGTTTGTGGTTCCGAAACCGGACGGTTCGGTCAGACCCATTTTAAACCTAAAATCTCTGAACCTGTACTTGAAGAGGTTCAAATTCAAGATGGAATCACTCAGGGCGGTCATCGCCAGCCTGGAGGGGGGGGGATTGGATGGTGTCCCTGGACATAAAGGATGCATACCTTCATGTTCCGATATTCCCCCCTCATCAGGCGTTCCTGAGATTTGCAGTGCAGGACTGTCACTACCAGTTTCAGACGTTGCCGTTTGGGCTTTCCACAGCCCCGAGGATTTTCACCAAGGTAATGGCGGAAATTATGGTGCTCCTGCGCAGGCAGGGGGTCACAATTATCCCATACTTGGACGATCTCCTCATAAAGGCGAGATCTCGGGAGAAGTTGCTGGACAGCGTGTCTCTGTCCATGAAGATGTTGCAGATACACGGCTGGATTCTCAATATACCGAAGTCTCAGCTAGTCCCTACAACGCGTCTGACCTTTTTATGCCTGATTCTAGACACAGACCAGAAAAAGGTTTTTCTTCCGATCGAAAAGGTTCAGGAGCTCATAGCCGTGGTCAGGAACCTATTAAAACCAAAAAAGGTTTCAGTGCATCATTGCACGCGGGTCCTGGGGAAGATGGTGGCTTCATACGAGGCCATCCCTTTCGGCAGGTTCCATGCGAGGACCTTTCAATGGGACCTCTTGGACAAGTGGTCCGGGTCCCATTTACGAATGCATCAAAGGATCACCCTGTCTCCCAGGACCAGGGTATCTCTCCTGTGGTGGTTGAACAGTGCTCACCTGCTAGAGGGTCGCAGGTTCGGCATTCAGGACTGGGTCCTGGTGACCACGGACGCAAGCCTCCGAGGCTGGGGAGCAGTAACACTGGGAAGAAATTTCCAAGGTCTCTGGTCAAACCTAGAGACTTGTCTCCACATCAACGTCCTGGAGTTGAGGGCCATATACAACGCCCTGTGTCAAGCGGAGGAATTGCTTCGGAGAAAACCGGTTCTGATTCAATCGGACAACGTCACGGTAGTGGCTCATATAAACCGGCAAGGCGGAACAAGGAGCAGAGTGGCCATGGCAGAAGCGACCAGGATTCTACGCTGGGCGGAAGGCCATGTAAGCGCACTATCAGCAGTGTTCATCCCGGGGGTGGACAACTGGGAAGCGTACTTCCTCAGCAGGCACGACCTGCATCCGGGAGAGTGGGGACTTCATCAAGAAGTCTTCGCACAGATCACGGATCGATGGGGACTGCCTCAAATCGACATGATGGCATCCCGTCTCAACAAAAAGCTAAAGTGGTATTGCGCCAGGTCAAGGGACCCTCAGGCGGTAGCGGTAGACGCTCTGGTGACGCCTTTGGTGTTCAAATCGGTCTATGTGTTTCCTCCTCTTCCTCTCATACCCAAAGTGTTGAGAATAATAAGAATGAGCAGGGTCAGAACAATCCTCATTGTTCCAGATTGGCCACGGAGGACTTGGTATCCGGAGCTGCAAGAGTTGCTCACAGAAGATCCGTGGCCTCTTCCTCTAAGGCAGGACCTGCTGCGGCAGGGGCCCTGTCTGTTCCAAGACTTACCGCGGCTGCGTTTGACGGCATGGCAATTGAACGCCGGATCCTAGCGGAAAAAGGAAGTCCTACCCTGATCAAGGCTAGGAAAGACGTGACGTTAAAACATTATCACCGTATATGGCGGAAATGTTTCTTGGTGTGAGGCCAGAGCTGCTCCTACGGAGGAGTTCCATTTGGGCCGTCTGCTTCACTTCCTTCAAACAGGAGTGATTTTGGGCCTAAAATTAGGGTCCATAAAGGTCCAAATTTCGACCTTATCCATTTTCTTTCAAAGAGAATTAGCCTCTCTTCCTGAAGTACAGACTTTTGTGAAGGGGGTGCTGCATATTCAGCCTCCCTTTGTGCCTCCGGTGGCGCCTTGGGATCTTAACGTGGTGTTACGTTTCCTCAAGTCACCTTGGTTTGAACCACTCAAAACTGTGGAGTTGAAATACCTCACGTGGAAAGTGGTCATGTTGTTGGCATTAGCTTCGGCTAGACGTGTTTCAGAATTGGTGGCTTTATCACATAAAAGCCCATACTTGGTTTTTCACGTGGATAGGGCAGAGTTGAGGACTTGTCCTCAATTTCTGCCAAAGGTGGTCTCATCTTTTCATATGAACCAACCTATTGTCGTGCCTGTGGCTACACGGGACTTGGAGGATTCCGAGTCCCTAGATGTGGTCAGGGCTTTGAAGATTTATGTGACCAGAACGGCTAGAATCAGGAAGACTGAAGCTTTGTTTGTTCTGTATGCGGCCAACAAGGTTGGCGCTCCTGCTTCAAAGCAAACTATTGCTCGCTGGATCTGTAACACGATTCAGCAGGCGCATTCTACGGCAGGATTGCCGTTACCGAAATCGGTTAAGGCCCATTCCACTAGGAAAGTCGGCTCTTCTTGGGCGGCTGCCCGAGGGGTCTCGGCATTACAGTTGTGCCGAGCAGCTACTTGGTCGGGGTCTAACACCTTTGCAAAGTTCTATAAGTTTGATACCCTGGCTGAGGAGGACCTCCTGTTTGCTCATCCGCACTCTCATCCACACTCTCCCGCCCGTTTGGGAGCTTTGGTATAATCCCCATGGTCCTTACGGAGTCCCAGCATCCTCAAGGGCGTTAGAGAAAATAAGATTTTACTTACCGGTAAATCTATTTCTCGTAGTCCGTAGAGGATGCTGGGCGCCCGTCCCAAGTGCGGACTTCTTCTGCAAGACTTGTATATAGTTATTGCTTACATAAGGGTTATGTTATAGTTTATCGGTTGAACCGTGGCTATGTTGTTGTTCATACTGTTAACTGGGTAAGTTTATCACAAGTTATACGGTGATATTGGTGTAGCTGGTATGGATCTCGCCCTTAGATTTACAAAAATCCTTCCTCGTACTGTCCATCTCCTCTGGGCACAGTTTCCCTAACTGAGGTCTGGAGGAGGGGCATAGAGGGAGGAGCCAGTGCACACCCAGAGTCCAAAGCTTTCTTAAAGTGCCCTATCTCCTGCGGTGCCCGTCTATTCCCCATGGTCCTTACGGAGTCCCAGCATCCTCTACGGACTACGAGAAATAGATTTACCGGTAAGTAAAATCTTATTTTTCTTGCGATGCCGACCTGGCGGGACCACGCATCGGGATCGAATCAGGATCGCAAGGTGACTTTCACCTTGCGATCTGCACTAACTTTTTTCTTGCGATTTGGACTATATAGTCAAAATCAAAAGAAAATATCTCACTGTGTGTACACACCCTTAGACTGCTGTGAGTGTAGTTGCTGTGACATTACTGGCTCTGCTCCTGTGTATGACTCCATCAGTCCACACAGTGCATTTGTCAGCATTGCATAGTCACTCGGTTTGTTTAAAGCTCCAACTCTGAGCCAGCATTGCAGTACATAACAGGGGAGTGAGAGAGCATTTCATGTATAATATTCAGCATGGTAACACAGTAATATATTATGTAAATTAGTGGCTGTACTGAATTATACAGAACTAGTTTCCCATCCAGCAGAGTGGAAGTTTGCATGATGCACCCTTAAGCTTAGAACTGTAATAAATAGTGAATTATATGTAGGACTTAACAATATGTTATACACCTGACTGATTTCATGTGTATATGGTGTTTAATATTGACATTTGCTTTACAGGGATAAACACGAGGAGAACCACAGGCCTCTATTCCACAAGGTGAGCCTATTGTAGCTGCTTTTATCTCTCCCATTAGTTTTGTGCACCCCACACACTGACTAAGCACCGTGTACCAATAACACTCACTCGCCTTTATCAGGGACCTGTCATCAAAGTAAACAGCAACCAGCGTTATGCCTCCACCGCAGTGACTGAGTCTGTGGTGAGGGAGATAGCCGGACGTGTGGGGGTCCCATTGCAGGTATGTTAGGAACTTTTTTCAGTCTTTGAAAATACTTTCAGATGTTTCTGCAAATATGTCTATAGACACAACTTGTGTACTGTGTTTTACGTTGGTCATTTTCTGGTATCCCTTTGACTATAAAGTGTCACTACTAATTAACACACTGCAAGGTCTGGTTGTTTGCTTGAGTCTAGCTCCAAAATATTTGAATAGCATTCTGCTGCTACTGAATAACATCTCTTTAACACCAGGAATTCATGGTACGTAATGATGTGCCATGTGGCACAACCATTGGGCCAATCCTGTCCAGTAAACTGGGTCTGCGGGTGCTGGACTTGGGTTCTCCACAGCTGGCGATGCACTCTGTGAGAGAGATGTGCTGCACATCCGGTGTCCTGCAGGCATGCAATCTCTTCCAGGTAATGCTCTACTTGTGTGTTGTGTATGTAGGTAACTTAGCCACTAGGGGGCACTCTAGAACCTATGTTTATGACTCATTCTACAGATAATTTTTTTAAGCATTCATACTATAGGAAATAATTCTAAAACACAGGTTTACCAGAGGATGCTGAGCAGATTTAGTGCCAGAAAAAGGATAAAAAGACCAAGATCCAGTTTTCTGAAAGAGTTAAACTCATCTCTCCAAACCCATAGGGGGAAATACAATATTTACACCTCATTCTTAGATTAGAACTGCAATACTGTGTAATGTGTGTAGAATGTGCATTATCCATTCTCTTTTAGTATATGTGGATGGCTGCATAATACCACTTCTGTTCTATATTTATTTTTATTCTGCATGACGTGTATTGTAGGGTTTGTTGAGATATAAAATCTTAGTATAAAAATAGAATTGTACTCCGATCATATCCACTCGCCAGGTCATGTGTCGTGTCCTATGCCTGCGTAGAGTGTTATAAAATTGCAATCTGATCATGTCCAATGGTCAATTCGTGTTTTGGGGTTTCGTGTCCTAGGCTTATATACTGTACATTGTACTGTAATTATCGAGGAAGCTGTGTGTTTTATCTGTACAGTCAACTTGTTTGTGTACATTCATATCATTGTGTATTGAAGCATTATGCCACATATGTGATTCAATTGGGTCATGTGTATGGGCTTCTAATTGTGTGTGTGCTCTCTACTCATTGGCTGCTGCCATAGCAACCTACACTGGCCTTGAAGTCAATGGGTGGTTGCCACGGCAGCAGCAGACATCAGTAGGTTAGTCTAGTGGTTGCTATGGTGAAACCAGGACATCTCTAATGAGCAATAGCATGCATTAGCCTATGAGATGATATAATGGTAACCATGGATACCTGAGCCCACCCCCACTCTTCTATCTCTTGGGTATAAGCTTCTCTGGTGTTTGCCGCTCTCTCTGCTTTTCTCAACATGCAAGTGCAGCTTTCCACTCTCTTTCCAAGCAAACGAGTTCCCAGGGGGACATAAATGTTGAAAATATTCACATTAGTAGTATACGCCGGCAGGGGTGTATATAGGGGTCCGAGCGCCCCTGGCAGAGTAAAGGACTGGTGCCCCCCCCCTCATATTTGAAGTAGGGCCAGATACACTGTGCCAGAGTCTCTAGTGCTCAGTTCGCTAGCAGCGGCGGTGACAGATACAGGAGAGGAGGGGGCCCACACACAGTCAGCGATGGACTCTGGAAAGGTAAGTATAGGAGAAATGGGTGCGGTGTGGGCCCCCGTGGACTCAGGGGCCCGTGCGCACCGCACACACTGCACCCATTATAGATACGCCACTGAGTACTACCCCTTATACACATTATGCCACACAGTAGTGCCCATATATATGGGAAGGCGTGCATGCTCCTGGTAAAGTGGGCGTGGCCTCACAATTTTATATTATGATATCAAACTATAAATATATAATCTCACCCCCTACACATGCACACACACAATTAGCAGCCTTACACCCACAGTAGTTCTCCTTATACATAATGTCCCGAGTATAGTGTCAGATGCACATAATGTCCCCTAGTATAGTGCCAGTTACACATAATGACCCAAGTAGTGCAGTGCCAGATACACACAATGCCTCTGAGTATAGTTCCAAATACACATATGCCCCCACAGTGCCAGATACACATACAGTATGCTCCCACAGTACCAGACACTCAAATGCCCCCACAGTGCTGGACACTCAAATGCCCACACAGTGCTGGACACTCAAATGCCCCCACAGTGCCAGATACACGTATGCCCCCACAGTGCCAGACACACATATTTCCCATGTTGATTTTACTATTAAAGGCAGCACTTCTAGGTAGATTCAGTTTTAGAGGCGGCAGCTATCCCCCCACCCCCATGTAGTTCCTCAACAGCATGGATGCCCATTAATGATCAAAGAATGCAGCAACAGCCACTGTAATTGGCGCTGGGGTCCATCACCGCACCACAATACAGATAAGAAACTCTACATACTGTAAACTACACCTCCCAGCAGCCGCTGCTGCATGCTGTGATCATTACTGGGCATCCATGCTGGTGAGGAACTACACAGGGGTGGGGGGATAGCTGCGGCCTCTAAAACTGAATCTACAGTACCTACTGCCCGCGGGTGGCACCTCCAGATAGCGCCCCTCCTCGACTGGCGCCCCTGGCGAGTGCCATCCTGGCCAATAGGAAGATACACCCTTGTACGCCGGGCTAAGGTAGCTTCAGGCAGCAGTGTAACAGTAAGTCCTAGTATGCCTGGATGGGTATGGTGGGACTTGTAGTTTCAGAACAGCTGGAGATCAACAGGTTGTATTCCTATACTGACTCACTTTGCAGTATGCACCTTTCCAATTTCCCAATGTTAAGTGCATCCTACTAGTGGCTATGATGGCTTGTCTGCGGCAGTGTGACTTTCTTCTATACTTATAGCTTCCAAGTGACCTTACCGCAGACTAAAGCAACGCAAGCCGTTCATTGTTGTTCAAGCTCATGAAAATTATATCCTAATAAACAGCAATTATGTTATCGTAACATTCATTATGCGCACATATCTTTGCATGGGTCACTTATCTGCTCAGTGAGTTCTAATATTACTCCATAGAAAGTCAGGATAAACAGTGTGTGATACCATTGTATCCATAAGTTTCGCTTGTGTTCTTCGTTATTATATTTCTGCTCTTACAGATTTTAGTACTCTGCTTCTCAATCAATTGCTTGTTCTTTTGCAGGCGTTCTTTGAACAGTATCCAGCTGTGAACAGCACTCTGCTGGTGGATTAAGCAGTTTGTAATCTACCCTGTTTATTCCCCAACTGCCAAGGTTCCCTGTATTTCATGTGGTGGGTGTGGTGTTTGTGCAGGATACCCCTATCTGTGAAATAAATAAATTTTCTGTATATTCAGAACTTGTCTATGTTTTTATTTTTTTAGTATTTGGAACATTTAGTGTTGTAAGTGTTAGCTTGTAATGCTGCATCCACATGATAGTGGCTTTAACCTAAAAAATATTATATATATGTATGTATAGAGAGAGAGAGAGAGAGAGCAGAGTATAGGCACTCACCACAAAAATCAATCATTTCAGGCTTTTATTTACTCACAAATGCTTCATCGTGCAGAAAAGTCACTGCCAGCGTTTCGGTTCGTTCTGGACCTTTGTCAAGACCATCAAAATAAATTTATGCAGTCATCCTGAAGCCCCAAGTTCCACAGGTTGGTGGTCCAGAATCAAATCACATTATCTCTGCTCACCAAAAGCAGTGCTGGTGGCTGACGGGCATAAAATATGTGGACAAACACAAGTACGACCCTGTCCACCACCACATAAATGAACCTAAGGGTGACAGGTAGGCACAATCTACTTAATGTAATCATTTTTGCAGAAGTTATCAATAAAGAACTTTTTGGCCTAGAGAAGCAGTGAAAAAAAATGCTGATACTCGTCTAGGGCATGGGTCTGCAACCTGGTGCTCTCCAGCTGCTGTGGAACTACACACCCCAGCACGCCCTGCCTCAGTTTTAGCATCCCTTAAAAGCAAAACTGTGGAAGGGCATGCTGGGATGTGTAGTTCCACAGCACCTGGAGAGCCGTAGGTTGCAGACCCATGCTCTAGGGTGCTGTGATACAAGAAAGTTTGGGAACCCCTGTGATAATGGAAGGTGATAACTTTTAGCAGTGGTACAGGCCTATCTGCTATGATATACTGTAAGTAAGCTGCCAACCCAGGTGCCCTATATACTAGAAACTGTACCATTTGTCATGTGGTTGGAGGTAACAATAAGCTTTGTTATCCACATTTTTTTTCCCTTTTTGAGAATAAACCAGGGTTATGCCTCAGATAGTCTGTCTGGACTGAACTACTTACAGTAATAGAATGTCTGACAATCCTTTAGGTATGTAGCCTTGAGTACTTACCCCCCCCCCCCCATATTTAAATATATACTGTTCATATATATATATATATATGTGTGCAGTATTTGATTTGCATGGGAACTTTATGATGTGACTATTCCATTTTGTCTTTACCTATACATTTTTTTTTCCTGTACCTGAGCTTTTTGTATAAATAGACCTATTTCTATGTCTCAGAGTAAAGAGCAGGTCTAGTCTAACTGGAAATTCTTTCATGTGCATTCTCTTTAATGCAGGCATTCAGATATTAGACCACAATCATACAGGTCCAATGCTTGTAAGCAAAACTCTACATTGATTAGGTTTGAGGGTAAAAATGTAAATAATCTCTATCACTTTTAGACCAGTGGTTCCCAGACTCTGTCCTTAAGGACCCTGAACAGTTCATGTTTTTCAGGTCCCCCAGAGGTGCACAGGTGTACTCATTACTCACAGACACTCACAGGTGGAGATAATTATTATACTTGTGATTCTGTGAGGAGACCTGGAAAGCCTGAACTGTTGGGGGTACTTGAGGACCGGTTGGAACCACTGACTTACACCCCTTTTCCACTGCAACCTGGGAAGTTTGCCGGGTCAATCAACCTGCCAATTTCCCGGGTCTCCGCTCCGTGACCCTGGTCGGGAGCAGGGTCGAGAACGCGGGAGTTAGTCCCAGGTAGGTTGCGTTTATACTGACCAAAATCCTGGGTTTTGCATGTTCACGTGGAAAAGAGGTATGAGACAACTGTAAAGAAAACAAAAATCTATTCTTATGTAAGCTTACGTATGCTTACTAAACAGAGAACTACAAGGCTGGTACATTTCTAAAGAATCATCATCCTAAATCTTATTACCAGACAAAATGTTAATGCAGTGGAAATCCCATCAGCATATAAAATGTATCTGCTTTTATATGAACATGTTAGCACTGATTTATTTATTTTAACTCCAACTAACAAACAAAATAAACACTTTGTTGCATCACAGGAAGCCAAGCACAATAATCTCAATGAAGCTATTTATAATGTAAGCACAGAGATGAAATAGTAGTTCTTTCCAGGTTCCAAAATTAGATTTTTAATTTTTTTTCCCCTGGGCCAACATCCTGCTGCTGTTTTGCGAGGTGTGTAACGTCATTGACTCATGGATCCATATCTTTTAATACTCGGCAACAGCGGATCATACAGATTCACACTTGTCTATTGTACACTGGGTTAACTCTCACTTGCTTGTACTGGTGTAGCCTGTCTTCATGCTTGGTAACCTAAATAGTATACATTTTCTGCTTTCAAAAAAAACCTTCTCAGGATCACCAGCTGCTGATGAAAAGGTCACACACATCTGTTGTATAGAGCCCTCGGGCTACTACCATTATCTTCCTGCAAATTCTGTTTTAATATGAATGAAATGTCACCCTATTCATGGAAATATACCCAGAGGAAGGGCTGTCATAACGCCTGCTTCCCCACGGTTATAATACCCCACATTTGGAAGTATCATTCACTGGAAGCTTAATCTCCTCATTAATCACATGGCTGAAATCCATCCACAGAGCCCTAGCCAAATAATTGTGATAAAAAATACATGGAATTGTCGAGCTGTAATGTTGTTGAGCAACTCTTGTCAGGATTCAGATAAACAAATGAAACACATTTCTAAATGTATCAGGCCATGCAGTGTTCAGCTGCAGAGAGTGCTGGCAGCTACAGTAGTGTGCAGCCCACTCCTCAGTTTTCTTCTACAGTGGGCACTTAGATGACGGATTATTCTACTTTTTTTATTCTGTTTAAACCAACAACAAAACAAACGGTATTATTTTTTGAAACTGTTGTCCCAGGTATCAATGTGTTGTTGTTCTAAGACTCCAGATTAGGTAGATCCAAACAAATCTGCATATTGAACAGTTAGTTGACTACCAAAGAGTTTCTTGGACAACAAGTGACATTGCAAATAGAGTGCTTCACAACTTAATATATTGCAGACCTACCAAATGGGGGACCCTAAACACACAACACGGGCCCACCTCTTGTATAGACATCCGTTGAAATGTACCTTTACCAAAAATTTCTCTCTATAAAGCTGTACTTGATGTGACAGAACAGGGTGAACAGACGAATGTTAAACACCTATATCTAGAATAAAAACCATGTTCGGTATATTGTGTTTTTTTTTCTTTCTCTTACGTCCTAGAGGATGCTGGGGACTCCGTAAGGACCATGGGGAATAGACGGGCTCTGCAGGAGACATGGGCACTATAAAGAAACTTTAGAATGGGTGTGCACTGGCTCCTCCCTCTATGCCCCTCCTCCAGACCTCAGTTAGATCCTGTGCCCAGAGGAGACTGGGTGCTTTCAGGGGAGCTCTCCTGAGTTTCTCTTTAATAAAGAATTTTGTTAGGTTTTTTATTTTCAGGGAGTCCTGCTGGCAACAGGCTCCCTGCGCCGTGGGACTGAGGAGAGAGAAGCAGACCTACTTCAGTGATAGGCTCTGCTTCTTCGGCTACTGGACACCATTAGCTCCAGAGGGATCAGAACGCAGGTCTCACCCTTGCCGTTCGTCCCAGAGCCGCGCCGCCGTCCTCCTTGCAGAGCCGGAAGATTGAAGCCGGGTGAGTATACGAAGAAAGAAGACTTCACAGGCGGCAGAAGACTTTGGATCTTCACTGAGGTAACGCTGCGCGCCATTGCTCCCGCACACACACACAGGCACAGATGGGTGCAGGGCGCAGGGGGGGCACCCTGGGCAGCAATAATCCTCTTGGCTGGCATTACAGATATATTCAGCTATGGCAGTATGATATACAATCCCCCGCCAGGTTATTTTGTATTTTGAGTGGGACCGAAGCCCGCCGCTGAGGGGGCGGAGCTTGATCCCACAGCACTAACCAGCGCCATTTTCTCCACAGCACGCTGCTGAGAAGCTGGCTCCCCAGGCTCTCCCCTGCTGAACACGGTGACAGAGGGCTTTGAAGGAGGGGGCACATAATTTGGGCGCAGTCAATATATATATATATATATATATATATATATATATAAAACAAAAAAGCGCTGTATATAGCTGGGACTTGTGTTTCCAGGGTCATTGGCGATGGGTGTGTGCTGGCATACTCTCTCTCTGTCTCTCCAAAGGGCCTGGTTGGGGGAACTATCTCCAGATTAGAGATTTCCCTGAGTGTGTGGGGTGTCGGTACGCGTGTGTCGGCATTTCTGAAGTGGAAGGCTCTTCTAGGGAGGAGGAGGAGCAAATGAGTGTGGTGTCTCCGTCGGCAACGCCGACACCTGATTGGTTGGATATGTGGAATGTTTTAAATGCAAAAGTGAATTTATTACACAAAAGGTTGGACAAAGCGGAGTCCAGGGGAAATACAGGTAGTCAATCCCTGCCTTTCACTATGTCACAGGGCCCTTCTGGGTCTCAAAAGCGCCCACTATCCCAAGTAGCAGACACTTGATACCGACACAGATTCTGACTCCAGTGTCGACTATGATGATGCGAGGTTGCAGCCGAAATTGGCAAAAAGTATTCATTATATGATTATTGCTATAAAAGATGTTTTGCATATCACAGATGACCCCTCGGTCCCGGACACGAGTGTGCGCATGTATAAGGAAAAGAAACCTGAGGTTACTTTCCCCCCTTCACATGAGCTAAATGAGTTGTTTGAAAGGGCTTGGGAAACTCCAGACAAGAAACTGCAGATTCCCAAAAGGATTCTTATGGCGTATCCTTTCCCTTCTAAGGACAGGATACGGTGGGAAGCCTCTCCCAGAGTGGACAAAGCGTTGACGCGCTTATCCAAAAAGGTGGCGCTGCCGTCTCAAGATACCGCAACCCTCAAGGAACCTGCTGATCGCAGGCAAGAGACTACGTTGAAGTCAATTTACACACATACTGGTACATCACTCAGACCGGCGATAGCGTCGGCTTGGGTTTGTAGCGCTGTTGCAGCGTGGACAGATACCTTGTCTGCTGAAATTGATACACTGGATAAGGATACCGTTTTATTGACCTTGGGTCATATTAAGGATGCTGTCCTATATATGAGAGATGCTCAGAGAGACGTTGGCCTACTGGGTTCCAGAGCCAACGCCATGGCGATTTCTGCTAGGCGAGCCCTGTGGACCCGTCAATGGACGGGTGATGCCGACTCAAAGAAGCATATGGAGGTTTTGCCTTACAAGGGTGAGGAATTATTTGGGGAAGGTCTCACGGACCTGGTTTCCACAGTTACTGCAGGTAAATCCACTTTTTTACCTTATGTTTCCTCACAGCCAAAGAAAACGCCACATTATCAGATGCAGTCCTTTCGGTCGCATAAATCGCCAGAGGTAAGGGCAGAGGGAAAAAGCTGCCAACTACAGCTAGTTCGCAGGGACAGAAGTCCTCCCCTGCTTCTACAAAATCCACCGCATGACGCTGGGGCTCCCCTGAGGGAGTCCGCCCCAGTGGGGGCACGTCTTCGACTTTTCAGCCACGTCTGGATTCAATCACAGGTGGATCCCTGGGCAATAGACATTGTTTCCCAGGGTTACAAGCTGGAATTCGAAGAGGTGCCTCCTCGACGGTTTTTCAAATCGGCTCTAGCAGCTTCTTCCCCAGGGAGGGAAGTAGTTTTAAATGCAATTCAAAAGCTGTGTCTTCAACAAGTGGTGGTCAAGGTGCCCCTGCTTCAACAGGGGACGGGGTACTACTCAACCCTGTTTGTGGTACCGAAACCGGATGGTTCGTCAGACCCATTCTGAATTTAAGATCCTTAAACCTATACTTGAAAAGGTTCAAATTCAAGATGGAATCGCTCAGAGCGGTCATCGCCAGCCTGGAGGGGGGGGGGGGGATTATATGGTGTCCCTGGACATAAAGGATGCATACCTTCATGTCCCCATATATCCTCCTCATCAGGCGTTCCTGAGATTTGCTGTACAGGATTGTCATTACCAATTTCAGACGTTGCCATTTGGGCTCTGCACGGCCCGAGGATTTTCACCAAGGTAATGGCAGAAATGATGGTGCTCCTGCGCAAGCAGGGTGTCACAATTATCCCGTACTTGGACGATCTCCTAATAAAAGTGAGATCGAGAGAACAGTTGCTGAACAGTGTGTCACTCTCCCTGAGGGTGTTGCAACAGCACGGCTGGATTCTCAATCTACCAAAGTCACAGTTGGTTCCAACGACTTGTTTGCCTTTCTTAGGCATGATTCTGGATACAGAACGAAAAAGTGTCTTTCTCCCGATGGAAAAGGCCCAGGAACTCCAGAACGTGGTCAGGGACCTGTTAAAGCCAAAAAGGGTGTCGGTCCATCAATACACTCGAGTTCTGGGAAAGATGGTGGCGTCTTACGAGGCCATTCCATTCGGCAGGTTCCATGCGAGGACCTTTCAGTGGGACCTACTGGACAAGTGGTCCGGGTCACATCTACATATTCATCAGATGATCAGCCTGTCCCCCAGGGCCAGGGTATCTCTCTTGTGGTGGCTGCAGAGTGCTCACCTTCTAGAGGGTCGCAGGTTCGGCATTCAGGACTGGGTTCTGGTGACCACGGACGCGAGCCTCCGAGGCTGGGGAGCAGTCACACAGGGAAGAAACTCCCAGGGTCTGTGGTCAAGCCAGGAAGCTTGTCTACACAACAACGTACTGGAATTGAGGGCCATATACAACGGCCTACGTCAAGCAGAGAATTTTCTCCGCGACCTACCGGTTCTGATTCAGTCAGACAACGTCACGGCTGTGGCGCATGTAAACCGCCAAGGCGGAACAAGGAGCAGAGTGGCAATGGCAGAAGCCACCAGAATTCTTCGCTGGGCGGAAAATCATGTAAGCGCTCTGACAGCAGTCTTCTTTCCGGGAGTGGACAACTGGGAAGCAGATTTCCTCAGCAGACACGATCTCCATCCAGGAGAGTGGGGACTTCATCAAGAAGTCTTTGCAGAGATTGCAAGTCAGTGGGGACTGCCTCAAATAGACATGATGGCGTCACGCCTCAACAAAAAGCTCCTGAGGTATTGTGCCAGGTCAAGGGACCCTCAGGCGGTAGCGGTGGACGCCCTGGTGACTCCGTGGGTGTTCCAGTCGGTCTATGTGTTCCCTCCTCTTCCTCTAATCTCAAAAATATTGAGAATCATAAGACGAAAAGGAGTACAGTCAATTCTCATTGTTCCAGATTGGCCTTGAAGGGCCTGGTATCCGGAGCTACAGGAAATGCTCACAGAAGATCCGTGGCCTCTTCCTCTCAGAGAGGACCTGTTGCAACAGGGGCCCTGTCTGTTCCAAGACTTACTGCGGCTGCGTTTGACGGCATGGCGGTTGAACGCCGGATCCTAGCTGAAAAGGGCATTCCGGATGAGGTCATTCCTACTATGATAAGGGCTAGGAAGGAGGTGACAGCAAAACATTATCACCGTATCTGGAGGAAGTATGTGTCTTGGTGTGAGACCAAGAATGCTCCTTCGGAGGATTTCCATCTGGGCTGTTTTCTCCACGTCCTACAGACTGGAGTGAATTTGGGCCTGAAATTAGGTTCCATTAAGGTACAGATTTCAGCTCTGTCTATTTTCTTTCAGAAGGAATTGGCTTCTCTACCAGAAGTCCAGACTTTTGTGAAGGGAGTGCTGCATATCCAGCCTCCTTTTGTGCTCCCAGTGGCACCATGGGACCTTAACGTGGTGTTACAGTTCCTTAAGTCTCATTGGTTTGAGCCTCTTCAAACCGTGGAATGGTTATGTTGTTGGCCTTGGCGTCTGCAAGGCGAGTGTCTGAGTGGCGGCTTTAGCTCACAAAAGCCCCTATCTGATTTTCCATGTGGACAGAGCTGAGTTGCGAACTCGTCCTCAATTTTTGCCTAAGGTGGTTTCCTCTTTTCATATGAACCAACCTATTGTGGTGCCTGTGGCTACGGGAGATTTGGAGGATTCCAAATCCCTTGATGTAGTCAGGGCCTTAAAAATTTACGTAGCCAGGACGGCTCGAATTAGGAAAACAGAAGCTCTGTTTGTCCTGTATGCAGCCAACAAGGTTGGCGCTCCTGCTTCTAAGCAGACTATTGCTCGCTGGATCTGTAACACGATTCAGCAGGCTCATTCTACGGCTGGATTGCCGTTACCTAATTCGGGGAAGGCCCATTCCACTAGGAAGGTGGGATCTTCTTGGGCGGCTGCCCGAGGCGTCTCGGCATTACAGCTTTGCCGAGCGGCGACTTGGTCGGGTTCAAACACTTTTGCTAAATTCTGCAAGTTTGATACCCTGGCTGAGGAGGACCTCATGTTTGCTCAATCGGTGCTGCAGAGTCATCCGCACTCTCCCGCCCGTTTGGGAGCTTTGGTATAATCCCCATGGTCCTTATGGAGTCCCCAGCATCCTCTAGGACGTAAGAGAAAATAAGATTTTAAACCTACCGGTAAATCTTTTTCTCCTAGTCCGTAGAGGATGCTGGGCGCCCGTCCCAGTGCGGACAACATTCTGCAAGACTTGTATATAGTTATTTGCTTGCATAAGGGTTATGTTACAGTTTTGTTCAGTCTTTGACTGATGCTGTTCTGTTTCATACTGTTGACTGGTTCGTATATTCCAGGTTATACGGTGTGGATGGTGTGGGCTGGTGTGAATCTTGCCCTTGGATTAACAAAATCCTTTCCTCGTACTGTCCGTCTCCTCTGGGCACAGTTTCTCTAACTGAGGTCTGGAGGAGGGGCATAGAGGGAGGAGCCAGTGCACACCCATTCTAAAGTTTCTTTATAGTGCCCATGTCTCCTGCGGAGCCCGTCTATTCCCCATGGTCCTTACGGAGTCCCCAGCATCCTCTACGGACTAGGAGAAAAAGATTTACCAGTAGGTTTAAAATCTTATTTTTTTTGTTCAGTCTTTCTAAATTACTGTTTAAGTTGTATTATGTGCAGTTTTGGCATGGGTTATAAAGTGCTAACTGGGGAAAAAAGGCTTATGAAATAGCATGCTGCTGGAAGAGATTTGACCTTCCAATGGAGGGATTGATTAGGGCTTAACTAATCCAACCCCAACATCTTCCCCGAGACGTCCTGGAGCAGAGCCGTCAGGATGTGGGGTCCGCTGGGAATTTCCCAAGTGGTCCCTTACTACATAAATTATGTCCAGTGATTGCGTAGCAGGAAAAAAATATTTTCTACAGCGGGGTACACTGGTATTCCACAGGGAATAACATCGGGGTGTAGAGTTGGATCTTGATCCGAGGCACCAACAGGCTAAAGCTTTGACTGTTCCCAGGATGCACTGCACCGCCTCCAGGCACTGGAGCTCAGTTTGTAAGTTGGTACCTGCAGTGCAGGTCACTAACAGGTGGGGCTGTGCGAGGCAGCCCTGAAAAGAGCTTTTTAGAAGACTTCAAGGGTTGCAGAACTTTCTATGTCTTTATGACATGCTGTGCTGCGGCTCCATCACCTCCCTCAGCGGCGCTGCATACTCCCGTGGCCTGATTCCCGGGTACTTGCAGTGGAGACACACCGGTTTTTCAGGAACACCACCGCTGTCATTCTCCAGGATCGCGTGACTGCACTAAAAGGGGGGAGGTAAGGTAAATTGCGATCCGGTCGCAGTCCCAGGAGACAGACCGCGCCGCTGGCGTGGACACTGTGTCGCACAGGGACCCCACTATATCCACCAGGGCAAGGAGTACAGGTCGGATTTATTAAAATCCGTTTGCAAAAGGCTCCACAGTACCCGGTGGTGAAGTCCAGCAGAGGGGATAAGGCGCTGACCTGTGGCCCCTCACCCAGCTCCGGGCGCCTTCTGCTGGTGTTCCCACCCTGGAGCTGCATCTCTCTCTCTCCCTCACTCCCTGAAGAGAATTTAGCGCCATTACATAGCTGGGCTGATCTCCGGGACTGCTGGGCACTGTCTCCTCTGTAAATCCACCTGTATCATCAGCGCTGTGCATTTACAGACACTTTAGTATTCTACATGTCATTGTAGACAGTGTTAGTTAAGAACAAGTGTACTGCTATCTGAATATTTAGTACAAGTATTCTGTGATATACATCCAGTGTTTACTGTGCATTGTTATATCTGTATACATACATATCTATATGTAATTACTAGTCCAGTGCAGTTTTATTGTTATAAATCTTTCAAGGGAGACATCCTGTTTGGGGAAGATCTGAATAAGATTGTGACTGACTTGGCAACGGCCAATACTGCATTTCTCCCAAGTACTAATCCTTCTGCTCAGAAGGCTAAGAGAACCACTTTTCGTTCCTTTCAACCTCCAAGTAAAGCAAAAGGTCAGGCGTACCTGAGACAGGCACGTACTTCCAAAACCACTAACCCAAATCTAAACAATCCTGGGCTGCCCGTCAGCCTGCTTCCAAACAAGATAAGCCTGCTGCATGATGGGGCGGGCCTCCCCCTGGGGGACCCCAGGGTGGGAGGCTGACTTCTGCAGTTCACCCAGGCCTGGTTAAAGACCACTTCAGATGTCTGGGGACGGGAAGTTGTCTCTCACGGGTACGTAATCTCTTTCAAGAGATGTCCCCCTTGCCGTTTCTGTTCAACGGTCATCTTTTTGGATCCGTTGAAAGCACACCTGGGGGTATATTTACAAAGATTCGTGTTTTGGCCGTTTTGAAGGGTGTTTGAACTCGAATGGTATCGGGTGCATTTTACTGCAACTTTTTGAATCCTGATACGATCATTCACTAAGCTGCCGAGTTTTGCACAATCGTTTTTTCCGATGTCGATGTGATTCGTAATATCAGGCAGTGTTTTACGGGAGTGATGAGTTAAACACTGCCTGACAAAACACAAGGAATCCCGGCCGGATCTGTGAGATCAGTGCAGGGCTTCATTGTGTACCTTAAAAAGTTGATGAAAGTCTTAAAAAATCTGAAAAAAATTGCGTGGGGTCCCCCCTCCTAAACACAACCAGCCTCGGGCTCTTTGAGCCGGTCCTGGTTGAAAAAATATGGGGAAAAATGACAGGGGTTCCCCCATATTTCATCAACCAGCACCGGGCTCTGCACCTGGTCCTGGTTCCAAAAATACGGGGGACAAAAAGCGTAGGGGTCCCCCGTATTTTTTAAACCAGCACCGGGCTCCACTAGCCAGGTACATAATGCCACAGCCGGGGGACACTTTTATACTGGTCCCTGCGGCCCTGGCATTACATACCCAACTAGTCACCCCTGGCCGGGGTACCCTGGAGGAGTGGGAACCCCTTAAATCAAGGGGTCCCCCCCTCCAGCCACCCAAGGGCCAGGGGTCAAGCCCGAGGCTGTCCCCCCCCCCCCATCCAAGGGCGGCAGATGGGGGGCTGATAGCCTTTTGGAAAAATTTGAATATTGTTTTTAGTAGCAGTACTACAAGTCCCAGCAAGCCTCCCCCGCAAGCTGGTACTTGGAGAACCACAAGTACCAGCATGCGGTGGAAAACCGGGCCCGCTGTTTCCTGTAGTACTACTACTAAAAAAATACCCCCAAAAAAAACAGGACACACACACACCGTGAAAGTATAAGTTTATTACATACATGCACACCTCCATACATACATACTTACCTATGTTCCCATGAGGCTCGGTCCTCTTCTCCATGTAGAATCCTTGGGGTACCTGTGAAAAAAATTATACTCACATAATCCAGTGTAGAATCAGACCTTTGTATAATCCACGTACTTGGCAAAATAATAAAACGGAAACCCGACCACGCACTGAAAGGGGTCCGATGTTTACACATGGGACCCCTTTCCCCAACTGCCAGGACCCCCCCTGACTCCTGTCAAAGAGGGTCCCTTCAGCCAATCAGGGAGCGCCACGTCGTGGCACTCTCCTGATTGGCTGTGTGCTCCTGTAGTGTCTGTCAGGCTGCACACGGCAGAGATACAATGTAGCGCCTATGCGCTCCATTGTAGCCAATGGTGGGAACTTTGCGGTCAGCGGTTGACTGAAAGTAACCTCACTGCTGACCGCAAAGTTCCCACCATTGGCTACAATGGAGCGCATAGGCGCTACATTGTATCTCTGCCGTGTGCAGCCTGACAGACACTACAGGAGCACACAGCCAATCAGGAGAGTGCTACAACGTGGCGCTCCCTGATTGGCTGAAGGGACCCTCTTTGACAGGAGTCAGGGGGGGTCCTGGCAGTCGGGGAAAGGGGTCCCATGTGTAAACATCGGACCCCTTTCAGTGCGTGGTCGGGTTTCCGTTTTATTATTTTTCCAAGTACGTGGATTATACAAAGGTCTGATTCTACACTGGATTATGTGAGTATAATTTTTTTCACAGGTACCCCAAGGATTCTACATGGAGAAGAGGACCGAGCCTCGTGGGAACATAGGTAAGTATGTATGTATGGAGGTGTGCATGTATGTAATAAACTTATACTTTCACGGTGTGTGTGTCCTGTTTTTTTGGGGGTATTTTTTTAGTAGTAGTACTACTACAGGAAACAGCGGGCCCGGTTTTCCACTGCATGCTGGTACTTGTGGTTCTCCAAGTACCAGATTGCGGGGAGGCTTGCTGGGACTTGTAGTACTGCTACTAAAAACAATATTCACATTTTTCCAAAAGGCTATTAGCCCCCCATCTGCCGCCCTTGGATGGGGGGGACAGCCTCTGGCTTCACCCCTGGCCCTTGGGTGGCTGGAGGGGGGGACCCCTTGATTTAAGGGGTTCCCACTCCTCCAGGGTACCCCGGCCAGGGGTGACGAGTTGGGTATGTAATGCTAGGGCAGCAAAGACCAGTATAAAAGTGTCCCCCGGCTGTGGCATTATGTACCTGGCTAGTGGAGCCCGGTGCTGGTTTCAAAAATACGGGGGACCCCTACGCTTTTTGTCCCCCGTATTTTTGGAACCAGGACCAGACGCAGAGCCGGTGCTGGTTGATGAAATATGGGGGAACCCATGTCATTTTTTCCCCCATATTTTTTCAACCAGGACCGGCTCAAAGAGCCCGAGGCTGGTTATGCTTAGGAGGGGGGACCCCACGCAATTTTTTTTTCCAGTTTTTACACTAAACAGACCCTTTCCCATAGATAACCATGCACAGATCTCACTGATCCGTGCATGGTTATCCAAACTCGACTGGAAAAAGCAGGTCTATTTTTTTGCTGCTTTTTTTAACGAATCAAAAAAAAAAAGACCCGCACTTGAGCACTCAGAAACTAACACCCAAATACGAATGAATAGTGAATGCCCGTATTGTATGAAATAACAGCTGCGTTTGACCGATGGTCTATTCATTCGTATTTCTGAACTTTGATAATCAAACCATTACGAATAGTCCAAACACTGCCGAGATTGGTGCTTAGTGAATTCCCGGATTGGGACTTAGAAAACAAAACACAAATCGGACAAACTCGAATTCTTAGTAAATATTGGCCCTGGTTGTACAATCCTTCCTGGAAACAGGAGTGGTAGTGCCGGTACCTCTATCACAGAGAGGCAGGGGATACAATTCGACCCTGTTTCTAGTTCTGAAACCAAATGGGTCTTTCCAGCCTATCCTCAACCTCATATCATTGAACAAGTTTGTGAGAGTGTCCAAATTCCGTATGGAAACTCTGCGCTCTATTGTGCTGGCCATGGAACCCGAGGACTATATGGTTTCCCTGGACATACAGGATGCTTACCTGCACATACTTATTGCCATTTCGCATCAGCAGTATGTACGGTTTGCTATTGGCAACCTTCATTTTCAGTTCCAGGCTCTGCCATTTGGACTGGCCACGGCACCTCGGATTTTCACCAAGGTCATGGCCATGATGACGGCTTTCCTCCATCGTCAGAGAATCAGGATCCTGCCGTATCTGGACAACTTGCTGATTCTGGCGAACTCCCAAGATGTCCTTCTCAGTCAACTGGAGATGTCGGTCCAATTCCTACAAGCCCACAGGTGGCTCATCAATTGGAAGAAGTCCTCGCTGGTCCCTGCTCAGAGCATGGTGCACCTGGGAGCGCTGCTGGACACAGCCAAAGACTGTTTCTGTCTCTGAAGAAGGTCCTGAAACTTCAGGAAAAGATCAGATGCTTCCTCTCTTACCAGAGTGTGTCGATACACTCGGCAATGCAAGTACTAGGCCTCATGGTGTCGGCTTTCGACATGGTAGAGTACCCTAAATTTCATTCCCGCTCTCTGCAGAGGTTAATCTTTTCCAAATGAAATGGCTTGCCTCATCGGATAAGGTCTTAAATGATCTCCTTGACTCCGGAAGTTCGTCTGTCACTGAGCTGGTGGCTACAAGACCAACAGTTGAGCAGGGGCTGTCCTTTCTGGATCTCCAACTGGGTCCTCCTGACAACGGACGCCAGTCTGAGAGGTTGGGGCGCGGTGTTGGAGCAACACTCTCTCCAGGGTCGGTGGACCATGGAGGAATCTCTCCTCCTGATAAACATTTTTTAATTGCGGGCAGTGTTCAATGCATTGACACTGGCCCAGCGTCTGGTACAGAACAGGCCTGTTCAAGTACAGTCAGACAGCGCCACCATGGTGGCATACACAAATCATCAAGGTGGCACTTGAAACCACATGGCAATGATGGAAGTGTCAAAAATCCTCCAACTGGCGTAATGCCATCTGACAGCCATATCGGCAGTGTTCATTCCGGGAGTCCTCAATCGTCAGGACGTGCACGCCGGAGAGAAGAAGTCTTCATCCCCAAGTCTTTCAACTCCTAGTGGATAATTGGGGCCTAACAGATGTAGACCTGATGGCGTCGCGACACAATCACAAGTCTTCGGAGCAAGGACAAGGGATCGTCAAGCAGCATTCGTGGACGCACTGGCAATTCCACTGAACTTTTGAGTGCCATACGTGTGGCCTCCAGTGTCACTTCTGCCCAGGGTAATACGGAAGTTCAAGCAAGAAGGAGGAATACTACTTCTAGTGGCTCCAGCGTGGTCCAGACGGCATTGATTCTCAGATCTCCAGGGTCTCTCGATAGAGCGTCCTCTTCTACTTCCTCAACACCCAGACCTCCTCGTTCAGGGCACTTGTGTCTACCTGGACCTGGTCAGATTGACTTTGACTTCGTGGCTCTTGAAACATCACTCCTGAGAGCAAAAGGATTCTCTGTGGCGGGCATTCACACCTTGTTAAAAGCCCGTAAACCAGCTTTGGCTTGGATTTATTACAGGGTCTGGAATTCTTACTTCACCTGGTGTGCTGCTAAGAATTATGATGCATATACTTTCAAAACTTCCAGACTGATGGCTTTTCTACAGCAAGGCCTAGACTTGGGCCTTTGTCTGGTCTCCCTCAAGGTTCATATATCCTCCTTGTCGGTGGGGTTTCAGAGAAAAATTGCATCTCTTCCTGACGTTCACACTTTCACTCAGGGTGTCCTATGGATTCAGCCTCCCTTTGTCCCTCCTGTGGCTTCATGGGATCTGTCTGTATTATTGAATACGCTGCAAGAGTCTCTATTTCAACCTCTTGAGTCTGTGGATCTTAAATGCCTTACACTTAAGGTCATATTTCTGTTGGCTATTGCCTCTGCTAGGAGGGTATTGGACTTAGGCGCTTTGTCCTGTCGTCCACCCTTTCTGATTTTTCACTGTGACCGGGCTGTTCTTCGAACTCGTCCTGGTTATTTGCCTAAGGTGGTATCATCTTTTCACCTTAACCAGGAGATTGTGGTTCCGGCCTTCAACTCTTCTGGTCTATCTTCCAAAGAAAAATCTTTGGATGTGGAACGTGCTCTCTGTGTTTATGTGGAGAGGACTGCCTCCATCAGGACTTCAGATACCCTTTTTGTACTTTTTGGTTTTCACAAACGTGGCTGGCCTGCGAATAAGCAAACCTTGGCTAGATGGCTTAGAATGGTGATTGCACAAGCTTATGCCCAGGCTGGGCTCTCAGCTCCTGCTGCTGTCAAGGCCCATTCTGCTCAGTCAGTTGGACCTTCTTTGGCGGCCCGCCATGGCGCCTCCGCTGAACAATTGGACGCCGCTTCCTTTGGACGCCGGGTTCTTGTGCCCGCTAGAGTGCGTCCCCTCACATGAGGAACTGATTTAGGACATCCCCGATGTTATTCCCTGTGGAATACCAGTGTACCCTGCTGCAGAAAAGGAGATCTATGGTAGACTTACCATTGTTAAATCTCTTTCTGCGAGGTACACTGGATTCCACAGGGCGCCCACCCTGACGCACTTAGCTTCTTTGGGTTTGTATGGCATTAGCCGCTAGTCCCTTCTCGTGTTGTGAGAATGTGGTTCTATGTGACTAACATCTACCGGCTCTCTTACCTGCTACTGCATTGGACTGGTTAACAAAACTGAGCTCCAGTGCCTGGAGGCAGGACTATAGAGGAGGTGGTGCAGTGCATCCTGGGAACAGTCAAAGCTTTAGCCTGTTGGTGCCTCGGATCAAGATCCAGCTCTATACTCCGATGTTGTTCTCGGTGGAATCCAGTGTACCTCACAGAAAGAGATTTAACAATGGTAAGTCTACCATAAATTTCCTTTTTAAGTGCTAGAACAGCTGTGAGTCAGTTTCCTTACCTTACTATGAGAGGAATAAGGAGTAAATAAGCACTGGGTTTCTGAGCCTGATCTGCGCTACAGTGGGTGATGGGTGCACTTCTTTATTTAATATAAGTGGGCTGTATGTTGTTTGTGTTTAATGAAATAATACCCATAGACTTCGATGGAACAATGACCCCCAGTGGGAAAATTGTCATGGAAACAGCATACTTGCTTGGATTCAGCAAGCAATAACCTTTCAACAAGACTCAGATATGGAAGTACTACTGTTTTATTCTGCACAAAAACCGTCTTTCAGCTATGTTTCTACACATACTGTAGTTTATTATTACAACAGAAAACAGTATGATACTATATACAGGTAGCTTGTAATATTACAAAATAGTAATGATAACAGATCTACTATCGGTTTCTGACAAATGGTTATAATAACACGTATGATCTGTATGGTTTGCGTGTGAGCAGTTTTAACAGACCGCTTTAAAAAAATGGAGACACCTTATCCCTGTATCCTCCTTATGACTCTTCAAGTGAGCAGTAAACCTGTAAGTCTGATATAAATTGATCATATTCTTTGTTAGGCATTTTTTTTATCACCACCACTTCCTTCATGTCTGGACCTTGTATAATGGAACAGGTGACTGCATGGGGTGAATTTAAAGTGGACTTTTTACCGGCATAATTGGATGCACACGTTTTCATGGCCAGCCAATCCAGTTGACAGCCTAATAGTTTTCTAGAAACTAGTGACATCGCTGATAAGCTGCCAGACCAATACAAATGAGGCCTGCCTACTATTCCATTGGTACCAGCAGTGTTGTAGATCGTTGCCATGGCTAGCCTTAAAGCGCAAACTGTTGTGAGCTATAGGGAAGGTGAATGGGCGGCCTCCAGGTGAGGCCCTAAGCCCTACCTTCATCTGCCAATCAATGGCACTATCCTAAATGGAGAATGGGAGGGAGGGGGGAAGACAGGTCACATGACTGGATGGACCAATAGCCAACTGTTAGTCTGCACAGTCACTATACCCTAAACCTGTACATCAAGCACTAGCCCACTTCCCTAATGCTGCATGCTTTACTGGCTTTTGCTGTGGATGTTCTTGTAACCAGGGGGATGGGAAAGAAGCAGACACCCCATGATCATGAAAAATGGTTGAATATGCTTGTACCAACTTAATTCATTTTCAATTTTGCAGCCCCTCTGTTTATTAGGTAATACATCATCACCAAATCACTCTGTTTGGGGGTGGGTGAGTAGGCAGGCCTGAATTAAATAGACAGTCTAGATGCATGAATAGGACATTACATGATAGAAATGATTGTATGTACCTTTTATTAACTTCACTCATTTTAATCTGATTTGATTTGTTACTCGGAAGTTACCAAATACAATTTTCTCAGTAAATATAATGGAGATCTGGAAGTTGGTTAGAATGGAATGTGTATCTGGGTGCCTATAAAATATTGTTTGCGTCTCTGCAAGGTATTTTGGGAAGACTAGCAGAACAACTAGAGACTGGCACTAAGGGCAAGTTATTTTGTTTGTTAAATTGTCTGAAGTATAGGGATGTCCATTGACCATTGATAATTAACAACCATAGATAGTTTGCCACCGATGGTCAATGATTTTGCTATTGATAGTGGAGATCCAATGGTTCACTGCCATCGATGGCTGTGAGGCAGCAATGTTTATTTTTTCTATACATCGCAAGGGGCACAGAGCTTAGTCTTGCCTCACTAAGCTCCACCCCCTTTCCCAATTGACTTGCCACCTACTGTTTCCCACAGCAGGTATGTCCATTGATGGGTGCAAACCATTGATGGTTTCTCATTTATGGTTTTATGCTAGTAATGTTAAGCACTGATGGCACCATCAATGGTGACCATAGATGGGTACCTTACCAATAACAATCCATACATAAGTGATTACAAGGAGCTCATCAACCAAAGTAGGTATTTTACAAATAAAAGTTATGATTGACTTTCATACCAAGTTTAAGCACAGATATTTACCCACAAAATACTGACTGCAATGGCACAGCTTAAAGCCAGCTATGGATTTCCGGGAATAACTTGGCTACTACCAGGAATGAAAAAAACTAAAGGAATGAAACTGGTGCCACACAGAAATAATTCAATATACACTTTGCTTTCCTGTGTCCCGACCTGTATAAAGTTCAGTGAGAAAGCAGAGGAAAAGTACTGTAGATCCACCAGTGCCACATATTACACTGCACTGTACAATGTATATACTGTACTGTATGTTGTTTACTTTCTCAGTTAATGCATCACCATAGATAATAGCTACAGGTGATATTAGGACTATAAATTTCATGTTTTGGAGAAACTAGAAGCTGTTAGACTTTTCATTAGTAATCAGGAAATAATTTAACCTAAACTTTCTCTCCTCCTTGTTTTTGTGATCACGACAGCAGCGGGAGAGTGACAGTCAAGACTATGCACAATAGCCATGCCTCACCACCTAATCCAACCTAGAACCTATAGATTCCATAAATTAGCCTCAAACTAAACTCTTTTTCTTGCTTTCTAGTGGCCTGTTATTTGCTATGGATACAATATATGCAAATATTTATGTAACAGGCAAACTAGAAAACCCAGGCATTGTATAAAAAGTGGAAGATGCTATTTGCAAAGTCTCTTCCATTGTCTGTCTGGAGCAGAGGCGGAACTACCGCCAGTGCAACCAGTGTGTTGCACTGGGGCCCGCCTCTGTCCAGGGGCCCAAAGCATGTAATGAGTCAAACTGACTCATTACATGCCGCTGTGTGCTGCGGGCAACCGCTGCCCGCAACACACAGCCGCCCGGAGAGGAGAGGAGCGCAGCGGCACGGGGGTAAGAAGGAGGAAGGAGGTGGAGGAGGGAGCCGCAGCAGCGCTTTGTTACTGGTGGAGGCGCTACTGCTGCTGCCCCTCTGCTTCACTATAGGCTGTCTTCCGAGAACAGCCTATAGTGAAGCAGAGGGGCAGCAGCGCCTCCACCAATAACACAGCGCTGCTGCGGCCAGGGCCGGATTAACAATGGGGCTGATGGAGATGCAGCTCCAGGCCCACACTCCAAAATAGGCCCACTGCATCTGCACACTGCTGTGCTGCTGTAAACAGGAAAAAAAATTCCTGCTACAGCAGCTTGCCAGTGACGCTGCAGTGTGGTGAGCACAGCTGCAGTGTAAAGATACCCCGCCAGCACCTCTATTTACTAACGGCTGCAGGGCAGGACGGAGGATCTAGCCAGCGGCACTAGGACCTAGCACTGCTCTGCTCCTGCTGCTGGCGGCATCTCCGCAGTGTAGATGAGGGGATGAGTGGGAGGGATCAGGGCAGGCCCTACCATTACACCGCGTACGCGCCAGGCAGCCTGGACCACGACACCAAGCCCGTACCAGGAAGCCCATGCTGCATTCCCGGCTCTGGCGGCTCACGCGCTGTTCTTTTCTCAGCCGCGGCTCCCTCTAAATGTCAGGCGGGCCGTTCCTGACTGTGCAATGATTGGCGGCCGCGGAAAGGCCGGGTGTCCCCTGTTGCTCTCGCTGTGTCCGGTGCAAGTAGGTCAGAAACACCGAAGCGGAGCCCCCTATTATAGCATTACTGGAGCCGCCATCTGCAAGTTAGAGGTACTGTAATATACAGAATCTATTATATAACCCAAAGCTCTGCAATATGTAGCACCAGCAGCCCCCTCCCCCCCCCTAACCAGACTAATCCCTTCTCCTCCCCCTGTCACCAGGCTAATCCCCCCCCCCCCTCCCCAGACCAGGCTAATGTCCCCCCACAAAAGACCAGACCAATCCCCCTCCTTCCCCTGTCACCACACTACCCCCTCCTCACCAGCCTAACCCCCCCCCCTTTTCCCCCTGTCACCACACTACCCCCCCTCCTCACCAGCCTACCCCCCCTCCTCCCCCTGTCACCACACTCCCCCCTCCTTACCAGCCTAACCCCCCCCCCTCATTCCCCTGTCACCACCACACTACCCCCCCTCCTTCCCCTGTCACCACACTACCCCCCTCCTCACCAGCCTAAACCCCCTCCTCCCCTGTCACTACGCTCCCCCCCCTCCTCACCAGCCTAACCCCCCCTCCTCCCCCTGTCACCAGGCCATCCCCCCCTCCTCAACCGCCTAATCCACCCTCCTCACCCTGTGACCAGGCTAAACGACACCCCTCACCAAGCTAATCCTCCCATCCTCCTCCTGTCACCAGGCAAATCCCTCTCCTCCGCCTATAACCAGGCTAACCCCCCTCACAAAAATAATCCCCCTCCTCCCCCTGTCACTAGGCTAACCCCTACACCAGCCTAATGCCCCCTCCTACCCTTGTCACCAGGCTAATCCGCCCCGACTCACCAGGCTAATCCTCCCATTCTCCTCCTGTCACCAGGCAAATCCCCCTCCTCCCCTATAACCAGACTAACCCTCCCTCTCACGAAACTAATCTCCCTCCTCCCCCTGTCACCAGGCTAACCCCCCCCCCACACCAGACTAATCCGCCCTCCTCCCCCGTCACCAGGTTTACCCCTCCCCCCACCAGACTAATCCTCCCTCCTCCCCCGTCACCAGGCTAATGCCCCCCCCAGGCCAATCCCCCTCCTCCCCCTGTCAGCAGGCTAACCCACCCCCCTCACCAGACTAATCCCCCCGCCCCCAGGCTAACCCCCCCCCCCTCCTCCTCACCAGGCTAATCCCCTTTCCACCCCTTGTCACCAGGCTAATCCCCCGTCCTCCCTCATCACCAGGCTGATTCCCCCGCCCACCAGAACACCTGACTGTTCTTCCCCTGTCTTCCTCCCATCTTCCATTGTTCTTCCCATATCTCCCTCCTGTCTTCCTCCCATATAGACCCTATTCTTCCTCCCATCCCCTGTGTGCCTCCCATCTTCCCCCTGTTCTTCCACCTGTTTCCCTCCCAGTGGCGGAACTAGAGAGTGGTGGGCCCAGGCGCATCAATATGCATTGGGCCCCGCCTCCCATATACAAAATAGGGACCACCCAAAAAGTGGGGTTTGGTCTCATTAAGAAGGGGCATCACCACACAATAATACCCTCAAATTGCACCACACAGCAGTGCTCCTAATACACCTTACACCACAAAGCAGCGCTCATTATACACCTTACGCCACACAGCAGCGCTCATTATACACCTTACACCACACAGCAGCGCTCATTATACACCTTACGCCACACAGCAGCGCTCATTATACACCTTACACCACCCAGCAGTGCACCTTATACACCTTACGCCAGACAGCAGCGCTCATTATACACCTTGCGCCACACAGCAGCCCTCATTATACACCTTATGCCACACAGCAGCACTCATTATACACCTTATGCCACCCAGCAGTGCACCTTATACACCTTATGCCACACAGCAGCGCTCATTATACACCTTACGCCACACAGCAGCGCTCATTATACACCTTACGCCACACAGCAGCACTCATTATACACCTTACGCCACCCAGCTGTGCACCTTATACACCTTACGCCACACAGCAGTGCTCCTTATACACCTTACGCCACACAGCAGTGCTCCTTATACACCTTACGCCACACAGCAGCGCTCATTATACACGTTACGCCACCCAGCAGTGCACCTTAAACACCTTACTCAACACAGCAGTGCTCCTTAAACACCTTACGCCACACAGCAGCGCTCATTACACACCTTACACCACACAGCAGCGCTCCTTATACATGTAATCCCACACATCAGCATTACTTATACACGTAACGTCACACAGCAGCGCTCCTTACACATGTCCCGCCACACAGGCGTGCTTCTTATACACGTAACGCCACACAGCAGCGCTCCTTATACACATAATGTCACACAGTAGTGCTACTTATACATGTAACACCACACACAGTAGTGCTCATTATACACAACGCCACACAGTAGAGCGCCTTATACACGTTACGACTCACTGTAGTACTCCTTATACACGTTATGACACACAGTATGTGAGAGCACTATTTTTATAGACAGATAGTTAAATATATACACACATAGTAAAAAAAAATACACACGCACACACACACACCAAGTAAAACACACACACAAACACATAGCAAAACACTCACAGCAAAACACATATACTGTACACACTTTGGTATTTACATTTTTTTATGGGGTTTATTCCCACAACATACTGTACTGTGCACCCCTCCTGGCTAGCTCTCTGGCTTCAGCAACGTCTCCTGGACACAGCATGCTCCCGAGACTCTCTCTCCCCCTTCTCCCAGCATGCAGTTGTGGGCCCTCGGCCAGCAGAGACAGAGCTGCATACCTCCCAACTGTCCCGATTTTCGTGGGACAGTCTCATGCGCACAGTCTATTCACAGGTGACAGAGGGACTGGGGGCATGCCAGCAGCTCATAGAGTGCTGGGCATTCACCCAGAGTGACAGAAAATGGGGGGCGTGGTTCACGATTGTGGCATTGCCGCAAAGCCACGCTCCTTTTACATAGACCACACACCCTTTTCGGGAGCGCGCACCTTCGACTCGTGAGAGGTACCTATTTTGGGATTAAAAATGTTGGGACGTATGGAGCTGGTCAGAGAAGAGTGTGACAGCCAGCAGTGCGCATTGAGCAGAGTACAAAGAAGGGTGATGATTGATCTCATCACCCTTCTCCTTTGCTGGTGCCGGGGACCGCATTTGGGCTTCCTTCATTGTTAGGGCCCGCAGCGTAATGGCGGGCAGCATGTAATGAGTCAGTCTGACTCATTATACTGCTACCGACTGTGGGCCCCTTCACAGCAGCGGGCCTCGGTGCAATGCACCGGCACAAGTTCCGCCGCTGCTCCCTCCCTTCTTCCTGCCATCTTCCTGTCTCCCTCATCTCCTACTATTCTTCCCCCTAAATCCCTCCTGTCTTCCTCCCATCTAGCCCCTATTCTTCTCCCTGACTTTCTCTTGTCTTCCTTCCATCTAGACCCTGTTCTTCCTCCTGTCTTCCTCCCATCTTCCACTGTTCTTCCCCCTTTTTTCCTCCCCTCTTAATAAAATAATTATTGTAATATAATTATTTAAGCACTGAGATTATTCTATTTCACACACACACACACGCACGCACGCACACACAAACACGCACCCCCCATACCAGTAGCCACACCCCCACCATGCTGGCCACACCCATTGCGGAGACACACAATAGGCCAGGCATGTCCAAACTGCGGGCCCCCAGCTGTTGAGAAACTACACATCCCAGCATGCCCTGACACAGCTTTAGCATTCTCTGACAGCAAAACTGTGTCAGGGCATGCTGGGATATGTAGTTTCACAACAGCTGGAGGGCCGCAGTTTGGACATGCCTGCAATAGGCCCTTCATAAATTTCAGCTCCAGGCCCATGAGGACCGTAATCTGGCACTGGCTGCGGCTCCCTCGTCCACCTCCCTCCTCCTCCTTCTCTACTGCCCGGGAATCGTCAGAAGCTGCACCGAGGAGCCTGAGCCAGCGGAGAGGGTAAGTATAATTCTTTCTTTCTTTCTTTCTTTCTTTCTTTCTTTCTTTCTTTCTTTCTGTCTTTCTTTCCGTCTTTCTTGGGACTGTCTGCCGCAATGTGTAAAAATGGGGAATCTGCCGCAATGTGTAAAAAGGGGGAATCTGCCTGCCGCAATGTGTAAAAATGGGGAATCTGCCTGCCGCTATGTGTAAAAAGGGGGAATCTGCCTGCCGCAATGTGTAAAAATGGGGAATCTGCCTGCCGCAATGTGTAAAAAGGGGGAATCTGCCTGCCGCAATGTGTAAAAATGGGGAATCTGCCTGCCGCTATGTGTAAAAAGGGGGACTCTGTCTGCCGTTATGTGTAAAAAGTGTACGCTGTCTGCCGTAATGTGTAAAAAGGGGATGCTGTCTGCCTTAATGTGTAACAAGGGCACGCTGTCTGTCGTTATGTGTAAAAAGGGGTGCTGTCTGCCGTTATGTGTAAAAAGTGTACACTGTCTGCCGTAATGTGTAAAAAGGGGACGCTGTCTGCCGTAATGTGTAAAAAGGGGGACGCTGTCTGCCGTTATGTGTAAAAAGTGTACGCTGTCTGCCGCTATGTGTAAAAATGGCACGCTGTCTGCCGCTATGTTTAACAAGGGCACGCTGTCTGCCGTTATGTGTAAAAAGTGCACGCTGTCTGCCGTAATGTGTAAAAAGGGGGACGCTGTCTGCCGTAATGTGTAAAAAGGGGACGCTGTCTGCCGTAATGTGTAAAAAGAGGAATCTGTCCGCCGTAAGGTGTAAAAGGGTCTCTACCTGGTGTAGTGGTGCTACTGTGCGGCGTAATTTGAATAATGGAGACTACTGTGCACCATTTTATGAATTGGTATTATTTTGTGGCCACACCCCTTCCCCACGAAGCCACGCAACTATGTATTTTTGCGCGCGCCTACGGCGCGCACTGCCCCTGTTACATGCAGGGGTGGGGCTCCGATGACGTTTCTTGCACACAGTGCTAAAATGTCTAGTTACGGCACTGTTGCTAGGTATCCATTTCTCTGGCCCTGAGCAGGTCCCCCTCACCAGATCCTCCCATGGGGTGAGGGGGTGGACTTGGATGGGATGGGGGGGGGGGCCAAAGCATTTTGTCGCACCTGGGCCCACCGCTCGCTAGTTCCGCCACTGGACTGGAGGATGTGTGGTACTATCATGCTGAGACTTGTAATCCCACACAGAAAAAAATGCAGATGCACACTCTATAGTACCAATCACTTCTAATCAATAATTATAATAAACTCTGCAGTCTAACATAAAGCAAAATGGAGGTGCTTGGCATAATTGTTGGCCCAAAAATAATTGGCCTGTATATTTTGGCCAAAAATTATGCCTAGCATCTCTATTTTGCTATATGTTATATTGCAAAGTTTATTATAATTATGCTGATTAGCAGTGATTGGTACTATAGAGTGTGCATCTGCATTTTCTTTCTGTGTGGCTTTAAGAGGTTCCAGGATAACAACTTTTTATGGTGGTCCTAGTAGAAGTAAGTGGTTACCAGGCAAAGGAAATAACTTTCATTAGGGATCGCCATTGATGGTGCCATCGGTGGTTAACATTAATGGCATGGAACCATCACTGGTTTGTACCCATCAATTGCTGTGCCCACTGTTGGAAATGTCAGGTGACAGGGCAATCAGTAAAGGGAACGGGGCTCAGTGGCCCACCAGGGGTGAGACTAAGCTCCATACCCTTGGTGCAGAGAAAAAATAAATTGCTGCCTGTCACCCATTATGGTACATTTTCACCATTGTTGGCAAAACCATCAACTATTGGTGGAGAAACACAGATGGCTATTTAACCAGCAATGGTTGTTGCTCATCCCTATCCTATATTTTCTAGACAAAGGAGGTAATTAATGTCCTACATATGATAACATATCTTAGATATCGTTACCAATTCCTAGTCACCATAGTAGATAAAGACTATAACTTCCTGCTCTACCCAACACATATCAGGCACAGAGCAAATTCCTGATTTCACACTTTGCCTGTAACATATATATACAGTATTTGCCTATATTATCTCCCTAGCAGGCCACTAAATGACAAGGAGAGAGTTTAGCAGCGAGTCCCATTCATGGAACCTATAGGCTGTGGGCGGGGTCCGGGGACAGGGGAGGGGCCGGCGGTCGCAGTAGGCTCGGCTGTCACTCTCCAGCTGCTGCCGCTGTCCGTGGTGCTGATCACGGCCGGGGAGGAAAGGTTGCTTTTCCCGGGTATCTGTCTGCCGGGAACCCAGTATGTCGCCAGCCTGAAGCCGGACCGGAGCCCAGGGCGGGGCTCGCACCTCATCTCGTACCCAGCGGCCTCCAGCGCCAGGATGAGTCTCAGAGCGGGGACCGTCCTCTGCCTCCTTCTCCTTACCTGCAGCCACCACAGTGGCTCGGCGGCCCGCAACCACGGTGAGCGCGTTCCTCTGCTTGCATGTATCCCCCAGCTGCTGCAGAACCTCTTTAGGACCCCTCCAACATACTCAGGTTTAATATAATTGATGAGATCATGTCATGGAGCAGAACAGAAACTGTGCATGTCTGTAGGGAGAATAGCGTCCCCTGTCGACCAGATGGAGTCTACCACAGGTCAGAGGCTCTGTACCCCTAAATACTGTATTCTGATGGTTAGCTATTGATTAGGTGTGGAGGTAATATTACAGACACTGCTACTGTTATAATTATTACATTAACGTGGCAAATGATGAGTTATAATAATTTTAACATTACTCAATGTTGGTGTTTTGGGCTTAACCATGGTACATGCATTAAAGTTACAGTGATCGAGAAGAATATATTCTATTTTATTGGAGTATTACCTAATCCTTTATACAATAGTTGTACGACTGATAATTGCAGCCTGGAGGACCTCACTAATATTACACATATTCCCTACTTAGTTCTGTTCTTGTGTTGCTTAGGCATTGAAGTATCTAGTGATGTGTTTCTGCTTGTGGGGGAACCAGGCGGTGTGTGTTTTACAGTCCAGGCATGCTAATCTTGAAAATAAGATTTTTAATTATACTTTCCATTGATGCTGCTATTAGCCATATATAGAGAGAAATAATTAGAAGTTACTATATTTCAAGTCAAAGCAAATGTTAACACTTAGCTACTTTTGACTGTTCACATAAACATATGATGCCATTTTGTAAATTAAATAAATATTGTGAATTGAAGATTGGAGAGTATAATTCGGGGCTGATATATGCAGAGAAACCCATGAAATTACTATATAATTATTTCATGATATAAATGGTGTTTGTTTATAATTGAAATATTATTGCTAAAAAAATTCGTTGAAACTGTGTTTTTTTGGGCAGCTTTTACAGATTGTTTTGAGTCAGAATTCCTCTATGCAAGTGGCAATATACTGTATTTGGTGTTTCATATATTAATGACACAAATGCTTGATTTATATTACACTTTCTATAATAAAGGCATATGTTCTATTCTCAACAAATAATTGTAACATGTGTATTGTGATTTTACTACTGCCACGCATATAAGATTTTAATATGATACAGTGCCGGATTGAGCATAAGTAGAAACACTATACACAGGAATTAGTTGACACTTTAACTGAGCAATACTTCTGTATCTTATTAGTGTTAGTAGTGATGTGCACCGGACATTTTTCGGGTTTTGTGTCTTGGTTTTGGATTCGGTTCCGCGGCCGTGTTTTGGATTCGGACGCGTTTTGGCAAAACCTCCCTGAAATTTTTTTGTCGGATCCGGGTGTGTTTTGGATTCGTTTTTTTTTTACAAAAAACTCTAAAAACAGCTTAAATCATAGAATTTGGGGGTCATTTTGATCCCATAGTATTATTAACCTCAATAACCATAATTTACACTCATTTTCAGTCTATTCTGAACACCTCACAATATTTTTTTTAGTCCTAAAATTTGCACCGAGGTCGCTGGATGGCTAAGCTAAGCGACACAAGTGGCCGACACAAACACCTGGCCCATCTAGGAGTGGCACTGCAGTGTCAGGCAGGATGGCACTTCAAAAAAATTGTCCCCAAACAGCACATGATGCAAAGAAAAAAAGAGGCGCACCAAGGTCGCTGTGTGACTAAGCTAAGCAACACAAGTGGCCGACACAAACACCTGGCCCATCTAGGAGTGGCACTGCAGTGTCAGGCAGGATTGCACTTCAAAAAAATTGTCCCCAAACAACACATGATGCAAAGAAAAAAAGAGGCTCACCAAGGTCGCTGTGTGACTAAGCTAAGCGACCCAAGCGGCCGACACAAACACCTGGCCCATCTAGGAGTGGCACTGCAGTGTCAGACAGGATGGCAAGTTAAAAAAATTGTCCCCAAACAGCACATGATGCAAAGAAAAAAAGAGGCGCAATGAGGTAGCTGTGTGACTAAGCCAAGCGACCCAAGTGGCCAACACAAACACCTGGCCCATCTAGGAGTGGCATTGCAGTGTCAGACAGGATGGCACTTCAAAAAAATAGTCCCCAAACAGCACATGATGCAAAGAAAAATGAAAGAAAAAAGAGGTGCAAGATGGAATTGTCCTTGGGCCCTCCCACCCACCCTTATGTTGTATAAACAGGACATGCACACTTTAACGAACCCATCATTTCAGCGACAGGGTCTGCCACACGACTGTGACTGAAATGACTGGTTGGTTTGGGCCCCCACCAAAAAAAGAAGCAATCAATCTCTCCTTGCACAAACTGGCTCTACAGAGGCAAGATGTCCACCTCATCATCATCCTCCGATTCCTCACCCCTTTCACTGTGTACATCCCCCTCCTCACAGATTATTAATTCGTCCCCACTGGAATCCACCATCTCAGGTCCCTGTGTACTTTGTGGAGGCAATTGCTGCTGGTGAATGTCTCCACGGAGGAATTGATTATAATTCATTTTGATGAACATCATCTTCTCCACATTTTCTGGAAGTAACCTCGTACGCCGATTGCTGACAAGGTGAGTGGCTGCACTAAACACTCTTTCGGAGTACACACTGGAGGGAGGGCAACTTAGGTAGAATAAAGCCAGTTTGTGCAAGGGCCTCCAAATTGCCTCTTTTTCCTGCCAGTATACGTATGGACTGTCTGACGTGCCTACTTGGATGCGGTCACTCATATAATCCTCCACCATTCTTTCAATGGTGAGAGAATCATATGCAGTGACAGTAGACGACATGTCAGTAATCGTTGGCAGGTCCTTCAGTCCGGACCAGATGTCAGCACTCGCTCCAGACTGCCCTGCATCACCGCCAGCGGGTGGGCTCGGAATTCTTAGCCTTTTCCTCGCACCCCCAGTTGCGGGAGAATGTGAAGGAGGAGATGTTGACGGGTCACGTTCCGCTTGACTTGACAATTTTCTCACCAGCAGGTCTTTGAACCTCTGCAGACTTGTGTCTGCCGGAAAGAGAGATACAACGTAGGTTTTAAATCTAGGATCGAGCACGGTGGCCAAAATGTAGTGCTCTGATTTCAACAGATTGACCACCCGTGAATCCTGGTTAAGCGAATTAAGGGCTCCATCCACAAGTCCCACATGCCTAGCGGAATCGCTCTATTTTAGCTCCTCCTTCAATGTCTCCAGCTTCTTCTGCAAAAGCCTGATGAGGGGAATGACCTGACTCAGGCTGGCAGTGTCTGAACTGACTTCACGTGTGGCAAGTTCAAAGGGTTGCAGAACCTTGCACAACGTTGAAATCATTCTCCACTGCGCTTGAGTCAGGTGCATTCCCCCTCCTTTGCCTATATCATGGGCAGATGTATAGGCTTGAATGGCCTTTTGCTGCTCCTCCATCCTCTGAAGCATATAGAGGGTTGAATTCCACCTCGTTACCACCTCTTGCTTCAGATGATGGCAGGGCAGGTTCAGGAATGTTTGGTGGTGCTCCAGTCTTCGGCACGCGGTGGCTGAATGCCGAAAGTGGCCCGCAATTCTTCGGGCCACCGACAGCATCTCTTGCACGCCCCTGTCGTTTTTTAAATAATTCTGCACCCCCAAATTCAATGTATGTGCAAAATATGGGACGTGCTGGAATTTGCCCAGATGTAATGCACGCACAATATTGCTGGCGTTGTCCGATGTCACAAATCCCCAGGAGAGTCCAATTGGGGTAAGCCATTCTGCGATGATCTTCCTCAGTTTCCGTAAGAGGTTGTCAGCTGTGTGCCTATTCTGGAAAGCGGTGATACAAAGCGTAGCCTGCCTAGGAACGAGTTGGCGTTTGCAAGATGCTGCTACTGCTACTGCTGTTCTTGCTGCGGGAGGCAATACATCTACCCAGTGGGCTGTCACAGTCATATAGTCCTGAGTCTGCCCTGCTCCACTTGTCCACATGTCCATGGTTAAGTGGACATTGGGTACAACTGCATTTTTTAGGACACTGGTGACTCTTTTTCTGAGGTCTGTGTACATTTTCGGTATCGCCTGCCTAGAGAAATGGAACCTAGATGGTATTTGGTACCGGGGACACAGTACCTCAATCAAGTCTCTAGTTGCGTCTGAATTAACGGTGGATACCGGAACCACGTTTCTCACCGCCCAGGCTGCCAAGGCCTGAGTTATCTGCTTTGCAGCAGGATGACTGCTGTGATATTTCATCTTCCTCGCAAAGGACTGTTGGACAGTCAATTGCTTACTGGAAGTAGTACAAGTGGTCTTCCGACTTCCCCTCTGGGATGACGATCGACTCCCAGCAGCAACAACAGCAGCGCCAGCAGCAGTAGGCGTTACACTCAAGGATGCATCGGAGGAATCCCAGGCAGGAGAGGACTCGTCAGACTTGACAGTGACATGGCCTGCAGGACTATTGGCTTTCCTGGGTAAGGAGGAAGTTGACACTGAGGGAGTTGGTGGTGTGGTTTGCAGGAGCTTGGTTACAAGAGGAAGGGATTTAGTTGTCAGTGGACTCCTTCCGCTGTCACCCAAAGTTTTTTAACTTGTCACTGACTTCTGATGAATGCGGTCCAGGTGACGTATAAGGGAGGATGTTCCTAGGTGGTTAACGTCCTTACCCCTACTTATTACATCTTGACAAAGGCAACACACGGCTTGACACCTGTTGTCCGCATTTGTGTTGAAATAATTCCACACCGAAGAGCTGATTTTTTTTGTATTTTGACCAGGCATGTCAATGGCCATATTCGTCCCACGGACAACAGGTGTCTCCCCGGGTGCCTGACTTAAACAAACCACCTCACCATCAGAATCCTCCTTGTCAATTTCCTCCCCAGCGCCAGCAACACCCATATCCTCATCCTGGTGTACTTCAACAGTGACATCTTCAATTTGACTATCAGGAACTGGACTGCTGGTGCTCCTTCCAGCACTTGCAGGGGGCGTGCAAATGGTGGAAGGCGCAAGCTCTTCTCGTCCAGTGTTGGGAAGGTCAGGCATTGCAACCGACACAATTGGACTCTCCTTGGGGATTTGTGATTTAGAAGAACGCACAGTTCTTTGCTGTGCTTTTGCCAGCTTAAGTCTTTTAATTTTTCTAGCGAGAGGATGAGTGCTTCCATCCTCATGTGAATCTGAACCACTAGCCATGAACATAGGCCAGGTCCTCAGCCGTTCCTTGCCACTCTGTGTCGTAAATGGCATATTGGCAAGTTTACGCTTCTCCTCAGACGATTTTAATTTAGATTTTTGGGTCATCATTTTACTGAACTTTTGCTTTTTGGATTTTACACGCTCTCTACTATGACATTGGGACTTGGCTTTGGCAGACGACGTTGATGGCATTTCATCGTCTCTGCCATGACTAGTGGCAGCAGATTCAGCACTAGGTGGAAGTGGATCTTGATCTTTCCCTATTTTACCCTCCACATTTTTGTTCTCCATTTTTTAATGTGTGGAATTATATGCCAGTATCAATAGCAATGGCCTACTACTATATATACTGCGCACAACTGAAATGCACCACAGGTATAGAATGTAGATGGATAGTATACTTGACGACACAGAGGTAGGTACAGCAGTGGCCTTCCGTACCGTACTGCTATATATACTGGTGGTCACTGCGTCAGCAAACTGCAAAACTAAAATGCACCACAGGTATAGAATGTAGATGGATAGTATACTTGACGACACAGAGGTAGGTACAGCAGTGGCCTTCCGTACCGTACTGCTATATATACTGGTGGTCACTGTGTCAGCAAACTGCACAACTGAAATGCACCACAGGTATAGAATCTAGATGGATAGTATACTTGACGACACAGAGGTAGGTACAGCAGTGGCCTTCCGTACCGTACTGCTATATATACTGGTGGTCACTGTGTCAGCAAACTGCACAACTGAAATGCACCACAGGTATAGAATCTAGATGGATAGTATACTTGACGACACAGAGGTAGGTACAGCAGTGGCCTTCCGTACCGTACTGCTATATATACTGGTGGTCACTGTGTCAGCAAACTGCAAAACTAAAATGCACCACAGGTATAGAATGTAGATGGATAGTATACTTGACGACACAGAGGTAGGTACAGCAGTGGCCTTCCGTACCGTACTGCTATATATACTGGTGGTCACTGTGTCAGCAAACTGCAAAACTAAAATGCACCACAGGTATAGAATGTAGATGGATAGTATACTTGACGACACAGAGGTAGGTACAGCAGTGGCCTTCCGTACCGTACTGCTATATATACTGGTGGTCACTGTGTCAGCAAACTGCAGAACTAAAATGCACCACAGGTATAGAATGTAGATGGATAGTATACTTGATGACACAGAGGTAGGTACAGCAGTGGCCTACTGTACCGTAATGCTATATATTATATACTGGTGGTCAGCAAACTGTGCAAAACTGAAATGCACCACAGGTATGGATGGATAGTATACTTGACGACACAGAGGTAGGTACAGCAGTGGCCTTCTGTACCGTACTCCTATATATTATATATACTGGTGGTCAGCAAAATTATGCACTGTACTCCTACTATATACTGTCTACAATGCAGCACAGATATGGAGTGTTTTTCAGGCAGACAACGTATACTGGTGGTCACTGGTCAGCAAAACTCTGCACTGTACTCCTCCTATATAATATTATACTGGTGGTCCCCAGTCCACACAATAAAGCAGCACACTGAGCACAGATATGGAGTGTTTTTCAGGCAGACAACGTATACTGGCAGGGTCGGACTGGCCCACAGGGTTACCAGGGAAACCACCGGTAGGCCCCACTGCCTGAGGGCCCACTCCTTCCTCTAGGGATCAGCTTCCAGACTGTGTACTTGTATTATACATGGTAGATATGTTGCATTACACTGCACTAAACTATTGTGTATTTCAAGCCTCTGTGGAGGCTGGCACACCCCTTTTGTAGGCTGGCCACACCCATAAGTATGGGCCCCTATAACTGCATTCCCCCGGTGGGCCCTTCATGTCCCAGTCCGACACTGTATACTGGTGGTCACTGTCAGCAAAACTCTGCACTGTACTCCTGCTATATAATACAGCTGCTCCCCAGTCCCCACAATTAAGCAGTGTGAGCACAGATATATGCAGCACACTGAGCACAGATAAGGAGCGTTTTTTTCATGCAGAGAACGGATAAAACTGGTGGTCACTGATCAGCAAAACTCTGCACTGTACTCCTCCTATATTAATATACAGCTGCTCCCCAGTCCCTACAATTAAGCAATAAGTAAAGCAAGCACAAATATTTGCACCAACAATACACGGAGAGGACGCCAGCCACGTCCTCTCCCTAACATTTCCAATGCACGAGTGAAAATGGCGGCGACGCGCGGCTGCTTATATAGAATCCGAATCTCGCGAGAATCCGACAGCGGGATGATGACGTTCGGGCGCGCTCGGGTTAACCGAGCCATACGGGAGAATCCGAGTATGCCTCGGACCCGTGTAAAAAGGGTGAAGTTCGGGGGGGTTCGGTTTCCGAGAAACCGAACCCGCTCATCACTAGTTAGTACTGTATCTGATTTAGCAATAATCACTTCTGGTTCTGTGATCTGGAATTGGCAGGTGGTTCTGCGGTAGTATTGGTGAGGACCATGTAATATTTGTACAGGAAGAGAACAAATCAGATGTCTATGTCCAAAGATTAGTGATCTTGCCCCAGCATATTGCTTTCTCATTCTCCCTTACCCTCTCTCTCAACCTTTGCAGCATTTTACCATGATTTTATCATGCCTACCAATACAGGACCTGTTATTTAGCTTAGTTAAACCCATGAGACCAACATATACACCAAGCAGAAAGTTTTGTTAGAAAATACATGTGAATGGTCAGGAAGTAAAGGGTCTAGTTGTACCCAGTTTTTATTCTAGCTATAGCTGTAAATGAACGACTGTTAAAAATAATGATCATTCATCCTTGTGGCAGCTGGAGGAATCATTCATGCACAAGCATTGAAAGATTTTCCACCTGCAGATTAATTTCATTTATTCATTTGTATATACAGATGTGTCCTCATACAGCTAACCTCAATACGCCACACAGGGTGAGAAGCCTGGCGCGAGTGAGCCCCCATGTCCCATGCAACTCTTCTAGCGTCGGGCATTTGTTTTTATGAAAATGCTTCATAGTTGCAATGTGATGAGACTAGGACACAACAGGAGACTGCTGATTAATTTGCTATGTGACACTTGCTTATTGTGTGAGTGATTGAGTCTGTATATGGAGCAGAATGGAACTTGTATTGAAAAAAAGCTGCGGCTGCTTCATTGTAGAACCTCATGTACAGATTCAGAGACTCAGTCGCACACAGTTATACAAGTGTTGCATATCAAATTAATCTACACAGTCTGTTTGTGCGTCCTACCCACATTGCTTTGCAACTAAGATGCATTTTCAGCAAACAAACACAAAAAAAAATACTCCCGACGCTAGCAGAGTCTCATGGGACCTGGCATGCCGAGAGGACTGTTTGGCGTGACTGCAGCAATGATGTATGAGGAGAGGACACATCTGTATGCGCCCTCACGGTCTCTGAAATACATTTCTTAACGGTGTAAGCCTCGGTCTGTGCTTTCTGTCTTTGTGTCATGAGGCAGCTTTATTGCTTTTTCCTGCATTGGATTATGACACATTGTAGCCACAGATAAGGTTTTTGTCTTATCACTGGACAATAAAAAGAAACTATTTACTATCACTCCTCATAGCTTGTAATAGAGGTATGCCACTATTTCTTATGGTAATTGGCCTTTAAAGGCAATGGTCCGGATTCAGAGTTACATGCAAATTACGTCTACTTTCCATGCATGGAAATAAATGCGGACATCCACCTGTATTCAGATTCGTCAGCATGTATGTAACCACAACAACCTGTCAACCTGCCCGTGAAAGTAATACCCCTTTTACACCGCCTGAAATATCTCGGGATTTTGCACAGGAGTGCGCAAAATCCCGGGACTGTAGGCGGTGTAAAAGGGTCCTTCTCCTAAATCCCGGGTCCATTTTCCCGGGAATACAACCTGGCTTGCAAGCAGGGTTGTACACGGGTAAGACCCAGGGAAGGAGGCGGTGTAAATGGGTAAGCCGGTTCATCCACCCCGGCACCCATTTACAGCATGCCAGACTTCCCGTACCACAGTGTCCGGCGGGCAGGAGGCTGAGGGTAACGGCGCATGCTGTCTATGCAGACAGCAGGAATATGCCGGATCGGCACTGCGATATAAAAGGGGGGAGTCCCAGGTCTGAACCGACTTGGAACCGTGTTCAAAGTCCTCGGTCAGACCCGGGAATTTGGAGTAAAAGGGGTATTACCATCGCTATCAGCACGCATGTGCACTAGCACTATCCTAGGTACTCTGCATAGACACAACTGTAATTAGCCCGGAAGTCCGCCTGCACCCCCACAGCACACTTATCCTATGTGCAAACACCTTGTTGCTGCCCTGTGAAGATGCACTGAGATACCTATAACTCTTAATTGCTGAAAATTGGGTCTGTAGGCTCTGACACGTATGCAGCTGCTAAAAAGCATATGACCTGGCGACAGACCAGGGTTACATGCTAGCATGAATCAGGCTCACTGTTTCTATTCGTTAGTAGACTGTGGTTGTTCAACCATTGTTGCATCTACTCATAAGAATACATGCAGTTGTGTTGAGAAATGATTATCTTTGCTGATTGACACCTAACGTACATGGGGTAATTCAGTTAGACCAGATAATTTAACGGGGGCGAAAATGGGGGTAGCTTCACAAATTTTAGATTCAGGCTATTCAGTTAGAGACCATTAAATTATCTAGTTTCGAGTGTTAACACATAGAATCTGTGATAAGTTCACAGACCTATGTGTTATCACTGCTGGACTTGCCAAAACAGGCTACTTAACAAGGTTTTTTTTCGGAGCCTGCTGAGGTCTAAAAAAAAATCCCAATAAGTGTCACCAGCGGTATACTAAACATTTACAGAAACAAATATTTAAAGTATGTGCCATGATTTAAGGTAAAGCTTGGTATTACACTAGTGCACATGAAACCACTGTTAGTGCAATAACTTCCTATATGTTCCCCTTTAGTAACCCCAAATTAATGCAAACACTGATAATTAAATTAACAGAACTATTCCAAAAAAGTGTTAATATTGCATAGCAGTATTTAATAAAGTTCAATTTATGCATGTAAATTCATTTAAAAGAATATTAAGCACAATACATATATCATGAAACCAGCCCAAAGCCTGCTTAAGTCCATTAAAACAATAAACTTCACCAAGTTAATATTAATTATAATATGTAAACAAATTTTAAGGGGTATAATTATTAATAAGTGTGATCTGCCCCCAATGATAAGGAATCTTTATTCTTTTGAATGTATTATTACTGAGTTGCAGTTGCCGGGACAGGGGCTCAGATGAGAGTATATCCCGGTGATCAGTAGAAATAAAGTGATTGTATCCGTGCTCAGCAGTGCAGCTCCTGCATCTTTGGATTCCTGCCCCCAAACGATGACAGGCTGTGGCTTAGGTGGCACTGTGTGCAACAATGCGAGACCCGTTCTGCACATGCACTGAACAGATCCTGGTCATACGCGGGATCAGTTTGTATTACCGACGGTCGGGATGCCAGCCGTTAGTGTAGAGAAAGCATCATCCTGGCGGTCAGTATTCTGGCAGTGAGGCGAGTGCACACTGAGGTTCTATTACCACTCTATGGGTGTCATGGAAATCCACGAGGGGGAATATCCCCTATGAGCCGGGATTACAGCTGGCGGCATTGCCGGCATTTGCAAATTCCGGCATCGGTCTCCTGACCCGTGGGATCCCGACTGCTAGCAATTTAACTGCATCCCGCACAAGCAGGTGCCCCAGAATCCGAGATGTACGCAAACCAGAACTAAAAGAACCACAGCAGCTTCTTGCATGTGATATATTTGAACAGGTGTGGTATGGCTGACCGCCGGTCAGAATACCGACTCCGGGATCCCGGCAGCATATCGACACCGGGATCCCGATGGGGGGGGCGAGTGCAGCACGGGTTCTATTCCCACTCTATGGGGGAGCGCTGTCCATACCCCCACAAAGACAAAAATGGGGACATGGCTCATAATCGTGGCATTTGCCACAAGGCCACACCCCCTGCTGCTAGGCCATGCCCCCTAATTTTGTCCGGACACGAGTGTCCATCTTCCATGCAAGACAAAGTTTGGAGGTATGCTTTGACATCTACAAAAGATTGTACAGGAAAATGTATTGCCATAAAATGTAAAAATTGCCAACATACCATACACCACAGGCAGTACCAAGGAATGGCTCAGACCATGACCTTTCTAAGCGAGTCGCGGTCCTGCTACTGCTCTTTTAAGCAATAAGAGGCATATTGCGAAAGCTGGGGCCAAAAACTGTCAAACATCTTCTTCTGTAACCTCACATTCAACTCCTTCTCGCTCTGAGACTAGATGTGTCAACTTAAAAACAGGAAAATCAATGCACAAAAAGAAGAACACTTAGGTTCAGTGGCGTAAGTTCGTCCTAGACGCCCGGAGGCAATATAAATACAGGTGCCCCCCTATATAGAGGCAAAAAAATTTTTTTATATATATATATATATATATATATATATATATATATATATATATATATATATATACATACACACACACCACACCAATATTGATCCTGCAGGCTATATATATATTTATATATATATATATATCCTGCCATTCTTTGCAAGCATAATGGCGTATGCATGAAGAAATTTCCAAAGGACAGCTCTTGCGGTGAGAGCTATTCTTTGCCATGATACAGTAGAACTTCCCGGTGTATGATCCGGAGTCCTATCTGTGCATGCGTGGGCTGATGCGCCCCACTAGGGGGTGCTGGGAGGGGTCCAATGGGTAATGTGATAGAAGCCCATCTAAAGATGGTGTTGCCCACCGCATCCAAGCCCTGGGGTCTAGGCTTGGTGGATAAGTAGTAAGCCGCCAAACCTCTGAAAACTGCATTTTTGGAGGTTTGGCTGCATTTTTAACCTTGTGCCAATGATACATCCCTGCAGACCAGTGCCAGTTTGGGGTCCACATGGGCCTGGAGCTGAAAGTGAGTCTATTATGTGACCGATACTGCGGGAGGGGAGGCAATCATTTTGCTGGCTGTCGGGATTCCTAGCGGTCAGGATACCGACACCAGAATACCGTCTCACAGGTCTTATTCCCATTCGTGGGTGTCCACAACACCAATAGAGTGGGATGGGAACCACCGAGACCACTGCGTTGCGAGCGCAACAAGCAAGGGCCTTCATTGCGCACGCCCCCTGCCAGAATTCTGACGGACGGGATGCTGCTGTCAGGATGCTGACAGACGGCATCCCGTCTGTCGGTAAAACATATGTATTCCCTGCGGGAGGACAATTAATTATGGGAGGAAGATGGGGAGGGATGGTCGCGGGCGGGCAGAAGGACTTGGCAAATGGGGGGGGGGGGGGGGCAGATGGAGTAACAGAGGTCTGGAGGACGGGATGAGGCAGAATGGGGGTCATTGTATATATGACAAAAATGCAGATTCATTAAACGGGCATTGAAACGTTGCACTACTTCAATTGGTGTCAGTGTGCAAATCATTGGAGTGCCGCACCACCTCTATTTTGCTAAACTACTTTGCTGTGAGGGCACCCAATGTATTAGTCTATTATGTGGCTGTGCCAGACCCCTACCTCAATCTATATATACAAACATACATACAGTATACTGGCAGTGCACTTATGCAGGGAGAAAGGGAGCATAGATGGATACCTTGTGTAGTGAAAGAAGGCTCTTCTCTCCTCCCCAATTACCAGAGGCAGAGCGCAATAAGAAGTGTAATCCAAGGCAAGCGTGGTACCAGCTCTTAAACACCGCCTCGCACGTGTGTCCATCCATCCCGTCCCCCCCTTCCCCACAGCAGCGGGGCAACGGTAGCAGCAGCTCCTCTCCTACCTCCCACAGCAGGCGCGCACCAGCGTACTCTCCTGGGGTTTGCGCTGTAGTGGCGGCTTACAGGAATGAGTCAGTTCAGTGACGTAACTAGAAATTTTTCTCCCCCAAGCCAAAAAATTATTCGCCCCCCCCCCCTCCATAATTGGCAGTATAGAGTGTGTGGCTTCATTGGGATGGGCATGGCTTACCATAAAGGGGTGTAACATTGCAGGAAAAGACTGCGTTATACCCCAGTTTTCCAACCTGCACGCCCAGGCGGGAAAGAAAATTAATCCTGATTCATGCCCCTTACATTATTTGTAATTTTTCCTCCTTATAGTAATGCCCAGTATACATTATGCCACATACTGCAGTGGCCCTTAGACATTATGCCACACACAATAATGCACATGACACAATATGAACACACCATAATGCCCCCGACACATTATGCCACACACCGTAATGCCCCCGACACATTATGACAGGAATCGTAATGCCCGTTATACATTATGCTACACACTGCAATGCCCCTGATACATTATACCACACACCGTAATGCCTGTGACACATTATGACAGGAATCACAATGCCCGTTATACATTATGCTACACACTGCAATGCCCTTGATACATTATAGCACATACAATGTCTTTGACACAGTATAACACACACCACAATGAGCCTGAGACATTATACCACATATCACAATGCCCGCGATATAGTATACCATACACCGTAATGCCCGACACATTATGACACACACCGCAATGTCCGTGATACATTATGCCACACACCGTAATGCCCATTATACATTAAGTTCTACAGTAAGGCTTCTAATTACTTTTAAATTACCTGCTCGTTGCCAGGGGTTTCATGCTCTTGGTTCCATGCACGGTGCCAGGGGTTTTCATGCTCAGGTTGTCATGCTCGTTGCCAGGGGTTTCATGCACTGGGTGTCATGTTCGTTGCCAGCGGTTTCATGCTCTTGGTTCCATGCACGGTGCCAGGGGTTTTCATGCTCAGGGTGTCATGCTCGTTGCCAGGGGTTTCATGCACTGGGTGTCATGCTCGTTGCCAGCGGTTCCATGCACGGTGCCAGGGGTTTCATGCTCAGGGTGTCATGCTCGTTGCCAGGGGGTTCATGCACTGGGTGTCATGCTCATTGCTAGGGGGTAGTGCGTGTTGCTAGGGCCGTGCTCCCAGTGCCACATATGCCCCCAGTGCCAGATATTCCCCCACAGTGTCAGGTATATGCCTCCAGTGCCAGGTACATGCCCCCAGTGCCAAATATACCCCCCCAGTGCCACATATGCCCCCTCAGTGCCTGCTCCCCCCCGTGCCAAATATTCCACCACAGTGCCACATATGCCCCCTCAGTGCCTACTCCCCCACAGTGCCAAATATTCCACCACAGTGCCACCTATGCCCCCTCAGTGCCAGCTATATGCCCCCAGTGCCAGATATTTCTCCACAGTGCCAGGCATATGCCCCCAATGCCAGATATTCCCCCACAGTGCCAGGTGTATGCCCCCAGTGCCAGATATTCCCCCCACAGTGCCGGGTATATGCCCCCAGTGCCAGATATTCCCCCACAGGGCCAGGTATATGCGCCCAGTGCCAGGTATATGCCCCCAGTGCCAGATATTCCCCCACAGGGCCAGGTATATGCCCCCAGTGCCAGATATTCCCCCACAGGGCCAGGTATATGCGCCCAGTGCCAGGTATATGCCCCCAGTGCCAGATCTTCCCCCATATGCCCCCTGTGCCAGATCTTCCCCCACTGTGCCAGGTATATGCCCCCAGTGCCAAATATACCCCCCTCCCCAGTGCCACATATGCCCCCCGCCCCAGTGCCAGGTCTCCTCCCCCAGTGCCAGGTATATGCCCCCCAGTGCCAGGTCTTCCCCCACAGTGCCAGGTATATGCCCCCAGTGCCAAATATACCCCCCTCCCCAGTGCCACATATGCCCCCCGTCCCAGTGCCAGGTCTTCCCCCCCAGTGCCAGGTATATGCCCCCCAGTGCCAGGTATATGCCCCACAGTGCCAGGTATATGCCCCCCAGTGCCAGGTCTTCCCCCCCAGTGCCAGGTCTTCCCCCACAGTGCCATGTATATGCCCCCCAGTGCCAGGTCTCCCCCCCCCCCCCCCCAGTGCCAGATATATGCCCCCCAGTGCCAGGTATATGCCCCCCAGTGCCAGGTCTTCCCCCCCCAGTGCCAGGTATATGCCCCACAGTGCCAGGTATATACCCCACAGTGCCAGGTATATACCCCACAGTGCCAGGTATATGCCCCCCAGTGCCAGGTCTTCCCCCCCAGTGCCAGGTATATGCCCCCAAGTGCCATGTATATGCCCCCCAGTGCCAGGTCTCCTCCCCCCCCAGTGCCAGGTATATGCCCCCCAGTACCAGGTATATGCCCCCAGTGCCTGCTCCCACCTTGTGTTGGAGGGACATGGAGCGCATCGCGCGTCTCCTGTGTCCCTCCCTGGCTCTCTCCCCCGGCCGGTCTAATACAGGAAGTGCCGGTTCGTGAGCCAATCAGAGCTCACGAATGGCACTTCCTTAGACCGGCCGGGAGAGAGCCAGGGAGGGACACAGGAGACGCGCGATGCGCTCCATGTCCCTCCAACACAGCAGGGAGGGAGACATCAGATTGACATGCGGGCGCTCGTCCGCATGTCAATCTGTGTAATGTCAGAGGCGCCACTGCGAGGCGCCCTCTGCGGGTCAGGAGCCCGGCGGCAGCCGACTCCGCTGCCTCCCGGACTTCCGCCCCTGCTTAGGTTGAAGAACAAACTGTATGTTCACAAACTTCACAAATCCCTGATGAGAGTCTAAAGGCCCATATAGACGGGCCGATGCAGGAGAGATGTGTGCTGAGCGAACCGCTCAGCACACATCTCTCCCGCCGCTCAGCACAGCGCGATCTGTGCTGAGCGTGCGGGGGAGAGACAGGGGGGCCGCTCACTTCACCCAGCGGGTGAAGTGAGCGACCCGCTAGATTGGCCTGCATACAGGCCAATCTAGCACCAGCGATAGCGATGCGCGGGGCTGCGCATCGCTATCGCTGTTAGGGCTACACACGGAGCGATCTTGCTGAAAATCTAAGCAATCTAGTCAGATTGCTTAGATTATCGCTCCGTGTGTACCCCCCTTAAGGGTGTCCTCTGTCCACATGTGCTATGTCTGAGTCTGACATTTCTGATTCTGACACTGTAATTGAAAATAAGCCTCCTTCCACCATTTCTGAACCCTCTGTAAAAGTGAAGATGAGTAGTAGCAAAAGTAAGGATGGTGATGGTTTAAAGTCAGACATGAAAATTGGGAATGCTACTGTGGCAGTGCAGCAGGATGAGGGGCAAATTTGTGTATCTAATTCTCATACGTATGTTGATGATGCAGTGGGGGAGAGCGGGAACTATTTTCCCAGGCATGTTGGAGAGGCACGGCAGGGGCCTGGGTCTGTCAGCTTGCAGCACTGCAGCCTCTCTTCCCAACTCAGCACACACAGGGGGGTTAGCGATCACACTGATCATGTACACCCCCACACCCTGGATCTGCCCCTGACTGAGGGACGCATGGCGCCCCCTGTGCAGGTTGGCGCTGCTCCATAGCACATAAACAATAGATTTTTTCTAGCTTTTATAAATGGGGTGTGATCACACGTCCACAATTAGGCCATGCCTCCTACATTACCAGGGCTTGGACAGGCTGTCTACGACCATGTGAACAAGAAGAGTTGATAAAAATCAGGAGGAGGATGTTGTTTGTGCCAAAGCAAATTAGTAACCAGTGGCAGCAGTTCTTGCGAGCGATGATAAGAAGTAGGACATTGTCATGTCTTGGCATAGGACCAAAAACCCACCTCATGCAGAATCATTTTTACTCAGATTCTAGCAACATTTGTCAAGGCATCTGTACCATTTGTGAGACCAAAGTAAGTGGTAGGTTAACCATCCTTGTTACATAATTTGCAGCAAGTTCATACAAATCATTTATTAAAATTCGAAACATCCTGTAATATGATAACAATCAGTCCAGCATCAGCTACCAGCAGTTTGGATCAACACATGCAATCACATCTTCCAACACCCTCATCATCAACCTTCTACTCATTAATGATCGAAGGTAGTCCTGCTATATCCTATTTGCATAGGCTAACCGATTCCTCTTCTATCCAGAACTCTCAAGAAGAACCCTTCCGCACTAGGGTGGTCATTCCGAGTTGTTCGCTCGTTGCCGATTTTCGCTATGCTGCGATTTGTTGCTAATTGCGCATGCGCAAGGCACGCAGGGCACATGCGCTTAGTTATTTTACTAAAAACTTAGCAGTTTGGGCGTGGCCTGGACGGGCATGGAGTAGCACTTGCATCGTGCAGCTCTCCAGCCACTTAATCCTGCAGCTATATCCTGTACTCCCCCCCTGGGTCTAACACTGGGGCCATCGGTGTTTGAGCACCCCCTGCCCCCCCTGGACCGGGTTTGAGTATCCTGCCGCTGTCTCCGGAGGTCCGGGAGCCCTGTGTACCAGTGGGCCCTGATCTGTGCTGGGCCGGAGTGGGGGACTGCTGCCTCGTGCTTTGTCCGGAAGTTCGGCTCCTGTTCCCCGCCGCCCCCCCCGCTGCGGCCAGCCAGAGCACCTGGACGACGAGAGTGCCGGGCTCTCCTCTGCCGCCCCGTCAGCCTCCTGTGGTATCCGGGGGGAGTCCTGTGTGGGGCTCCCTGCATCATCTCATCTGCCGCGGACTTGCGCTGCCCGGAACACCGGAAGTGCGGCACCCGCTGTCCGCCGCCGCCCGCTGCAGCCGGCTGGGGCACACATACACGGCCCGCGGGACTGCACTGTTTGTCCCTCTACTCGTGGGTGAAGCCTGGAGGGGAGTGTGGCCATCCTGCATATTGCTGGCTGCCTACCTTGGCGGCCATTTTCTGGATCCCTGCTGCTGTATGTCCCCTTCCACATTGGGACCCAGGTACAAGTGGTGCACTTTCTATACCGTGCGGGGGATTAACCCTTGGAGCCTCAACTGTGCTGGCTGGGTGGCTATTGGGCTGCATATAACCTTTCCCCCCTCCTGTTTTAATCCTCTGGCTCACTGTCCCTGCCCTCATTATCGGTGGCGCGAGCTTCCCTACTGTACCTGGAGGTTGGTGCTGGAGGATTGATCCTCTGCGTCCCACGGCTCTGTTTGGGGGTGACAGTCCCTGCATCCCTGCTGCATTAGGCGGACATTTTGCATTATAACTGGAGACTTTGGCCCTGCTGTCTATCTATACACATCTATATATTTTCTCGCACCCGCTGGCCGGTCTGTGGGGTGTTGGGGTGGGCGCCCCCCTTTGCCTGTATTTGCTTTGATATATCCCGCTGACCGGAGGGTACGACACCGTGTTGTCCAAAATGGTGAAGGGTCGCCAGACTGGCGCGGTGGCGGGAGCGATGGAAAGTTTGTTCGTGACCATGGCCCTCAGCAACGAAGGGGGGAAACTGCAAGATCTGAGGCATCGCCCCCATCTCCTGCATATAGTTCCGCCTCTTCTGACCCTCCGGATGCCGCACTGCAGAGAGTTTTGGATGCGGTGACTGCCAGCGAGGCGCGTCTGGCTGATAAAATCGGGCAAGTGCAGTCTGATCTCTCCATTATTCATCAGGACCTTCAGCGGGTGAGAGAGAGAGTGGGAGAAGCGGAGACCCGTATATCCAATGTTGAAGATTCTGTCGGCCCGCTGGGTCGTCGCACTGATGCTTTGGAATCTCAGATGACTGATGTGCGCAAAAAGCTGACGGATATGGAGGGGCGTCTGCGGTGCAATAACGTCCGTTTCAGAGAAGGAAGAGGGCTCAGCTCCCGAAGAGTTTCTCGTAAAATGGCTCCGGGATGCCTTTGGATCTGAGGAATTTTCGCCTTACTTCACTGTTGAACGGGCCCATAGAGTTCCGATGCGCACGCTGCCTCCGGGGGCTCCACCCCACACCTTTATTGCTAATTTCCTCCACTTCCATGACCGGGACACAGTTTTGAGGCTGGCTCGTACCAGGGGCCCTTTAAAATGGAATGGGTCGTCTATATCGGTATTTCCGGATTTTGCGGTGTATGTACAAAAAGATAGGGCTCAGTTCCTACCTGTTAAGAGGAGGCTCCCTGAACTTGACCTACCATATGCCATGCTCTTTCCATCTAGGCTGCGGGTGGTGGCTGATGGGGAAACAAAGTTTTTCACAACTCCTCGTGAGGCCATGGTGTGGCTGGACAGACGATTCCCGGCGAGGCGTGCCCTTGCAGGTCCGTGAATCTCCGGCTGACTCTGGAAGCTTACTTTCTCCTGTTTTTTTTTGTTTTTCTTGTTACTCATCCTGTTTGTTTTGTTTATATGTGCTATTTACTGCGAGGCAATAGGATGCGGAAATGTTTGATTGTTGTGATTGTTCACTTTATCCCCCGCTATTCTGCTCTCGCGGTTTAGACAGGTTATATGATTATTCACTTGTCTGCTCGGATATCTCTGGTATGCTTTTGATTTTTTTATTTCTGGTTTTGTTTTTGTTTTGCTTTTTCTTCTCCCTTTTGGGGGGTGGGGGGGGGTGTATATTTGGCCTGATATGTTTGGTTCTCTGATATCCGTGTATGTTTCATTTTGGGTATTGGCTAGACCTAGGGGGTGGATCTCTATGATCTCCCCTCAATTTTTTCAGGGGGGGGGGGGGGGTAGTGGTTGGTTGGTTTTTTTTTTCCCGATAGTCATTAAATTCTTGGCCCCGATTAAGGAGTGTTTGCACTAGTTAATGGTGCTACAAAGTTTTGTTTATTTTTATTTTTAGGTTTTTGCACTCAGTTTTGGGATCCAAGTATGCTGCATGTTGGGGGTGGTATACAGGGAGGGGGGTGGGGGACGGTTTTAGGTTGTATTTACTTTTTGTGTGGAAATGTATGTTGTAAATGTACATGGTTTGCTGCTGTGCTATTTAAGCAATGGTGTCCGGTTACTGAATTTATGCATGGCGGAATTGGCTGGCCGCGGGGTGTTGCACTTATTGTATTTTTGCTGTACTATGGCGGGGCTTAAAGTGTTATCGTGGAATGTGAGAGGGCTCAATGATAAAGTTAAGAGGTCCCTCGTACTCCGACAGATTAAACATTATGCCACTGATATTGTCTGCCTTATGGAAACGCACTTGGTGGGGAGTAAAATTCTCTCATTGAAAAGACCATGGGTGGGATGGGCGTACCACTCCATGCATACTTCGGCCTCCCGTGGAGTTTCAGTCCTTATTAGGTGGACCGTCCCCTTCGTGCTGGAATCTAACGGATCCCTGGGGGAGATATGTGTTTTTGAAATGTAGACTATTTTATGTCCCTGTCCTCCTTCTAGCTGTTTACGTGCCCCCTCCCTATTCTCCTGATGTTCTTAAGAAGGTTACTGGGTTCATGGCCTCATCCCCCGGGATATCTGTTATTTGCCTTGGGGATTTCAATAATGTGCTAGATGTGGCGAAGGACAGGCTCTCTATATCTTCATCTGCTGCGTGTCCTGGGAGATCCACTTTTGCAAATGTGGTGTCGGGGTTGGGCCTGGTCGATCCGCGGAGATTGAGACACCCGTCTCTTAAACAATACTCCTGTTTCTCTCACTCTCATTCTTCGTTCTCCAGGATTGACCTGGCCCTCCTCTCGAGCGACATGGTTCCCCGGGTTGGTAGTATCAGATATGAGACTAGGGGTATATCAGATCATTCCCCTTTGACCTTTACTTTAGACTTTAACTGTTCTAGGGGCCAAGCTGTATGGAAATTTAACCCATTTTGGCTTGTTCACATGGGGGACGGCTCTGACCTGGTGGCTGCATGGCGTGAGTTCTTTGAATTGAATAGTGCCGACCAAGCTATCTCTAATTTATGGGACACGTTTAAGGCCTTTCTGCGGGGTAGTTTGATTAAATGGGTGTCTAGTTTGAAGTCCTTCTATAGGCGACGGGAGGCTGAGTTGGAGGCCCAGAGTGTCGCTGCAGAATTACAATACTTACAAGATTCTTTTAACAGTTCTAAGCTAGCCTGGTTATCGTCTCAGAGGGAATGTTGAGATTACCTAATGGAAAAGACTCAGCATAGACTCCTTTTCTCATCTCATACCTTTTACGCTACTGGGGATAGGCCGGGGACGTACCTGGCCTCTTTGGCCCGGGGTGATAGACCTACTAGTGTTGTGGTTGAGATTGTGAACTCTGACGGTGTTTCCCTGACTCAGACTCCACAAATGGCGGCTGAATTTGTATCCTATTATAGCCGCTTGTATGAATCCAAACTAGATTGCACCTCGCAACTGAACGATTATTTAGACGGTGTTTGTTTCCCCACCTTATCCAGTGAGGCTTGTGACCTCTTTGAGGCGCCTATCTCCTCCGATGAAATTATGGCAGCTGTTAGGGCCTCCCCTAGTGGCAAAGCCTCGGGCTTGGATGGCATACCTTCTGAGGTCTATAAGCAACACCTGGATTTCTTTGTCCCGCGCCTACTTGAGTTGTATGGCCAGATCTTTGCACAGGAGAAGATTTTTAAACAAATAAATGTATTGCTTTCCTCCCTGGTGTGGGCTAGTAAGCGGGCACGTTTGAGACTGGATACCCTGACCAGGTCACGGGAAATGGGAGGTTTGGCTCTCCCCAACTTCCGTTTCTATTATTATGCGGCGCAGCTGACGCATATCTGGGAGTGGGTTAACGACCTCGATGCCCTGGCTTTGCACTCGCTGATGCTACACCATGATTACGCTGGGGGCTCCCCATTACAGCTACTTCTTTGCGGTAGCGTCAAAATGTCCACATTGCCACTTATTAAGCAATCCCTCCTAATATGGAAATTGTTGCACTCTGTGATGCGTGGTCATGGTGTTGATCCTGATACCCCACTGGATAATGCTTACGGGTTGCCGGAACTGTGTCATCTTCAGGTCCGAGAGGTTTGGGGTAACTGGGGAGTGTACTCTTTAGGCCATTTATATAGTGATGGGACCCTTAACTCGATCCAACAACTTCAACAGGCGCATAACATCCACTCAGGGTTCTTCTTTCGATTCCTTCAGCTGAGACACGCTTTGGCTGCCCAGTTCCCAAATGGCCCTCCAGTCCTCGCTGACTCCCCGGTCAAATTTAAGTTGCAGACGCTGGACTCGGGACATCTAGTTTCTAGGATATATGGTCGTATTCTCCAGATGCATCATACTGACCCTCTCACTGCCCATCGGGGTAGGTGGGAGTCAGATGTGGGTACGCTATCAGATGATGCATGGAATACTGCTATGGGAGCCCATCGGATCTCCACTTCCTCTGTTAGATACCAGCAAATACAATTATATATTCTGCATAGAGTGTATATGACCCCGGTGAGATTAGCACATATTGGGGGGTCTCATAGCTCACGGTGCCCTAAGTGTGGAGCCATGGATGCCGACTTCTGGCTTCTACTTTGGTTGTGCCCTGGCGTGTCTCTGTTCTGGACGGCTGTTATACGTACCTTGGGTGATACAGGTATTCCCTCCTCCGTATGGTCGCCTGCGCTGTGTACACTGCTGATTGTGGATGAGGAAGCTTCAGATCCGCCTAGCAGGCGATATGTCATTAATTTATGTGCCTTGGCTAGGGTTTGTATTGCCCGGCTGTGGCTGGCTGGTGAGGCCCCCCGCACCTAAGGCTTGGATATCCCTGGTCAACGAAACTATTGCACATGAAAAATTAGTGTTCCTGGCTAGGAAGGTGGAGAGGAAATGGTTTACAATATGGGGCAGGTGGATGGACTCTAAATATTTCAAGGATAAATAAAGACTAGATTTGTATTTCTCTCCTTGTTTTATTCTGGGATGTTTTTGGAGGTGGGTACCCCCGCGGCCGGCCTTGCTTTGCTATGTTGTATTTCGATATACTGTGCTTATTCTGCTATGCCTATGCTTATATTGGAAGTGATATGTTTGGGTTGTGTTAATCCCAGACGCCGATGCTTTGCGATTGTGTGATTTATGAGACATTATATCTGTTGGATGTACTATATGCCTTATACATGTACAGCTGTTTATGTGCACATTGTGTATGTGTGTAGTTTTAAGTTTGTTTTTTGTGTAAATTGTTGACGCAAAATCGGAAAACTTCAATAAAAATTATTGAATTTTAAAAAAAAACTTAGCAGTTTTGCTGGTGTTCGAACGACGATTTTCAGTTGCACTGCTGATCGGTGAATGATTGACAGGAAAGGGGCGTTTCTGGGTGGTAACTGAGCGTTTTCCGGGAGTGTGCTAAAAAACGCAGGCATGTCAGGGAAAAACGCGGGAGTGTCTGGAGAAACGGGGGAGTGGCTGGCCGAACGCAGGGCGTGTTTGTGACGTCAAACCAGGAACTAAACGGACTGAGCTGATCGCAGTCTAGGAGTAGGTCTGGAGCTACTCAGAAACTGCAAGGAATTATTTAGTAGCAATTCTGCTAATCTTTCGTTCGCTATTCTGCTAAGCTAAGATACACTCCCTGAGGGCAGCGGCCTAGCGTGTGCAATGCTGCTAAAAGCAGCTAGCGAGCGAACAACTCGGAATGAGGGCCTAGGGCCGCTGCTGCTGCGGGTGATTCTTCATCCCAGAAATAAGAAGACTAGTAGTTTCAAACAACAATTGAATGTGAAACAAGCATTTGCAATAGGAACCAAGCGTAACAGCCGCCATCTTGTTGCACGGCAGATCACTGCATCTGGTTTTAGACAATTAGTAGAAGTCCCAGAGGCGGATTTAGATCTCATGGGGCCCTATGGAAGACACCGATTTGGCTCCCCCCTTCCTCAAACAGTCCATAACACTATATTTTCATTCCTGATTTATTCCCCTTACATTATTTGTCATTTTTCCTCCTTATATTCTACTTTTTAAAACTTTAAACATTACTGGCATCACAAACATTAAAAAGGTACATAAAAACACAGTGCAAACATAATATTTAATTATCACCACACAGCAGGAGCCGAAATTCACATTATGCCACATAATATGAGCCAAAATTCACATTACACCACATGGTATGAGTAAAAATGCATATTATGCACCACAGTATGAGCCGAAATATACATTACGCCACACAGTATGAGCCGAAATTCATATAACGCCATACGGTATGAGTAGAAATGCATATTATGTACCACAGTATCAGCCGAAATATACATTATACCATAGGTTCTCGAACTCGGTCCTCAGGAGCCCACACAGTGCATGTTTTGCAGGTCTCCTCACAGAATCACAAGTGAAATAATTAGCTCCACCTGTGGGCCTTTTAAAATGTGTCAGTGAGTAATTAATACACCTGTGCCCCTGCTGGGTTACCTGAAAAACATGCACTGTGTGGGCTCCTGAGGACCGAGTTTGAGAACCTATGCATTATACCATACAGTATGAACTGAAAATTCACATTACGCCACACAGTATTTGCTGAAATTCACAATACGCCACATGATATGAGTCAAAATGCATATTATGCCACACACTATGAGCCGAAATATACATTACGCCACACAGTATGAGCCGAAATTCATATAACACCATACGGTATGAGTAAAAATGCGTAATATGCACCACAGTATGAACTGAAATATACATTATGCCACACAGTCCACCTTCCTACAACACCCATGCCCCCCCCCCACTTCCCCCTCCCCCCACACGCTGATTGTTGGCCTCACCGGGCTCACCCTCACCTCCAGCAGTACTGGCAGTGGCAGGCACACTGGCAGTCTCACCCCCTGCCCGATTGCGCCCCCTCCCAACTGGCAGTCACCCCCGCGGCCCCCATCAAGAAGCAGAAAGGATGAGGATTGCCCCATTAGCTTCATCCTTCCCCGCCGCCGCACACACTTTAAAGGCAGCCCGGGCCCCGGCCGCAGCCGCGATACTCACTGATCACTGACAGCTCTCCTCCTTCAATCCTCCGACGTGACCAAGCTCTCTCCTATTGCTCGGCAGCAGCTTTCCTATGGCTGGGCAGCGGCTCTCCTCTCTCCTCCCGCAGCCTGCTCCGTCTCCAGGTCTCCGTGCTGCAGTGCTGATGGTCAGTCACTGGGAGGAGAGAAGGAGGGGGTACACTGTGGGCGTGAGCTGGCTCTGGTCCCAGCGGCAGCTGTCCAATCAGCGTGCGCTGACAGCCTACTGGGGCCGGGCTGGCTCAGAATGATGCGTGTAAAAAAAAAATCTACTCTGCAGCGCCACTACTTATGGCAATCCGTGGCCGCGGCCGGGCCCCCTGAGACTCATGGGGCCCCGTCCCTGAGAGTTCCTGTGTCTCTGCTACCAGATTACACCTCAATTCCATTTTATTAGAACAGCAATTCTGCGCCTGTACCGGAAAGTTAAATAAAAAGTTATTCTTTGCCTACAAAATGCCATTGTACTGACTATCCACTTAACTGCAGATATGTGAACAACCGGTGGTGGTCAAACGAAAGGTTACATGACTGTAACAGCTCACTAGGTGGGTGTATTGCCTTCAATAACAGCAGTATCTAACACACAACATCAGCTAATTCATAGGCAGGCTACTCTTTTCATTAATGACTATGCTAAGTGGCATACCGGTGCCAGTCTGTTGGAAAAACTCAGGGATGTGATAGTAAAATGGCTTACCCTGCTAAGGTTCACCTCAGGATTTGTGATTTCTGATTAATGCATGTAACATTGTATGAGCTTTACAGGTGGGTGGATTTCAACACGTACCATGTTTTGCGCACACAATAAATTTGGTGGTCCAGAGTTTGCGGACTGTGGCCTGATAAATTTCTAAACATTTTTGGCATTCAGCAACTGAATGTAGAAGATTGCAGCAGCTGCATGAAAGTTCCATTTGCCATGCCACCAACTGAAGCAAGTAACCAGTTGGAATTCTACCCTCTATGTGCCCCAAGGACAATTCCATTGTGTACCACTTTTCATTATGGGATGAATTTTTGACGGGCATTGTTGGCGGTCTTCTGTCTCTTGCAAGTCGATCCTTTACCAGCTCATGCTTCTCATTATCATCATGTCTTATGTGTACTTGACTGGCAGCGTAATAGTACATTTTTAAAAATGATCATATAATACTGTATTTATTTATTTGGGGGGGGGGGCATTGTTGACGGTCTTCTGTCTCTTGAGAGTTGATCCCTTACAGCTCATGCATATCATCCTGTCTTTATCTGCCTTCTACTACATTCTCCACCTCCACTTCCCTGTACTGCCCTCAGCCCTCTTATCAAGTTCTTGATTAATAAATACATTCTTTCTGTGGGTTCGTATAGTTCATTAAACTGCCATCCTGTCTGCCACTGCTGTGTCGCAATGTTTCATAGGTGTGCTAGATTTATTTAAACTGCCGTGTCCTTGTACCGCTGCTCTGCCCCTTAGTTTAGCCAACCAGCTCGCTTCACATTTTATATCTGCTCTAAACATGATTAGAAAGATTTGGTATGATTTCCCAACGGTCGGGATCCCAGCGGTCAGGAGACCAACGCCGGAATCCCGACAGCGGCACATCGAGTCCCCTCCCGGTTTTTCTGCGCTCGCCACACTTCGGGCCTGGTGACTCGCTTCACTCACCACACTATTATATTCCCCCTCGGTTGGTGGCGTGGACCCATCAACCGAGGAGAAATACCAAGCGTTTGTTGGGATTCCGACCATCTGTATTTCATTGACTGTCAGGATTGTGGTGTCGGTATCCTGACCGCCGGGATCCCGACCGTCGGGCAATTAACTGCAACCCATTAGAAAGGCAGTATTTATATAGAATAGTAAACACAAAAACTGATTTTGTGTGTGGTTTTTTAAGTTAGTATCAGTTAATGTGATGGATGAGATTGAAGCATTTCAGTGACCATTTAATTTATCAAAATAGGATCACCTTATATTTGTCACATGACAAATATGCTCCTGTATACTACTGTACTGTACAATTGTTGGTTCAAGTTCAGTACACGGGGCCCCCTGGGTTAGCATAACTAAATTGCTTCAGAACATCATTAAACTAGTTCAGAACATTAAAACGTGTACCCTCACAGACTCACATCGCTCGCCACATTCAGGCCCGGCGACGGGGTGGGTCAAAGAGTACAGCTGTGCCGGGCCCCGAGATTCAGGGGGGCCCTATGGTTCAGAGAAGAAAAACAGTGCCACATCGCCTAATAGTAAATCTTACACAGCTACGGGCACCCGCAATTTGGGTGAATCCCCCTCCTCCCTGGTTCCTCTGGTTCCTCCTCTCGACTACTGTAATCCCGGCCATTGCATATAATATTAATGACCTTGTGACGACATTATACTGCGTCGGCTGTTTAGTACCTGTCCTTTCCGCCGCGGGCCGCGACCCAGCCTCTTAAGAGGAGCAGCTATAATGTATGTGTACCGCCGGCACACCTACAGCTGTCAGCATCTCTATTAGGCAGTCGCAGAGACCCTTCCTGGTTTGCACTGCAGGAGACTGAAAACAACACGAACTGGCAGCATGTGGTAAGTCACACTCCTCGCGTTTTCTGCATCTGTGTGTGTGCCAGTCCCTGCCTATATGTGTGTGTGTGCCAGTCCCTGCCTATCTGTGTGTGTGTGTGTGTGTGTGTGTGTGTGTGTGTGTGTGTGTGTGTGTGTGTGCGCCAGTCCCTGCCTATCTGTGTGTGTGTGCCAGTCCCTGCCTATCTGTGAGTGCATGCCAGACCATGACTATCTGTGAGGGTGTGCCAGTCCCTGCCTATCTGTGTGTGTGCCAGATGCCAGTCCCTGCCTATCTGTTAGGGTGTGCCAGTCCCTGCCTATGTGTGTGTGTGTGTGTGTGTGTGTGTGTGTGTGTGTGTGTGTGTGTGTGTGCCAATCCCTGTCTATCTGTGTGTGTGCCAGTCCATGCCTATCTGTGTGTGCCAGTCCCTGGCTATCTGTATGTGCCAGTCCCTGCCTCTCTATGTGTGTGTGCCAGTCTGTGCCTCTGTGTGTGTGTGCCAGTCCCTGCCTCTCTGTGACTGTGAGCCTGTCCCTGCCTATGTATGTATGTATGTTTGTGTGTGTGTGTGTGTGTGTGTGTGTGCGCGCCAGTCTAGGTTTCTCTATGTGTGTCAGCCTCTATCTTAATGTGTGTGTGTGTGTGTGTGTGTGTGTGTGTGTGTGTGTGTGTGTGTGTGTGTGTGTGTCAGCCCGTCTGACTCCTCTCCACTTTCTCAAGGGCTAAAATGAGAGTGGGCCCAGGTGGCGCCAATCACTGACAGCACCAAGCAGCATGCGTGGGTATTACCAGTGCGTGGAAGCTGTGAGGCTGCTGTTCATGTAGAGAATAGGGTGACACGTGTGGAATGGAGGATGTGTACCTGCACCTGTGGCCTGTACATGGGTGATCTCATGGACGACCCTCTGTGGCCCCACTGTATAGGCTATGGTGGGTGAGGGCCTGCATCCAGCATTATAGGCTGGCATGGGCATGTCTCTAGGCTGTAACCTAGCAGTGGGTGCAGCCTGCGAATGTCCCCTATTATAGGACAGTGCACTGCTTCCTTATATGGCTGTGCTCCCCAAAGTGGGGGTCGAGGTGGTGGGCCCCCAGAGATATCAGTGTATAGGGCCCCAGGATTTCTGTTGCCGCCCCTGGCCACATTACCTGCAAGGGTGATATTCCCAATAGATGTCCACGTGAATAATAGTAGTTGTGTTCTAAAGCAGTTTACTTATACTAGCCCAGGGGGTCCCATGTTCTTACAGTGTATCATTGCAAAAAAGCAGATGGAAGGATATTTGGAGAATAGTTTGCCCATGGGGTGGACCACTTTACAGTTGCCATTCAGGACTGTCCATGTACTAAGCCTTGGAGAGAGATAAAGTGGATCGGCATAAAGTACCAGCCAATCAGCTCCTAACTGTCATATTACAGACTCTGTTGGTTGGTACTTATGGCCCGATTCAGACCTGATCGCTGCTGTGCACAGCAGTCGATTATTGATTGACTGCGCATGTGTATGCACCACAATACGCACGCGTGTCGCCAAACAGCGACAAGCTGGTGCGAAAATTTAGAACGCACAGCCATTCACAAGCTGTTGACAGGAAGAGGCCGTTTGTGGGTGGTAACTGGCCGTTTTATGGGAGTGTCAGGAACAACGCAGACGTGCCCAAGTGTTTTTCTGGGAGATTGTGTGACGTCAGCTCCGGATCCAATCAGCCTGTTCTCATCACACTGTAGAAGTAAATCCTGGGCTGCGCACACACTGCACACACTGGAAAAATCATTCGATGGTGAGTGAGGTGCAAACGGATTTGCAGCTGTGCTCTGACTGAGGGACATTTTCTCACGGCGTACACATGCGATCGCACACTTGCACGGCGAATTTACACTCCCCCTTTGGTGGCGACTATCTGATTGCAGGACAACAAAATTTGCAGCACAGCGATCAGGTCTGAATCGGGTCCTTAATCTCCATCACTTTATCTCTTTCCAAGACTTTGGGCTCTATTTACTAAGCCTTGGGTGGAGATAAAGTCGCTGGAGATAAAGTACCAGCCAATCGGCTCTCAACTGTCATTTTTCAAACACAGCCTGTGGCATGTCAGTTAGGAGCTGATTGGCTGGTACTTTATCTCCAGCAACTTTCTCTCCATCCAAGGCTTAGTAAATAGACCCCCTAGGGCCTTATTCAGCATCAGTTGCAGTTTTGCACAGGGCAAGGCCGCCCACCATGCAAATGGCCACCAGCAATGCGATTACAATTTAAGTGCGATCGCATCGCTGACCCCACAAAACAAAGGTAGGCAGGCGCATCTCTGCCAATGTTTTGCATGCAGCTGCCATGTGTGATGTCATGGGGCCTCACCGAAAATGTCCAGGAACTGACCCTGTTTTCACCGCACGGCCCTCCGCAATCGCAATGCTGCATCACCACCCCGTGATCGCCTCTGCCTCTCAATCAGGCAGAGGCGTTCGCATCAATGCGATGCGATTTCATTGCCCCACCTGCGCATAAGCAGTACTGCAACTGTGTGTGCGCAGTGGGCTATAACTCATCATAATGCGTTCGCATCACAGATACGATGCTTACTGAGTGAGGGTTTTAGTACATAGGGGGTCATTCCGACCCGATCACACGCTGCAGCTTTTCGCAGTGGTGCGATCGGGTCAAAACTGCGCATGCACCAGCGGCGCAGTACGCGCGCACATGCCAGACGGCCGACGGCGGTTGCTGGACGGGAGGGGGGCGGCGTTTGGCCACCGTTTTTCAGACCGTGCGGGGCGGGGGGATGCCGGGCCGCAGCCGCTGCGACCCTGGCAGTGACAAGTAGCTACCGGCCATCCGCAGGAGCTGCGCTGGCTGGGAGTTACACTACAAGTACAAAAGCATTGCACTTTTGTACTTGTGCGGTTGGGCCGGGCCAGACATGCGGGGCAGACTAGCCCTGTGCTGGGCGTCCCCCCACATGTCTGTGTCAGTGATCATAGCTGTGCTAAATTTAGCACAGCTACGATCAGGTCGGAATGACCCCCATAGACCCCTAGGAATAGAGAACAAGTTTTTGTGTGTTTTTTAAATTTGTCTAACGTCCTAGTGGATGCTGGGGACTCCGTAAGGACCATGGGGAATAGACGGGCTCCGCAGGAGACATGGGCACTTTAAGAAAGAATTTAGATTCTGGTGTGCTCTGGCTCCTCCCTCTATGTCCCTCCTCCAGACCTCAGTTTGAATCTGTGCCCGGACGAGCTGGGTGCTGTTCAGTGAGCTCTCCTGAGCTTGCTGTAAGAAAGTATTTTGTTAGGTTTTTTTATTTTCAGGGAGCTCTGCTGGCAACAGACTCCCTGCATCGTGGGACTGAGGGGAGAGAAGCAGCCCTACTCTCTGCAGATAGGTCCTGCTTCTTAGGCTACTGGACACCATTAGCTCCAGAGGGATCGTACACAGGATCTCACCCTCGTCGTCCGATCCCGGAGCCGCGCCGCCGTCCCCCTCGCAGAGCCGGAAGACAGAAGCCGGGTGAAAGAAGCAAGAAGACTTCGAAATCGGCGGCAGAAGACTCCAGTCTTCACTGAGGTAGCGCACAGCACTGCAGCTGTGCGCCATTGCTCCCACACTACACCCACATACTCCGGTCACTGTAGGGTGCAGGGGGGGGCGCCCTGGGCAGCAATTAGGACCTCTTGAAGTTTAACATATATACAGTTGGGCACTGTATATATGTATGAGCACCCGCCATAATATTGTACATAAACGCGGGACAGAAGCCCGCCGCTGAGGGGGCGGGGCTTCTTCCTCAGCACTCACCAGCGCCATTTTTTCTCCACAGCTCCGCTGAGAGGAAGCTCCCCAGGTTCTCCCCTGCAGATACACGGTAGAAGAGGGTAAAAAAGAGAGGGGGGGCACATAATTAGGCGCAAAAATCATTATTACAGCGGCTACTGGGTTAACACTAAGTTACTGTGTGATTCCTTAGTTATATAGCGCTGGGTTGTATGCTGGCATACTCTCTCTCTGTCTCTCCAAAGGGCCTTGTGGGGGAACTGTCTTCAAAAAGAGCATCCCCTGTGTGTGTGGTGTGTCGGTACGCTTGTGTCGACATGTTTGACGAGGAAGGCTATGTGGAAACAGAGCGGGAGCAAATGAATGTGGTGTCTCCGCCGACGGCGCCGACACCTGATTGGATGGATATGTGGAAGGTTTTAAATGATAATGTTAATTCCTTGCATAAAAGGTTGGATAAAGGTGAAACCTTAGGACAGTCAGGGTCTCAGCCCGTGCCTGATCCTATGTCGCAGAGGCTGTCAGGGTTTCAGAAGCGCCCACTATCCCAGATTGTTGACACAGATACCGACATGGATTCTGACTCCAGTGTCGATTACGATGATGCAAAGTTACAGCCTAAATTGGCTAAATCCATCCGTTATATGATTATAGCGATTAAGGATGTGTTGCACATCACAGAGGAAACCCCAGTCCCTGACAAGAGGGTTCATATGTATGGGGAAAAAAGGCAGGTGGTGACCTTCCCCCCTTCACACGAGCAGAATGATTTATGTGAAAAGGCTTGGGAATCTCCAGATAAAAAACTGCAGATTTCTAAACGGATGCTTATGGCGTATCCCTTCCCGCCAACGGACAGGTTAAGCTGGGAATCCTCCCCTAGGCAGAGCCGTCTTAACAGCAGTGTAGGCCCTTGGGCACAGCAATGCACTGGGGCCCCTACCCACCCATCAGCGGTAGGGGTGGGGGATGCTATCAGCGGCAGCTATCATGTCCCACTGGGGGTAGGGGGGTTGTTTTGCTCAGCATGTTGAACCTGGAGAAATAATTTCTGCTAATTACTCCTTACTGCACAAATGGGACGGAAAGGAGAACATTGTACTGTAGAAGGGGACATTGGGCTGAATGAAGGGGCCCTGGTACATGACTTCCAGGGTGGTAGGGGGTGTATAATACATAGGGGAGGGGTGGATAGTGGAGTAGGCTTAATATTTATAATTTTTTGGTGGGAGGGCAGCTTGCTTGACTGCAGATATCTCAAGTTCCTGAAAATTTATTTCTTAGCTTTAAATGGGATAAAAAAAAAACTAGAGAGTCCCACCTTTCAGATGGTTCTGGGGACTTGGGGTTCAGAGTTCAGGAGCCAGATCAATTCACCAACGAAAATCTAAATCTGCATATTAGGCGTGTGGAGCTGGAGCAGGGACCAGCTGCTTGAAGGCTGATATCTCTGGTTCTGGGCATAGTAGAGACAAGAGACAAGCTGCCATTGTTCACTGAAAGGGGAGAGTTTCAGCTTTTGAAGTATACCCTCAGAAAATCTCTAAGTCAGACAGAATCCGAGATATCTGTCTGGGAAGAACAATTAACAGGCTTGGATGGGGACCACTGCTTTGAAGTCGGATATCTTCGGTTCCCCAGGGCCGATTTTCAAAAATCTGGTACCCCTGGAAAGAGGGGACCCTCAGCTATCAGTCTAGGGCCCTTTTACTCCTGGGGCCCTTGGGCAAGAGCCCATTGAGCCCATACGAAAAGACGGCCCTGCCCCTAGGGTGGACAAAGCTTTAACACGCTTATCCAAGAGGGTAGCCCTGCCGTCACAGGATACGGCCACCCTAATAGATGCTGCGGATAAAAAGCAAGAGGGTACCCTGAAGTCCATTTATACACATTCAGGTACCTTACTAAAGCCAGCAATTGCGTCGGCGTGGGTGTGTAGTGCTGTAGCAGCATGGACGGATACCTTATCTGAGGAACTTGATACCTTAGACAAGGATACTATATTAATGACCCTGGGGCATATAAAAGACGCTGTCCTATATATGAGAGATGCTCAAAGAGACATTAGCCTACTGGGCTCTAGAATAAATGCAATGTCGATTTCTGCCAGAAGGGTCCTGTGGACTTGGCAATGGACAGGTGATGCCGACTCAAAAAGGCACATGGAGGTTTTACCTTACAAGGGTGAGGAATTGTTTGGGGAGGGTCTCTCGGACCTGGTCTCCACAGCTACTGCTGGGAAGTCAAATTTTTTGCTATATGTTTCCTCACAGCCTAAGAAAGCACCGTATTACCAAATGCAGTCCTTTCGATCACAAAAAGGCAAGAAAGTCCGAGGTGCGTCCTTTCTTGCCAGAGGCAGGGGCAGAGGAAAGAAGCTGCACAACACAGCTAGTTCCCAGGAACAGAAGTCCTCCCCGGCCTCTACAAAATCCACCGCATGACGCTGGGGCTCCACAGGCGGAGCCAGGCCCGGTGGGGGTGCGTCTCCGGAATTTCAGCCACAAGTGGGTTCACTCACAGGTGGATCCCTGGGCAATAGATATTGTGTCTCAGGGATACAAGCTGGAATTCGAAGAGATGCCCCCTCACCGATACCTCAAATCGGCCCTGCCAGCTTCCCCCTTAGAGAGGGAAATAGTGTTAGCTGCAATTCACAAATTGTATCTTCAACAGGTGGTGGTCAAGGTTCCCCTCCTTCAACAAGGAAAGGGTTATTATTCGACCATGTTTGTGGTACCGAAATCGGACGGTTCGGTCAGACCCATATTGAATTTAAAATCCCTGAACATATACCTGAAAAGGTTCAAGTTCAAGATGGAATCGCTCAGAGCGGTCATCGCAAGCCTGGAAGGGGGGATTTTATGGTGTCTCTGGACATAAAGGATGCATACCTTCATGTCCCCATTTATCCACCTCATCAGGCGTACCTCAGGTTTGTGGTACAGGATTGTCATTACCAATTTCAGACGTTGCCGTTTGGTCTCTCCACGGCACCAAGAATATTTACCAAGGTAATGGCAGAAATGATGGTACTCCTGCGGAAGTAGGGGGTCACAATTATCCCATACTTGGACGATCTCCTCATAAAGGCGAGGTCCAGAGAGCAGTTGCTGATCAGCGTAGCACGCTCTCTGGAAGTGTTACAGCAACACGGCTGGATTCTAAATATTCCAAAGTCGCAGTTGATTCCTGCGACTCGTCTGCCCTTCCTGGGCATGATTCTGGACACAGACCAGAAGAGGGTTTACCTCCCGATGGAGAAGGCTCAAGAGCTCATGACACTGGTCAGAAACCTATTGAAACCAAAACAGGTGTCGGTGCATCACTGCATGCGAGTCCTGGGAAAGATGGTGGCATCATACGAGGCTATTCCCTTCGGCAGGTTCCATGCGAGGACCTTTCAATGGGATCTACTGGACAAATGGTCCGGATCACATCTTCAGATGCATCGGTTAATCACCCTATCCCCCAGGGCCAGGGTGTCTCTCCTGTGGTGGCTGCAGAGTGCTCACCTCCTCGAGGGCCGCAGATTCGGCATTCAGGACTGGGTTCTGGTGACCACGGATGCAAGCCTCCGAGGGTGGGGGGCAGTCACGCAGGGAAGAAATTTCCAGGGTCTGTGGTCAAGTCAGGAGACTTGCCTCCACATCAACATCCTGGAACTAAGGGCCATATACAACGCCCTACGCCAAGCGGAGTCCCTACTTCGCAACAACCCGGTTCTGATTCAGTCAGACAACATCACTGCAGTGGCTCATGTAAACCGCCAAGGCGGCACAAGGAGCAGGGTGGCGATGGCAGAAGCCACCAGAATTCTTCGCTGGGCGGAGAATCACGTAAGCGCACTGTCAGCAGTGTTCATTCCGGGAGTGGACAACTGGGAAGCAGACTTCCTCAGCAGGCACGACCTCCACCCGGGAGAATGGAGACTTCATCAAGAAGTTTTCGCGCAGGTTGCAAGTCGGTGGGAGCTGCCACAGATGGACATGATGGCATCCCGCCTCAACAAAAAGCTACAGAAGTATTGCACCAGGTCAAGAGACCCTCAGGTGATAGCTGTGGACGCACTGGTGACGCCGTGGGTGTTCCAGTTGGTCTATGTATTTCCTCCTCTTCCTCTCATACCAAAGGTGCTGAGAATCATAAGAAAAAGAGGAGTGAGAACAATACTCATTGTTCCGGACTGGCCAAGAAGGACTTGGTATCCAGATCTGCAAGAAATGCTCACAGAGGACCCGTGGCCTCTGCCTCTAAGACAGGACTTGTTGCAACAGGGGCCCTGTCTGTTCCAAGACTTACCGCGGCTGCGTTTGACGGCATGGCGGTTGAATGCCGGATCCTAGCAGGATCCGGATGGCATTCCGGATGAAGTTATTCCTACGCTGATAAAGGCTAGGAAGGCTGGACGGCTCAACATTATCACCGTATATGGAGAAAATATGTGACTTGGTGTGAGGCCAGGAATGCCCCTACGGAGGAATTTCAGCTGGGCCGTTTCCTTCACTTCCTACAGTCGGGAGTGACTTTGGGCCTTAAATTGGGTTCCATTAAGGTTCAGATTTCGGCCTTATCCATTTTCTTTAAAAAAAAACTGGCTTCTCTGCCTGAAGTTCAGACGTTTGTAAAGGGAGTGCTGCATATTCAGCCCCCTTTTGTGCCTCCAGTGGCACCTTGGGATCTTAACGTGGTGTTGAGTTTCCTGAAATCACACTGGTTTGAACCACTCAAAATGGTGGAATTGAAATATCTCACGTGGAAGGTGGTCATGCTATTAGCCTTGGCTTCGGCTAGGCGTGTGTCAGAATTGGCGGCTTTGTCACATATAAGCCCTTATCTGGTTTTCCATGCGGATAGAGCAGAATTGCGGACCCGCCCACAATTTCTGCCGAAAGTGGTTTCATCCTTTCATATAAACCAACCTATTGTGGTGCCTGTGGCTACTACTGACTTGGAGGATTCCGTGTCACTGGATGTGGTCAGGGCTTTGAAGGTTTATGTAGTCAGAATGGCTAAGGTCAGTGGCGTAAGTTCGTCCTAGACGCCCGGAGGCAATATAAATACAGGTGCCCCCCTATATAGAGGCAAAAAAATTTTTTTATATATATATATATATATATATATATATATATATATATATATACATACACACACACCACACCAATATTGATCCTGCAGGCTATATATATATTTATATATATATATATATCCTGCCATTCTTTGCAAGCATAATGGCGTATGCATGAAGAAATTTCCAAAGGACAGCTCTTGCGGTGAGAGCTATTCTTTGCCATGATACAGTAGAACTTCCCGGTGTATGATCCGGAGTCCTATCTGTGCATGCGTGGGCTGATGCGCCCCACTAGGGGGTGCTGGGAGGGGTCCAATGGGTAATGTGATAGAAGCCCATCTAAAGATGGTGTTGCCCACCGCATCCAAGCCCTGGGGTCTAGGCTTGGTGGATAAGTAGTAAGCCGCCAAACCTCTGAAAACTGCATTTTTGGAGGTTTGGCTGCATTTTTAACCTTGTGCCAATGATACATCCCTGCAGACCAGTGCCAGTTTGGGGTCCACATGGGCCTGGAGCTGAAAGTGAGTCTATTATGTGACCGATACTGCGGGAGGGGAGGCAATCATTTTGCTGGCTGTCGGGATTCCTAGCGGTCAGGATACCGACACCAGAATACCGTCTCACAGGTCTTATTCCCATTCGTGGGTGTCCACAACACCAATAGAGTGGGATGGGAACCACCGAGACCACTGCGTTGCGAGCGCAACAAGCAAGGGCCTTCATTGCGCACGCCCCCTGCCAGAATTCTGACGGACGGGATGCTGCTGTCAGGATGCTGACAGACGGCATCCCGTCTGTCGGTAAAACATATGTATTCCCTGCGGGAGGACAATTAATTATGGGAGGAAGATGGGGAGGGATGGTCGCGGGCGGGCAGAAGGACTTGGCAAATGGGGGGGGGGGGGGGGGCAGATGGAGTAACAGAGGTCTGGAGGACGGGATGAGGCAGAATGGGGGTCATTGTATATATGACAAAAATGCAGATTCATTAAACGGGCATTGAAACGTTGCACTACTTCAATTGGTGTCAGTGTGCAAATCATTGGAGTGCCGCACCACCTCTATTTTGCTAAACTACTTTGCTGTGAGGGCACCCAATGTATTAGTCTATTATGTGGCTGTGCCAGACCCCTACCTCAATCTATATATACAAACATACATACAGTATACTGGCAGTGCACTTATGCAGGGAGAAAGGGAGCATAGATGGATACCTTGTGTAGTGAAAGAAGGCTCTTCTCTCCTCCCCAATTACCAGAGGCAGAGCGCAATAAGAAGTGTAATCCAAGGCAAGCGTGGTACCAGCTCTTAAACACCGCCTCGCACGTGTGTCCATCCATCCCGTCCCCCCCTTCCCCACAGCAGCGGGGCAACGGTAGCAGCAGCTCCTCTCCTACCTCCCACAGCAGGCGCGCACCAGCGTACTCTCCTGGGGTTTGCGCTGTAGTGGCGGCTTACAGGAATGAGTCAGTTCAGTGACGTAACTAGAAATTTTTCTCCCCCAAGCCAAAAAATTATTCGCCCCCCCCCCCTCCATAATTGGCAGTATAGAGTGTGTGGCTTCATTGGGATGGGCATGGCTTACCATAAAGGGGTGTAACATTGCAGGAAAAGACTGCGTTATACCCCAGTTTTCCAACCTGCACGCCCAGGCGGGAAAGAAAATTAATCCTGATTCATGCCCCTTACATTATTTGTAATTTTTCCTCCTTATAGTAATGCCCAGTATACATTATGCCACATACTGCAGTGGCCCTTAGACATTATGCCACACACAATAATGCACATGACACAATATGAACACACCATAATGCCCCCGACACATTATGCCACACACCGTAATGCCCCCGACACATTATGACAGGAATCGTAATGCCCGTTATACATTATGCTACACACTGCAATGCCCCTGATACATTATACCACACACCGTAATGCCTGTGACACATTATGACAGGAATCACAATGCCCGTTATACATTATGCTACACACTGCAATGCCCTTGATACATTATAGCACATACAATGTCTTTGACACAGTATAACACACACCACAATGAGCCTGAGACATTATACCACATATCACAATGCCCGCGATATAGTATACCATACACCGTAATGCCCGACACATTATGACACACACCGCAATGTCCGTGATACATTATGCCACACACCGTAATGCCCATTATACATTAAGTTCTACAGTAAGGCTTCTAATTACTTTTAAATTACCTGCTCGTTGCCAGGGGTTTCATGCTCTTGGTTCCATGCACGGTGCCAGGGGTTTTCATGCTCAGGTTGTCATGCTCGTTGCCAGGGGTTTCATGCACTGGGTGTCATGTTCGTTGCCAGCGGTTTCATGCTCTTGGTTCCATGCACGGTGCCAGGGGTTTTCATGCTCAGGGTGTCATGCTCGTTGCCAGGGGTTTCATGCACTGGGTGTCATGCTCGTTGCCAGCGGTTCCATGCACGGTGCCAGGGGTTTCATGCTCAGGGTGTCATGCTCGTTGCCAGGGGGTTCATGCACTGGGTGTCATGCTCATTGCTAGGGGGTAGTGCGTGTTGCTAGGGCCGTGCTCCCAGTGCCACATATGCCCCCAGTGCCAGATATTCCCCCACAGTGTCAGGTATATGCCTCCAGTGCCAGGTACATGCCCCCAGTGCCAAATATACCCCCCCAGTGCCACATATGCCCCCTCAGTGCCTGCTCCCCCCCGTGCCAAATATTCCACCACAGTGCCACATATGCCCCCTCAGTGCCTACTCCCCCACAGTGCCAAATATTCCACCACAGTGCCACCTATGCCCCCTCAGTGCCAGCTATATGCCCCCAGTGCCAGATATTTCTCCACAGTGCCAGGCATATGCCCCCAATGCCAGATATTCCCCCACAGTGCCAGGTGTATGCCCCCAGTGCCAGATATTCCCCCCACAGTGCCGGGTATATGCCCCCAGTGCCAGATATTCCCCCACAGGGCCAGGTATATGCGCCCAGTGCCAGGTATATGCCCCCAGTGCCAGATATTCCCCCACAGGGCCAGGTATATGCCCCCAGTGCCAGATATTCCCCCACAGGGCCAGGTATATGCGCCCAGTGCCAGGTATATGCCCCCAGTGCCAGATCTTCCCCCATATGCCCCCTGTGCCAGATCTTCCCCCACTGTGCCAGGTATATGCCCCCAGTGCCAAATATACCCCCCTCCCCAGTGCCACATATGCCCCCCGCCCCAGTGCCAGGTCTCCTCCCCCAGTGCCAGGTATATGCCCCCCAGTGCCAGGTCTTCCCCCACAGTGCCAGGTATATGCCCCCAGTGCCAAATATACCCCCCTCCCCAGTGCCACATATGCCCCCCGTCCCAGTGCCAGGTCTTCCCCCCCAGTGCCAGGTATATGCCCCCCAGTGCCAGGTATATGCCCCACAGTGCCAGGTATATGCCCCCCAGTGCCAGGTCTTCCCCCCCAGTGCCAGGTCTTCCCCCACAGTGCCATGTATATGCCCCCCAGTGCCAGGTCTCCCCCCCCCCCCCCCAGTGCCAGATATATGCCCCCCAGTGCCAGGTATATGCCCCCCAGTGCCAGGTCTTCCCCCCCCAGTGCCAGGTATATGCCCCACAGTGCCAGGTATATACCCCACAGTGCCAGGTATATACCCCACAGTGCCAGGTATATGCCCCCCAGTGCCAGGTCTTCCCCCCCAGTGCCAGGTATATGCCCCCAAGTGCCATGTATATGCCCCCCAGTGCCAGGTCTCCTCCCCCCCCAGTGCCAGGTATATGCCCCCCAGTACCAGGTATATGCCCCCAGTGCCTGCTCCCACCTTGTGTTGGAGGGACATGGAGCGCATCGCGCGTCTCCTGTGTCCCTCCCTGGCTCTCTCCCCCGGCCGGTCTAATACAGGAAGTGCCGGTTCGTGAGCCAATCAGAGCTCACGAATGGCACTTCCTTAGACCGGCCGGGAGAGAGCCAGGGAGGGACACAGGAGACGCGCGATGCGCTCCATGTCCCTCCAACACAGCAGGGAGGGAGACATCAGATTGACATGCGGGCGCTCGTCCGCATGTCAATCTGTGTAATGTCAGAGGCGCCACTGCGAGGCGCCCTCTGCGGGTCAGGAGCCCGGCGGCAGCCGACTCCGCTGCCTCCCGGACTTCCGCCCCTGGCTAAGGTCAGGAAAACAGAATCTTTGTTTATCCTGTATGCTTCCAACAAGCTTGGGGCGCCTGCTTCAAAGCAAACTATTGCTCGCTGGATCTGTAACACGATTCAGCAGGCTCATTCTGCGGCTGGGTTGCCGCTGCCTAAATCAGTTAAGGCCCATTCCACAAGGAAGGTGGGCTCTTCTTGGGCGGCTGCCCGAGGGGTCTCGGCATTACAGCTTTGCCGAGCGGCTACTTGGTCAGGTTCAAACACCTTTGCAAAGTTCTACAAGTTTGATACCCTGGCTGAGGAGGACCTTGTGTTTGCTCATTCAGTGCTGCAGACTCATCCGCACTCTCCCGCCCGTTAGGGAGCTTTGGTATAATCCCCATGGTCCTTACGGAGTCCCCAGCATCCACTAGGACGTTAGAGAAAATAAGATTTTACTTACCGGTAAATCTATTTCTCGTAGTCCGTAGTGGATGCTGGGCGCCCGTCCCAAGTGCGGACTTCTTCTGCAATGCTTGTATATAGTTATTGGTTAAATAAGGGTTAAGTTATAGTTGCATCAGGGTTTATCTGATGCTCTGTTTTTGTTCATACTGTTGACTGGGTAAGTTTATCACAAGTTATACGGTGTGATTGGTGTGGCTGGTTTGAGTCTTACCCTGGATTCCCAAAATCCTTTCCTTGTACTGTCAGCTCTTCCGGGCACAGTTTCTCTAACTGAGGTCTGGAGGAGGGACATAGAGGGAGGAGCCAGAGCACACCAGAATCTAAATTTTTTCTTAAAGTGCCCATGTCTCCTGCGGAGCCCGTCTATCCCCATGGTCCTTACGGAGTCCCCAGCATCCACTACGGACTACGAGAAATAGATTTACCGGTAAGTAAAATCTTATTTTATTTTTTAATGGGAGTCATAGCTAGGATGGAGTCTTATGTTATCAGTAAGCTCGCAGTAGTTATGAGGATGATATTATTAATATACATAATAATACATACATTTAGAAATTTATACTCATGCCATAATTATTGAGAATTGAGTTCTATGATTGTCTAGGGAGAAATATAGGGGAGGAACTCATTTCCTTGTCCTGTATGTGACGTGCATGCTGATTCAGACACTGACGCTAGTACTACCCGTATATGGCTTTCTACCCCCGCTTCTTCCAGTGACTCATCCTACGTCAGATAATGGAGCTGGCCTTTACGCTGGCTTATATTGTGGTCTATGTTATATGTGTGTGGGTGATCTTAAGCACCATGCTAATTATCCCCCTGTGCCTTCTCTTGGTGACTGGATGCTCTGCTTTCAATAATTTGCAATAATTCAGCACAAAAATCTCTTCGTACTGAAACAATGCAAATTTAAACTGTTTAATATTAAAATCGTATTCCAATTATGCATCTTTATTTTTAAATATTCATTTTGATTTAGATGAATCTGGAATCACTGCATGCTGTGGTTTGTTATATAGTAATTTATTTGTGTTCAGTGTTATATAAAAAGGCAGTGTACCAAGGACTGGAATGCTTACGTCAAATAAGATGAATTTAGAAATATTGCTGAAGAAATTGGTTGGAATTTCGAGTTAATAAGAGAGCTGTGCTTCTGTGTCCGTCAGTTGTTATTCATATATCTAATAACTGCTGTCTTCACATTCATCTGAAAGCCCAAAGCAACGTCATTAAGGGCAATCAGCAGCTATGTCAAGTGAAGATGGGAATATTCTGACATATGAAGAGGATCTGGTGATACAGCTGTACAGTCTCTGAGGATTTTAAGCACGGAGACTGATAAAATCCCCTTCCTGATACTTGCAGTCAGGCTTGTACAATGTACAGTGTTAATGTTCTTGTTTATTTCAGCATATTCTGTTTTGATGTAATTATTAAATTATCGCTTCTGATGATTTACAATAAACAATTGAGTGTTAGATGATGTTAGTATTGTGCAGGAACTCAGGTTTTCTAGCCATATTCAAAAGCTTTTAAGGAGCTGCAAGAAATTTGTAGAGTGGTGATTTGGGTGAGGTGAAGAGTTGAGAGAAGGTGAATGGAGGGGGAGAAAGTGCTTTGTGTGACTTGGCAAATGGTGTAAATAATGAGTTATGTGAAATTATGTGATACAGTATATCCTGTGGGTTTGGAGGCTAGAGGTGAGAGGTATAGGTAGATAGGATGGAATGAGTACGTAGAGCACAGGTTCTCAAACTCGGTCCTCAGGACCCCACACGGTTAATGTTTTGCAGGTCACCTGTACATTTTTAAAATGTGACAGTTGGTAATACACAGTGCACCTGCTGGGTGACATGGAAAACGTGAACCGTGTGGGGTCCTGAGGACCAAGTTTGAGAACCACTGACGTAGAGTAATGATGGGAAATAGGATAAGTGAGGTACTGAGTAAGGAGGAGAGGATCAGCAGTGTAGACCAGGGGTAGGGGTCCCTTGCACTAGTGCCACAAGGTGGCACTCAATACTTTTAGTGTCACTCGTGGAATCGGTCCCTGTCTTACTAGACATGTTTCCGCTACTCTTCCACCTTCATCCCTCACAAAGGTTACCCTTTTGGCATGCTATATCTTCCCCAAACCAAAGAACCAAAGCATGGCCCAAGATACTTGGTGGGCAAGTGAACCCTGCCATAGTTAGTCCTGCTCTCAGTTAAATGACAGTACAAAATCTTGAAGAATGTCTTCGTCTCCAGGTAATACATTATTAACCTAACCTGAGCAGCCTAGCTCCAGGACAGGATGGACACGGGAGCCACTAAAATTTGGAGTACCCATCTATTCAATTTCTAAATCTTTGCACATGTAATCATGGTGGCACTTCCAAACGTTTTGGACTTCTAATGGTGAAAATCAGGAACAAAAGAGGAAAAACTTGCTACCCCTGGTCTTCAAATTGAATACAGGATAATTATTTGTTTAATTAGAGTATATGGTGTCTGTAATGATGTGGTTAATGCTGAAATGGTATGGAAAACAGCACATCCAATAAATATTGGTAGTGCTTACAAGATGTAGACGTCCAGTGTTCACAATAAAATAACATTTAATACACCAAAATCATAATTTACTTATATGTTTAGGGATGAATTCATACAAGGTCAACTTGCATTTGGAATTTATTGCATAGGCATCACATTTATCATGTATATTGAGCTGAGTGAGAAGAAAAGAAATATCACAGCAAATACATTTCTCTAACGTCCTAAGTGGATGCTGGGGACTCCGTAAGGACCATGGGGATTAGCGGCTCCGCAGGAGACTGGGCACAACTAAAGAAAGCTTTAGGACTACCTGGTGTGCACTGGCTCCTCCCACTAAGACCCTCCTCCAGACCTCAGTTAGATTCTTGTGCCCGGCCGAGCTGGATGCACACTAGGGGCTCTCCTGAGCACCTAGAAAGAAAGTATATTTAGGTTTTTTATTTTCAGTGAGATCTGCTGGCAACAGACTCACTGCAGCGAGGGACTAAGGGGAGAAGAAGCGAACCTACCTAACAGGTGGTAGTTTGGGCTTCTTAGACTACTGGACACCATTAGCTCCAGAGGGATCGACCGCAGGACCCGACCTTGGTGTTCGTTCCCGGAGCCGCGCCGCCGTCCCCCTTACAGAGCCAGAAGCACGAAGAAGGTCCGGAAAATCGGCGGCAGAAGACTTCGGTCTTCACCAAGGTAGTGCACAGCACTGCAGCTGTGCGCCATTGCTCCTCATGTACACCTCACACTTCGGTCACTGATGGGTGCAGGGCGCTGGGGGGCGGGCGCCCTGAGGGCAATAAATAACACCTTGGCTGGCAAAATATACATCATATATAGTCCCAGAGGCTATATAGATGTAAAATTACCCCTGCCAGTATCACAGAAAAAGCGGGAGAAAGTCCGCCGAAAAGGGGGCGGGGCTTCTCCCTCAGCACACTGGCGCCATTTTCTCTTCACAGTGCAGCTGGAAGACAGCTCCCCAGGCTCTCCCCTGTAGTTTTCAGGCTCAAAGGGTTAAAAAGAGAGGGGGGGCACTAAATTTAGACGCAATATATGTATACAAGCAGCTATTTGGGGAAAAATCACTCAGTTATAGTGTTAATCCCTGCATTATATAGCGCTCTGGTGTGTGCTAGCATACTCTCTCTCGGTCTCCCCAAAGGACTTTGTGGGGTCCTGTACTCAGTCAGAGCATTCCCTGTGTGTGTGCGGTGTGTCGGTACGGCTGTGTCGACATGTTGGATGAGGAAGGTTACGTGGAGGCGGAGCAGAGGCCGATAAATGGGATGTCGCCCCCTGTGGGGCCGACACCAGAGTGGATGGATAGGTGGAAGGTATTAACCGACAGTGTCAACTCCTTAGATAAAAGGCTGGATGACGTAACAGCTGTGGAACAGCCGGCTTCTCAGCCCGCGTCTGCCCAGGCGTCTCAAAGGCCATCAGGGGCTCAAACAACGCCCGTTACCTCAGATGGCAGACACAGATGTCGACACGGAGTCTGACTCGAGTGTCGACGAGGTTGAGACATATACACAATCCACTAGGAACATCCGTTACATGATCTCGGCAATGAAAAATGTGTTACGTATTTTCTGACATGAACCCAAGTACCACATAAAAGGGGTTTTATTTTTGGGGAGAAAAAACAGCCACTGTTTTGTTCCCCCATCAGATGAATGAATGAAGTGTGTAAAGAAGCGTGGTTTCCCCCGATAAGAAACTGGTAATTTCTAAAAAGTTACTGATGGCGTACCCTTTCCCGCCAGAGGATAGGTCACGTTGGGAGATATCCCTTAGGGTGGATAAGGCGCTCACACATTTGTCAAAAGGTGGCACTGCCGTCTTAGGATACGGCCACCTTGAAGGAACCTGCTGATAAAAAGCAGGAGGCGATCCTGAAGTCTGTATTTACACACTCAGGTTATATACTGAAACCTGCAATTGCCTCAGCATAAATAGTGCTGCTGCAGCGTGGTCTGACACCCTGTCAGATAATATTAATACGCTAAGACAGGGATAATATTTTGCTAACATTGAGCATATTTAAGACGTTGTCTTATATATAAAGGATGCACAGAGGGATATTTGCCGGCTGGCATCCAGAATTAATGCAATGTCCATTCTGCCAGGAGGGTAGTAGAAACCCGGCAGTGGACAGGTGATGCTGCATTTAAAAGGCACATGGAGATTCTGCCTTATAAGGGTGAGGAATTGTTTGGGGATGGTCTCTGGGATCTCGTATCCACAGCAACAGCTGGGAAGAAAAATTTTTACCTCAGGTTTCCTCACAAAAGCCTAAAGAAAGCACCGTATTTTCAGGTACAGTCCTTTCGGCTTCAGAAAAGCAAGCGGGTCAAAGACGCTTCCTTTCTGCACAGAGACAAGGGAAGAAGGAAAAAGCTGCACCAGTCAGCCAGTTCCAGGATCAAATATCTTCCCTCGCTTCCTCTGAGTCCACTGCATGACGCTGGGGCTCCACAGGTGGAGACAGGTGCGGTGGGGGCGCGTCTCGGGAACTGCAGGGATCAGTGGGCTTGCCCACAGGTGGATCCCTAGGTTCTGCAAGTAGTATCACAGGGATACAGGCTGGAGTTCGAGACGACTCCCCCTCGCCGTTGCCTCACATCAGCCTTGCCTGCTGCCCTCGGAGAAAGGTAGTACTGGCGGCAATTCACAAGCTGTACTTCCAGCAGGTGAAATCAAGGTACCCCTCCTTCAACAAGGCCGGGGTTACTATTCCAAAATGTTGTGGTACCGAAACCAGACGGTTCGGTGAGACCCATTCTAAAATTGAAATCCTTGAACACTTATATACGAAGGTTCAAGTTCAAAATGGAATCGCTCAGGGCGATTATTGCAAGCCTGGAAAATTTCAGGGTATCACTGGACATCAAGGATACTTACCTGCATGTCCCTATTTACCCTCGTCACCAGGTGTACCTCAAAATTGTGGTACAGGATTGTCATTACCAATTCCAGACGTTGCCGTTGGTCTGTCCCCGGCACCGAGGGTATTTACCAAGGTAATGGCCGAAGTACTTATCCCGTACTTGGACGATCTCCTTATAAAGGCGAGGTCCAGGGAGCAGTTGTTCGTCGGAGTAGCACTATCTCGGGAAGTGCTATAACAGCACGGCTGGATTCTGAATATTCCAAAGTCACAGCTGGTTCCTACGACGCGTCTACTGTTCCTGGGTATGGTTCTGGACACAGAACAGGATAAAAAGGGTTTCTCCCGGAGGAGAAGTCCAAGGAGTTGGCGTCTCTAGACGGAGACCTCCTAATACAAATACAGGTATCGGTGCATCTATGCACGCGAGCCTTGGGAAAGATGGTAGCTTCTTACGAAGAATTTCCATTCGCCAAGTCCCATGCAAGGATCTTCCAGTGGGATCTGTTGGACAAGTGGTCCGGGTCGCATTCTCAGATGCATCGGCGGATAACCCTGTCTCCAAGGGCCAGGGTGTCGCTGTGGTGGTGACTGCAGAGTGCTCATCTTCTAGGGGGCCGCAGATTCGGCATACAGGACTGGGTCCTGGTGACCACGGATGCCAGCCTTCAAGGCTGGGGGGCAGTCACACAGGGAAGAAACTTCCAAGGCCTATGGAAAAGTCAGGAGACTTCCCTACACATAAATGTTCTGGAACTATGGGCCATTTACAATGCCCTAAGTCAGGCTAGACCCCTGCTTCAACACCGGCCGGTGCTGATCCAGTCAGACAACATCACGGCGGTCTCGCATGTAAACCGACAGGGCGGCACAAGAAGCAGGATGGCGATGGCAGAAGCCACAAGGATTCTCCGATGGGCGGAAAATCATGTGTTAGCACTGTCAGCAGTGTTCATTCCCGGAGTGGACAACTGAGAAGCAGACTTTCTCAGCAGACACGACCTCCACCCGAGAGAGTGGGGACTTCATCCAGAAGTCTTCCAAATGATTGTACACCGTGGGGAAAGGCCACAGGTGGACAGGATGGCGTCCCGCCTCAACAAAAAGCTACAAAGATATTGCGCCAGGTCAAGGGACCCTCAGGCGATAGCTGTGGACGCTCTGGTAACACCGTGGGTGTACCAGTCGGTGTATGTGTTCCCTTCTCTACCTCTCATACCCAGGGTAATGAGAATAATAAGAAGGAGAGGAGTAAGAATTATACTCATTGTTCCGGGTGGCCAAGAAGAGCTTGGTACCCAGAACTCCAAGAAATGATCTCAGAGGACCCATGGCCTCTGCTGCTCAGACAGGACCTGCTGCAGCAGGGGGCCTGTCTGTTCCAAGATGTACCGCGGCTGCGTTTGACGGCATGGCGGTTGAACGCCGGATCCTGAAGGAAAAGGGCATTCCGGAGGAAGTTATCCCTACGCTATTTAAAGCTAGGAAAGAAGTGAACGCAAACCATTATCACCGCATATGGCGGAAATATGTTGCGTGCTGTGAGGCCAGTAAGGCCCCAAAGGAGGAATTTCAGCTAGGTCGCTTTCTGCACTTCCTACAAGTCAGAGGTGACTATGGGCCTAAAATTGGGTTCCATTAAGGTCCAGATTTCGGCTCTATCGATTTTCTTCCAAAATAGAACTGGCTTCACTGCCTGAAGTTCAGACTTTTGTTAAGGGAGTGCTGCATAGTCAACCCCCGTTTGAGCCTCCAGTGGCACCGTGGGATCTCAATGTAGTGTTGGATTTCCTGAAGTCGCATTGAGTTGAGCCACTTAAATCCGTGGAGCTACAAATGCCCTTATCTGTATTTTATATGGATAAGGCGGAATTGAGGACTCGTTCCCAATTCCTTCCTAAGGTGGTATCAGTTTTTCATGTGAACCAACCTATTGTGGTGCCTGCGGCTACTTGGGACTTGGAGGATTCCAAGTTTTCTGGACGTAGTCAGGGTCCTGAAAAGTATATGTTTCCAGGACGGCTGGAGTCAGGAAAACTGACTCGCTATTTATCCTGTATCCACCCAACAAGCTGGGTGTTCCTGCTTCTAAGCAGACTATTGTTCGCTGGATCTGTAGTACGATTCAACTTGCACATTCTGCGGCTGGAATGCCGCACCCTAAATCTGTGAAAGCCCATTCCACGAGGAAAGTGGGCTCTTCTTGGGCGGCTGCCCGAGGGGTCTCGGCTTTACAAATTTGCCGAGCTGTTACTTGGTCGGGTTAAAACACTCTTGCAAGAGTCTACAAGTTTGATACTCTGGCTGAGGAGGACCTAGAGTTTGCTCATTCGGTGCTGCAGAGTCATCCGCACTCTCCCGCCCGTTTGGGAGCTTTGGTATAATCCCCATGGTCCTTACGGAGTCCCCAGCATCCACTTAGGACGTTAGAGAAAATAAGATTTTACTCACCGGTAAATCTATTTCTCGTAGTCCGTAGTGGATGCTGGGCGCCCATCCCAAGTGCGGATTGTCTGCAATACTTGTATATAGTTATTGCCTAACTAAAGGGTTATTGTTGAGCCATCTGTTGAGAGGCTCAGTTGTTATCATACTGTTAACTGGGTATAGTATCACGAGTTATACGGTGTGATTGGTGTGGCTGGTATGAGTCTTACCCGGGATTCAAAATCCTTCCTTATTGTGTCAGCTCTTCCGGGCACAGTATCCTAACTGAGGTCTGGAGGAGGCTCTTAGTGGGAGGAGCCAGTGCACACCAGGTAGTCCTAAAGCTTTCTTTAGTTGTGCCCAGTCTCCTGCGGAGCCGCTAATCCCCATGGTCCTTACGGAGTCCCCAGCATCCACTACGGACTACGAGAAATAGATTTACCGGTGAGTAAAATCTTATTATTGCAAACAAGAAACCCTGTATTACTTGCCCGCCGCAAGAAGCGGCACTGAGTTGGATTTACTCCCAAGTGCAAATTATCCTCATAATAAACATACAGGGGTAAATGTAATAGGGTCCGAGTTGCCGGAGGTGCAGGACTTCGGGCAAGAATGCTATATTTTTAAAATTGCGATCATTTACAAGGCAAAACCAAGTTGGTTTTGCCTTCTAAATAATTGCCGCTTTAAAAATACAGCAATTCTCGCCCAAAGTCCCGCACCTTCGGCAACACGGACCCTATTACATTTACCCATACTTGCCTATCGTCCTGGAAGCTGCGAGAGACTCACGCTTTTTGGGGTAGTACCCTGCAGCCCCAGAAGAGTAGGTGACTCTCCTGCATCCTGCCCGATTCCTAGTGAAGTGGACAGAATGATGTCATAATCACCGTCAGTCGCAGGGCTGCGGGCAGGGCCGGTTCAAGGGCGCAGAGCGCCCCGGGCAGGAAAGGGGCGTGGCCTAATACAGGGGGCGTGGTGAGTCACGCCCCCTGTACATTGAAAGCGCCGCTTGAATGCTGAGCGGTGCGCGATGACGTCATCGCGCACCGCACAGCAAAAGGTCCTCTCCACGAAGAGAAACTAGACGCTATGCGTCTAGTTCCCTTCGTGGAGAGGACCTTTGCTGTGCGGTGCGCGATGACGTCATCGCTCACCGCTCAGCAGTTACTCTCCACGAAGGGAAACTAGACGCATAGCGTCTAGTTCCCTTCACAGGAGGCGCCGAGGACGGGGACGGCAGCGGGCAGCGGAGGCGGACGGGGGACACAGCGGGCAGCAGTGGCGGATCTTGCCACGGTGCGGCGCCCTCCGGATGGCGCCAGCGCCCTCCGGAAGGCGGCGCCCCGGGCAAAAGTCCTGCTTGCCCGTGGCAAGAACCGCCACTGGCTGCGGGAAGGGTTGTGGCTAAATGATGGGTATTACGTCATTTAGCTCCACCCCTCGCTGCAAATCGCAGGTGTTTCCCTGTGTTAGGGGTAGGGCCTTTAGTTCCATCCCTCACCGCAAACCCCCAGTTCATGGATGTTTCTCAGTGTTAGGGGCGGGGCCTAATGACAAGACAGGTTTTCCCCGTTGGGCACATGCAGTGTTGCCTCTCCGGGCTTCCCCTGGAGAGGAGACTAAAAAAGTAGGTACCGTAAGTATGCATTTACCCCACTGTATTTTGGTAGGTCTTATTTGTGCATCATTTTTAATTTTGCTTTCTTTCTTGTTGATTTTCTAGGCTGTTCGTTTGACCTGAGATTGTGTTCTAAGGAAGAGGTCTGTGTACAAGGTTAGTGACCAAAACACATGAAAGAAAGTATGAGGCCCGCATGTAATAGCCTAGTTGTGAGATTTCATCTATATAGGAGCTGATTCGGGGATGGACACAATAGCATCTCAGCATCTTTGTGCGCAGCGGCTAAAATATGCTAATGCAACAGGAGTATACCTGCCTACTTTATTTTGCCTCCTCTTTGGGGGCGGGGCAGGACTGTCATGTCATTACAACCCCCCCCTCCCCTGAAAATGGGCAATTCACAGGTCTGCGGGCAGTGGACGGGGCTTAATGACGTGATTTGCATCTATTAGCCCCATCACCTTCACACCGTTGTAACCTTTGTAGTATTTTTATCTCTAGCCTGCCCACTTCATTAGGAAGCAAGCTGAATGCAGGAGAGCCACCTACCCTCCAGAACTGCAGGGCACTACCCAAAAAGTTGTAAGTCTCCTGCAGCTTCCAGGAGGGTAGGCAAGCATGCGCAGGAGGCGTCTGTAGTAGAAAGACGCCCACTGCATGCTTTTGTGATCTGTTGCATTGAAATGCAGCATTAGATCCTCTGTGTGAACATTGGTCACCTCAGGTTACTCAGGATGGCTGGTGTTTTCACGCTGCCAGGGCCAGTGAATCTGCATCAGAAGATACAGACACAGACACTGACCTCAGCACACCTTGAAAACAGTATCAATGCACCCCCATTCTGCCAAATGCTCCGGCTGCATCTTAGGGGAAACTGTGTAGGATCTTGCATAACGAGATCTGCATGCGCCCACAGTGGCGTCTGTACATTTGCAGATCTCACACCTTCAGAGAGGTATGTAAACCGGTATCCGGTCTCTAGGTTGACCACACTTAGGTCGACACTGTCTAGGTCGACCACTATTGGTCGATAGTAAGCAGATTGATATGGTTTCTAGGTAGACATGACAAAAGGTCGACATGAATTTCTCACATTTCTTTTTAATTTTTTGGACTTTTTCATACTTTACGATCTACGTGGACTACGATTGGGAATGATAACCTGAGCAGAGCGCAGCGGTAACGGAGTGAGGCACCTTGCCCGAAGCATGGCGAGCGAAGCGAGGGGACACGGTGCACTAATTGGGAATCCCGGTCACTGTACGGAGAAAACGACACCAAAAAAAGTGCAAAATCTCATGTCGACTTAGAAACCATGTCGACCTACTTACTGTCATCCAATAGTGCTCGACCTAGACACTGTCAACCTAAGTGTGGTCTACCTTGCATACCACACCCATGTAGACCATCGGGTTTGCGAATATCCCTGAGTTAGGTCCATAGCTGCTAGATTCCAAGCAGCAATTTTTGTTAAGGCAAAAAGCAGGTTAAAAAAAGTAATTGCTTTATATGTAGCAGATATAATGCTGATATCTTGCTAGTGCCTGCAGCTCACTAATGATTACATTTGGGCCTTAAGGTAAAAGCCATAGCATGCATTGTTCTTGGTAAGAAATGTAATATGAAAAAAACTTAATTGCACCGTCACAATAAGTGGAAATAACATGCAAGCCAAGGGGTTTACCTGTATGAGAAGGAAGTAGGAACCATTGGTACAGTATGACTGAGATTTCCCTAAGTATGGACCTTGTGTATCTTACTATAAAGCTGGCCATACATTAGAACGGTTTTCTTCCAATCTCCAATTACCCAATTATTAGTACAACTAATTACCAGCCTGTCAAAATGACAGAACCACATAACAGTAATATCAGCGCTGGCGGCTGTGCGCAACTGAATGGAGCAACACTTGAATTGTGCTACTGGGCACGATCCAGTGGCCAGCACGCAAAACACTTGAATTCTCCCCATAGAGGTGAGGAGCAGCGTTAGCCTTTCATTATATAGGATAACTGGGTAATGCTGAAACACCTCCATAAATGATCTAACTTGCAGGAGAAATACAACATGTTTGATTACTTCCAACTATAATTTTCAGTGAAGAGGAAAATTGGACACTTTCACCCAACTGAGCTTTCAGATGCTGCATGTTTAACAATGGCCCCTTTCTTGCAGTGGTGTTCCAACAGTTATTTCAGGTCAACTTTGTGGGAACTGCTATGTATATAAGCATAGGACCGGACCAATGTTAAACATATGACACTGCAGTATTTCCTACGGCTACTGGCTGGAACTGCACGCAGTGTCCTTGTGAGGTGGATTACTTCAGGACAGTTAAAATGTTGACAGCCACAACAAGGTCACTGTGAGGTGGAACCCGGCATGCCGACACGTTAGTAACGTGATTGTAAACATGTTTAATAGTGTCGGCTTTACAACTGCAAGCATAATGGTAAAGAATCAAGTTTGAAGTTGTATATCCGTCACTGTTACACTGCATTTTGCATTATTAACATGTCAGCATGCAGAGTTTGGCCTCACAGTGTCCTTGTTGTGTTTGTTGACATTTTAATTGTCAAACTCAACACTACCCCTTCAGGACAAAGGGGCTTTTTCTGAGTTGGCCGCTGATGTGGCCCGCAGCACAGTTTGCCGATGAAGGCAAACTGCGCACGCACAGCAGCCGATGGATGCGACCCCAATGTGATTGACAGTAGTGGGCGTTCGAGGAATGGTGACGCTGCTTTGGGGGGGAGGGAGGGCGGGACAGAACCGTTTTGGGTTGGCTGCGTGACATCAAACACAAACCACTTATTTATTACCCCCTATTTAAAGCCCAGGGGGGCTGTATACATTTATGTGGGCCTAACTCTCTGGAGTTTGCAAGACCTGGTAGTATTAACAGGCCTGGGGCTGGTTGGAGGCATGATGGGAGGATCTCTACACTGCAGGAACCCCATCTATGGCTCTTCCAACCCACTGAAGCTTACCCTGATTTCACGGGAGGCCCCACATCTTACTTACTCAGAGAGAAGCTGCAGCTACCACTTTGGAGGGCGAGGCCAGGTCTTCATGTCATTAGGCCCCACATCAAAATGCCGCAGGTCCGTTGCCAAGAGGCGGGGCTAAAATGGTGTGATTTGTATCATTTAACTCTGCCCCCTCCACACAGATCTGAAATTTATAGCATTATCTTTCTATCCTGCCCACTGCCCCCAGGAGATACAGATACTCTTCCAGGGGTATGGGTGAGGTAGTCTTCTGCTACTTCCAGGAGCATAGGTAATTATGCCCCAGATCGGTTTTCTCCTTGATTTTGGGGTATCCAGCACTGGACTCCAACAATATTTTTTGGCAAGCCAGCTTATAGTTCTCCAAGTGCCAACTTGCCTTGTCAGCCGAGTAATGCTGGCACCTGTAGTTCACTATAAAATGGGGAAAAAAACTGTTTAATTTTTATTACTTATTTTAAACATGTAGAACTAGTTGCCTACTTCGAGGACATCACAACCGGAGAGAAGATGAGCCTGTTTAGGTGTTAGGAGCACCGCTTTAGCAGACAAGTTTGATAGTTGGTTAGTTGGACAGTTGGACGAAAATTGGTCTAGTATATGGTCAGCTTTAGTTTTAGGTATGTCGTCACCACACAACTGGATTATCTTCTACTTTCAGATGGGTTGTTTGGCCAATGTCGGGATCGGACTGAAAGGGATGTGGGGCAGTTCCAGGTGACACCAAGTACTCTGCAACAGCTGCAAGGGGTGCTGCACCAACTCACAGCAAAAGGTATTCAACTATAGTTTATTATATTTCTGATTAAATAGAAAGACCACAGTCACAATGCTCTTGGTCGTAAATTTACTGTGTTGGCTTTACTGACATTTCAAACCCACCTGAACTTGCCACGGATTGACAGTGGGTTCTATTCAAAAATACAGTATTTACTAAAGGTTGTTTAGACCTTCTAATTAGAACTTGCCTTTGATCCCCAGCTGTTCCTAAATCACTATCAAGCAGGGATCCCACCTGCTGTGGTTTGCAAGCCTGCACAGATCCCAAGATTTGTGCAGGCTTGTATACTGTTAGTATAAAGTTAAAATAGAAAAAAAATGCAAATGATTAAAAAAAAAATGTAAAAATTAAAAAAGCCTGGGGAGCTGCAGCTATTTTATATGGGTGGTTTGAGTTTGCCGTCTGTCGGGATCCCGGAGCACAGTATACCGGCGCCCGAATCCCGACAGCCGGCATACTGACACTTTTTCTCCCTCTTGGGGGTCCACAACCCCCCTGGAGGGAGAATAGATAGTGTGGCGCGCATAGCGCGCCACCGTGACCGCAGCGAGCCTTCAAGGGGCTCATTTGCACTCGCCCAGCTGTCGGTATGCCGGCGGTCGGGATTCCGGCGCCGGTATGCTGGCCGCTGGGAGCCCGGCCGCCGGCATACCCTACTACACCCATTTTATATAACCATCCCTGGGTTACTCAATCTAGGCTTGCAGTGAAAATTAGGGGGGAAAATCGCTAACCAGCACTAGGCTGAAACAGCGAGGGCCGGTGACACTTATGCAGGGAGACATGCAGCGTGGGGTTCCCCTGCCATAATGTCAACCAGCCCTAGACTGGACAGCCTAGTGGTTTAATCCCTAATTAAGTGGGAACCCCCAAAATGGGGTTTTCCCTCCCTAAGGACAATTAGCCCTGAGCTCTTCTCCACATCCTCCGGGCTTTCGGTGTGGAGGTAATAGAATATTATTATTAATATTGTTCTTCTGCCAGGGCATAATGACACTTGGAGAACCACAAGTGGCAGCATGCCCAGACTGAGGGCGACTGAAACATGTAAAAAAATATTAAACAAAAGACAGTAAAAAACACTTTAAAAACACAGGACGATTTCTCTCTCTCTCTCTCTCTCTATATATATATATATATTAGTGATGTGCACCGGACATTTTTCGGGTTTTATGTTTTGGTTTTGGATTCGGTTCCGCGGCCGTGTTTTGGATTCGGACGCGTTTTGGCAAAACCTCCCTGAAATTTTTTTGTCGGATCCGGGTGTGTTTTGGATTCGTTTTTTTTTTACAAAAAACTCTAAAAACAGCTTGATCCCATAGTATTATTAACCTCAATAACCATAATTTCCACTCATTTCCAGTCTATTCTGAACACCTCACACCTCACAATATATTTTTTTTAGTCCTAAAATTTGCACCAAGGTCACTGGATGGCTAAGCTAAGCGACCCAAGTGGCCGACACAAACACCTGGCCCATCTAGGAGTGGCACTGCAGTGTCAAACAGGATGGCACTTCAAAAAATAGTCCCCAAACAGCACATGATGCAAAGAAAAAAAGAGGTAAACCAAGGTCGCTGGATGGCTAAGCTAAGCGACCCAAGTGGCCGACACAAACACCTGGCCCATCTAGGAGTGGCACTGCAGTGTCAGACAGGATGGCACTTCAAAAAATAGTCCCCACACAGCACATGATGCAGAGAAAAATGAAAGAAAAAAGAGGTGCAAGATGGAATTGTCCTTGGGCCCTCCCACCCACCCTTATGTTGTATAAACAGGACATGCACACTTTAACAAACCCATCATTTCAGCGACAGGGTCTGCCACACAACTGTGACTGAAATGACTGGTTGGTTTGGGCCCCCACCAAAAAAGAAGCAATCAATCTCTCCTTGCACAAACTGGCTCTACAGAGGCAAGATGTCCACCTCCTCCTCATCATCCGATTCCTCACCCCTTTCACTGTGTACATCCCCCTCCTCACAGATTATTAATTCGTCCCCACTGGAATCCACCATCTCAGGTCCCTGTGTACTTTCTGGAGGCAATTGCTGGTGAATGTCTCCACGGAGGAAATGATTATAATTCATTTTGATGAACATCATCTTCTCCACATTTTCTGGAAGTAACCTCGTACGCAGATTGCTGACAAGGTGAGCGGCTGCACTATACACTCTTTCGGAGTACACACTGGAGGGGGGGCAACTTAGATAGAAAAAAGCCTTTCTGCAAGGGCCTCCAAATTGCCTCCTTTTCCTGCCAGTATACGTACGGACTGTCTGACGTGCCTACTTGGATGCGGTCACTCATATAATCCTGCACCATTCTTTCAATGGTGACAGAATCATATGCAGTGACAGTAGACGACATGTCAGTAATCGTTGGCAGGTCCTTCAGTCCGGACCAGATGTCAGCACTCGCTCCAGACTGCCCTGCATCACCGCCAACGGATGGGCTCGGAATTCTTAGCCTTTTCCTCGCAGCCCCAGTTGCAGGAGAATGTGAAGGAGGAGCTGTTGACGGGTCACGTTCCGCTTGACTTGACAAGTGTCTCACCAACAGGTCTTTCAACCTCTGCAGACTTGTGTCTGCCGGAAAGAGAGATCCAATGTAGGCTTTAAACCTAGGATCGAGCACGGTGGCCGAAATGTAGTGCTCTGATTTCAACAGATTGACCACCCGTGAATCCTGGTTAAGCGAATTAAGGGCTCCATCCACATGTCCCACATGCCTAGCGGAATCGCTCCATTTTAGCTCCTCCTTCAATCCCTCCAGCTTCTTCTGCAAAAGCCTGATGAGGGGAATGACCTGACTAAGGCTGGCAGTGTGTGAACTGACTTCACGTGTGGCAAGTTCAAAGGGTTGCAGAACCTTGCACAACGTTGAAATCATTCTCCACTGCGCTTGAGTCAGGTGCATTCCCCCTCCTTTGCCTATATCGTAGGTACCTGTATAGGCTTCAATGGCCTTTTGCTGCTCCTCCATCCTCTGAAGCATATAGAGATTTGAATTCCACCTCGTTACCACCTTTTGCTTCAGATGATGGCGGGGCAGGTTCAGGAGTGTTTGCTGGTGCTCCAGTCTTCGGCACTCGGTGGCTGAATGCCGAAAGTAGCCCGCAATTCTTCGGGCCACCGACAGCATCTCTTGCATGCCCCTGTCGTTTTTTAAATAATTCTGCACCACCAAATTCAATGTATGTGCAAAACATGGGACGTGCTGGAATTTGCACACATGTAATGCACGCACAATACTGTCACAAATCCCCAGGAGAGTCCAATTGGGGTAAGCCATTCTGCGATGATGTTCCTCAGTTTCCGTAAGAGGTTGTCAGCTGTGTGCCTCTTCTGAAAAGCGGTGATACAAAGCGTAGCCTGCCTAGGAACGAGTTGGCGTTTGCGAGATGCTGCTACTGGTGCCGCCGCTGCTGTTCTTGCTGCGGGAGGCAATGCATCTACCCAGTGGGCTGTCACAGTTATATAGTCCTGAGTCTGCCCTGGTCCACTTGTCCACATGTCCGTGGTTAAGTGGACATTGGGTACAACTGCATTTTTTAGGACACTGGTGACTCTTTTTCTGACGTCTGTCTACATTCTCGGTATCGCCTGCCTAGAGAAGTGGAACCTAGATGGTATTTGGTACCGGGGACACAGTACCTCAAGCAATACTCTAGTTCCCTGTGAATTAACGGTGGATACCGGAAACACGTTTAACACCGCCCAGGCTGCCAAGGCCTGAGTTATCCGCTTTGCAGCAGGATGACTGCTGTGATATTTCATCTTCCTCGCAAAGGACTGTTGGACAGTCAATTGCTTACTGGAAGTAGTACAAGTGGTCTTCCGACTTCCCCTCTGGGATGACGATCGACTCCCAGCTGCAACAACAGCAGCGCCAGCAGCAGTAGGCGTTACACTCAAGGATGCATCGGAGGAATCCCAGGCAGGAGAGGACTCGTCAGACTTGACAGTGACATGGCCTGCAGGACTATTGGCGTTCCTGTCTAAGGAGGAAATTGACACTGAGGGAGTTGGTGGTGTGGTTTGCAGGAGCTTGGTTACAAGAGGAAGGGATTTAGTTGTCAGTGGACTGCTTCCGCTGTCACCCAAAGTTTTTTAACTTGTCAATGACTTCTGATGAATGCGCTGCAGGTGACGTATAAGGGAGGATGTTCCTAGGTGGTTAACGTCCTTACCCCTACTTATTACAGCTTGACAAAGGCAACACACGGCTTGACAAATGTTGTCCGCATTTCTGTTAAAATAATTCCACACCGACGAGGTGATTTTTTTTGTATTTTGACCAGGCATGTCAATGGCCATATTCGTCCCACGGACAACAGGTGTCTCCCCGGGTGCCTGACTTAAACAAACCACCTCACCATCAGAATCCTCCTTGTCAATTTCCTCCTCAGCGCTAGCAACACCCATATCCTCATCCTGGTGTACTTCAACAGTGACATCTTCAGTTTGACTATCAGGAACTGGACTGCGGGTGCTCCTTCCAGCACTTGCAGGGGGCGTGCAAATGGTGGAAGGCGCCACCTCTTCCCGTCCAGTGTTGGGAAGGTCAGGCATCGCAACTGACACAATTGGACTCTCTTTGGGGATTTGTGATTTAGAAGAACGCACAGTTCTATGCTGTGCTTTTGCCAGCTTAAGTCTTTTCATTTTTCTAGTGGGAGGATGAGTGCCTCCATCCTCATGTGAAGCTGACCCACTAGTCATGAGGAACATAGGAGAGGGCCTCAGCCGTTCCTTGCCACTCCATGTCGTAAATGGCATATTGGCAAGTTTACGCTTCTCATCAGACGCTTTTAATTTAGATTTTTGGGTCATTTTACTGAACTTTTGTTTTTTTGGATTTTACATGCTCTCTACTATGACATTGGGCATCGGCCTTGGCAGACGACGTTGATGGCATTTCATCGTCTCGGCCATGACTAGTGGCAGCAGCTTCAGCACGAGGAGGAAGTGGATCTCGATCTTTCCCTATTTTACCCTCCACATTTTTGTTCTAAATTTTTTAATGTGTGGAATTATATGCCAGTAATATATCAATAGCAATGGTCTACTGTACCGTACTGCTATATATTATATACTGGTGGTCAGCAAAATTATGAACTGTCCTCCTACTATATATATATATATATATATATATATATACTGCGCAAAACTTAAATGCACCACAGGTATGGATGGATAGTATACTTGACGACACAGAGGTAGGTAGAGCAGGGGACTACTGTACCGTACTGCTATATATAATATACTGGTGGTCAGCAAAATTATGCACTGTCCTCCTACTATATATATATATATATATATATATACTGCGCAAAACTTAAATGCACCACAGGTATGGATGGATAGTATACTTGACGACACAGAGGTAGGTAGAGCAGTGGACTACTGTACCGTACTGCTATATATTATATACTGGTGGTCAGCAAAATTATGCACTGTCCTCCTACTATATATATATATATATATATATATACTGCGCAAAACTTAAATGCACCACAGGTATGGATGGATAGTATACTTGACGACACAGAGGTAGGTAGAGCAGTGGACTACTGTACCGTACTGCTATATATTATATACTGGTGGTCAGCAAAATTATGCACTGTCCTCCTACTATATATATAATGCGCAAAACTTAAATGCACCACAGGTATGGATGGATAGTATACTTGACGATACAGAGGTAGGTAAAGCAGTGGACTACTGTACCGTACTGCTATATATTATAAACAGGTGGTCAGCAAAATTCTGCACTGTCCTCCTACTATATATATATATATATATATATATATATATATATACTGCGCAAAACTTAAATGCACCACAGGTATGGATGGATAGTATACTTGACGACACAGAGGTAGGTAGAGCAGTGGATTACTGTACCGTACTGCTATATATTATATACTGGTGGTCAGCAAAATTATGCAATGTCCTCCTACTATATATATAATGCGCAAAACTTAAATGCACCACAGGTATGGATGGATATTATACTTGACGACACAGAGGTAGGTAGAGCAGTGGACTACTGTACCGTACTGCTATATTTTATATACTGGTGGTCAGCAACATTATGCACTGTCCTCCTACTATATATATATATATATATATATATATACTGCGCAAAACTTAAATGCACCACAGGTATGGATTGATAGTATACTTGACGACACAGAGGTAGGTAGAGCAGTGGACTACTGTACCGTACTGATATAATACTGGTGGTCACTGGTCAGCAAAATTCTGCACTGTCCTCCTACTATATACTACAATGCAGCACAGATATTGAGCGTTTTTCAGGCAGAGAACGTAGATATTTTCACTTTAGCACACTGAGCACAGATATTTGCAAGCACACTGAGCACAGATATTTGCAGCACACAGATATTTGCAGCAGACTGAACACAACTGAGAGAACGCTGCACACGTCCTCTCCCTATCATCTCCAATGCACGAGTGAAAATGGCGGCGACGCACGGCTCCTTATATAGAATACGAATCTCGCGAGAATACGACAGCGGGATGATGATGTTCGGGCGCGCTTGGGTTAACCGAGCAAGGCGGGAAGATCCGAGTCTGCCTCGGACCCGTGTAAAATGGGTGAAGTTCGGGGGGTCGGATTCCGAGGAACCGAACCCGCTCATCACTGATATATATACTTGTAGACAGTCCGTCACGCCCAGTGCAGTGAGTAATATAGCCCAGGTGCCCACCGTGACACAGTATGGATACAGGAACAGAAAAAAACAGCGGCACTCCAGGACTTTTAGAATCAAAAACTTGTGTATTACGGCATTATAAAATGCAAGTACCAACATTTAGGGGCCCTTAGCCCCTTTGTCAGGGTGTATCTTGACAAAGGGGCTATGGGCCCCGAAATGTTGATACTTGATTGATTATAATGCCGTAATACACAAGTTTTTGATTCTAAAAGTCCTGGAGTGCCGCTGCTTTTTTCTGTTTATATACACTGCTCAAAAAAATAAAGGGAACACTAAAATAACACATCCTAGATCTGAATGAATGAAATATTCTTATTAAATACTTTGTTCTTTACATAGTTTAATGTGCTGACAACAAAATCACACAAAAATTATCAATGGAAATCAAATTTATTAACCCATGGAGGTCTGGATTTGGAGTCACACTCAAAATTAAAGTGGAAAAACACACTACAGGCTGATCCAACTTTGATGTAATGTCCTTAAAACAAGTCAAAATGAGGCTCAGTAGTGTATGTGGCCTCCACGTGCCTGTATGACCTCCCTACAACACCTGGGCATGCTCCTGATGAGGTCGCGGATGGTCTCCTGAGGGATCTCCTCCCAGATCTGGACTAAAGCATCCGCCAACTCCTGGACAGTCTGTGGTGCAACGCTGGTGGATGGAGCGAGACATGATGTCCCAGATGTGCTCAATTGGATTCAGGTCTGGGGAACGAGCGGGCCAGTTCATAGCATCAATGCCTTCGTCTTGCAGGAACTGCTGACACACTTCAGCCACATGAGGTCTAGCATTGTCTTGTATTAGGAGGAACCCAGGGCCAACCACACCAGCATATGGTCTCACATGGGGTCTGAGGATCTCATCTCGGTACCTAATGGCAGTCAGGCTTCCTCTGGCGAGCACATGGAGGGCTGTGCGCCCCCCCAAAGAAATGCCACCCCACACCATTACTGACCCACTGCCAAACCGGTCATGCTGGAGGATGTTGCAGGCAGCAGAATGTTCTCCTTGGCGTCTCCAGACTCTGTCACTTCTGTCACATGTGCTCAGTGAGAACCTGCTTTCATCTGTGAAGAGCACAGGGCGCCAGTGGCGGATTTGCCAATCTTGGTGTTCTCTGGCAAATGCCATACGTCCTGCACGGTTTTGGGCTGTAAGCACAACCCCCACCTGTGGACGTCGGGCCCTCATACCACCCTCATGGAGTCTGTTTCTGATCGTTTGAGTAGACACATGCACATTTGTGGCTTGCTGGAGGTCATTTTGCTGGGCTGTGGCAGTGCTCCTCCTGTTCCTCCTTGCACAAAGGCGGAGGTAGCGGTCCTGCTGCTGGGTTGTTGCCCTCCTACAGCCTCCTCCACGTCTCCTGATGTACTGGCCTGTCTCCTGGTAGCGCCTCCATGCTCTAGACACTACGCTGACAGACACAGCAAACCTTCTTGTCACAGCTCGCATTGATGTGCCATCCTGGATGAGCTGCTCAACCTGAGCCACTTGTGTGGATTGTAGACTCCGTCTCATGCTACCACTAGAGTGAAAGCACCGCCAGCTTTCAAAAGTGACCAGAACATCAGCCAGAAAGCATAGGAGCTGAGAAGTGGTCTGTGGTCACCGCCTGCAGAACAACTCCTTTATTGGGGGTGTCTTGCTAATTGCCTATAATTTCCACCTGTTGTCTATTCTATTTGCATAACAGCATGTGAAATTGATTGTCAATCAGTGTTGCTTCCTAAGTGGACAGTTTGATTTCACAGAAGTGTGATTGACTTGGAGTTACATTGTGTTGTTTAAGTGTTCCCTTTATTTTTTGGAGCAGTGTATATATATATATATATATATATATATATAAAAGGAAAGGCTCTATTCCAATAGTAAGGCATAATGCTATCTCCCAAAAAACGGAATTGGGAAATTTACTAAACATAGTGTTGGGCTGCGATTCCTAATCACCCCTTATCATCGGAACGTTTTGCGCTGCAAATTGCACATTTACTAACAATCGTGTTGCCAGGCGTATTGTTTTTTGATGGTGTATTAAGTCGTATTGTGGTGTGTTGTGAGGTTTCGATTTTAGCTGTGATAAAGCAGCATGTTTGTTGTAAAGCCTGCATAGATCAGAGAAATCCGTGCAGGCTTTTGTGTTTTAAGTGCAGTAAAGAGTTAATTTTAGATTATTATTTTTAACGTGGGGTCCCCCACAAAAGCATAACCAGCACCGGGCAAAAACCTGCTCGGAACTGACTGATTCTTCCAGACTACAGAGCAAAAACGATGAAAAACTCCCCAACCACTCCCAATGGTCGTTCATCACAGGGTATAACCACCAATACAAAAAAATAGAACTGATCATTAGGAAACATTGGAACTTACTATGTATGGATGACACGTTAAAAAACATAATTCCGAAAAAACCCACGTTCATCTACCATAAGGCAGCGAACCTTAAGAACAAATTAGTCCGGAGCGCCTTACCCCAGAAAAGTATTAACCCCATCAGAACAAGCGGTTTCCATAGGTGCGGGCTTTGTCTTCCATGCCGACAAATCAAAACTGAAACCTCCAAATATACAGAAGTAACCACCAACGACATTACCTTTAAAATTAAAGACTTTATCACCTGCCATACCAGTAACGTTGTATATTTAGTGGAGTGCACTTGTGGGAAGATATACATTGGACGTACGTCGAGAGCTCTAAAGACAAGGCTTGGCGAACATCTACGTAACATAAAAAATGGTCTCCTCACACACAATCTGTCCGAACATTTCAAATTAGAACAGAATTGTTCATACACATCCATAAAGAAATTAGTGGGACTACAGCACATTAAATCTACTTGGCGCGACAGAAACACGGAAAAAAATCTTGCAAAGGCGGAAATGAAATTGATTTACAAACTTCAGTCCCTGTGCCCCAAAGGCCTAAACAAAGATTTTGAACTTAAATGGTTCTTGCATTAGCTTACATAATTCACCAGTCTGTATGTTTCAGGCTACTGGATCTACTAGGAATCCGAACCTTTCATTCATTGGACATCGACCGTGTGGTTAGCTTGGGAGCCAGAGCAGGGTGAAGTCTGGACCACCCTGCTTGTTATAACACCTTCGGCACCTTAGCTACCTCTCTGGTATGCTTTCTTACGTTTTTAGAAGTGCAATTTGAGTTGTTTAAACATTGAATACCATCACTCATCCAGGGGTTAGTGACCCATCATTAAGCTTAGGAGCCAGAGCAGGGTGAAGCTTGGACCACCCTGCCTTATTTAACACCTGCGGCTCCTAGCTTACCTTATTGGTATGCTTTTAGTAGTTGTTTTCTGTATGTGAATGTATATTATATTAAATTTGTATAGAATTTTTTTTATTGAAACTCCTCGAAATTTACATCACCATATCTATATTAAGTTCATCATCTATCTGATAAGGCGACCATTGCTTTGGTCTTCTCATACGACCACAGAAAGAGGGCGCCCCGGATACACCACCTCACACTTTGATTCACGTTCGATTTTTGGGGGAAGAGGAAAACCCCAGAGGTGTACCCTAGGCTGCCCATTTCCTGTCCAGCGCCCAATAAGTTTTCCCACACTCTCAAGCAATCAGTTTCATTTCCTTCAGGGGTAACTTATAGGCAGCATAATGTGGCACCACATGTCAAAAAGGGACGAAGAATTGAAGGAAGCTTTCACGATCGACTTCAGTAAAGAAGAGATAGAGATGACAGACGACAATCTGGAAACAGCAATGAACCGATTGGGGGAGTGGCTAATTAAAGAGAACAAACTCTGGTGGGAAATTGCTACATTAGAGAAGTATTCCGCAGAGCAAGTCATCCCCAAAGGACTTAGATTTGACAAGAAACCTTCATTCGATGATGCCACAGAAGAATTTGCGAAAGATTGGACAAAGATTTTAGAAGACTGCTCAATGAAATTGATGATGCTCATCATAAAAGAAAGAATACACTCAAGGACGTCAAAGAAAGAATTGACGTGTTAAAAACCCTGATTACACCATATAACCAACTCCCTTCCTATGATGCACTTGAGAAAGGCATTGCGGAGAAATTGGATCATAACACAAAGGAGCTAATAAAGAAAAAACAGAAGAAATTACAACGGGACTTCGACTTCTATAAATTCGGAATTACAAAAGCAAGAAGACCACTCGCAATAAGAGAAAATCAGAATAGAGACAATGAACAGAGAAGGAACAGACGTCCCTATCCACAATATTCGTCCTACCAATCACAACGGGTACGATACAACCTCAGTCCAAGGAGATCCAATAGATACGGGCAGGATAATTACAGGAGGGCAGCACAAGAATACAGGAGAGACACGAATAGACATGACCATGAATATCAGAACACACGGAGAAAGTTTGAAGAGAGAAGGGACAGACAACACGTTCATCATGACCGGAGAAGAACACCCACTCCTAAAGAAAACTTCACGTCGAGTGATCATAGAATCACACGGACTGAAAATGGAAGAGACAGAACAGTAAGAAACTCACCTTTTTTAGGAGAAAGGAGGGGTTACAGACGTCAATAATTACCGAAGTGATGAAAAAAGGCAGGAAGAAGAGAAGGAGAGGTAAAAGAGCCGGCAAACCATTGCAAAAAAAGAAAAAAACTGTTAAAACTTCAAACCAGGAGATTATTGAGGAAGAAGGCACAAAAAGAAAAGTAATATTCAACTAAAGACAAGGCTTGGCGAACATCTACGTAACATAAAAAATGGTCTTCTCACACACAATCTGTTCGAACATTTCAAATTAGAACATAACTGTTCATACACATCCATAAAGAAATTCGTGGGACTACAGCACATTAAATCTACTTGGCGCGACAGAAACACGGAAAAAAATCTCGCAAAGGCGGAAATGAAATTGATTTACAAACTTCAGTCCCTGTGCCCCAAAGGCCTAAACAAAGATTTTGAACTTAAATGGTTCTTCTTGCATTAGCTTACATAATTCACCAGTCTGTATGTTTCAGGCTACTGGATCTACTAGGAATCCGAACCTTTCATTCATTGGACATCGACTGTGTGGTTAGCTTGGGAGCCAGAGCAGGGTGAAGTCTGGACCACCCTGCTTGTTATAACACCTGCGGCTCCTTAGCTACCTCTCTGGTATGCTTTCTTATGTTTTTAGAAGTGCAATTTGAGTTGTTTGAACATTGAATACCATCACTCATCCAGGGGTTAGTGACCCATCATTAAGCTTAGGAGCCAGAGCAGGGTGAAGCTTGGACCACCCTGCCTTATTTAACACCTGCGGCTCCTAGCTTGCCCTATTGGTATGCTTTTAGTAGTTGTTTTATGTATGTGAATGTATATTATATTAAATTTGTATAGAACATTTTTTATTGAAACTCCTCGAAATTTACATCACCATATCTATATTAAGTTCATCATCTATCTGATAAGGCGACCATTGCTTTGGTCTTCTCATATGACCACAGAAAGAGGGCGCCCCGGATACACCACCTCACACTTTGATACAGAGCAAACACGCTTGCTAAAAGCAAGTGCATTGATTAGGTGCATTTAGTTGTGATTTTCACAAAGCCAGTTCTTAGTAAATTTGCAATTTGCGTTGGTACCAATGTTATTTTGACGATGTTTGTTCCATTTTGACGATGTTTGTTCCGATGGTGATTTGGCATGCAAAGTCGAGTTTCACGTGCCATTTCCATGCAAATTTGTCCTTAGTAAATTCTCAATTCGTAAAATTGTGGCTTTATTGCAAAAAAACTCATTGTATAAGAAAGAATTTTCAAGTTGATACATGACATGCCTATCGTTCTATCTTCTCTGAAAGAACAAAATTAGAGACTTCAGTAGGCGTTATATGAGGTTCCATAAACACAGAAGGGAGTCAGTCAATCCAACCAGAGTGGATGTAATTTTCCTCAGATGTCTCTTTGGGTAATATAAACAGTCCCCAAGATTCTTGGTTCTCTTATTCCTTCCAGATAGATTCCCTTTAGAAGTTTATTCGGAATATACCCAAAAAGGAAAGAAACAATAATAGTGTAATCCTGTATGTTTTGATAATATAGAGATAGTGTAAAAACGCACTTACATTCCAGAAATTAAATGAAGGCATGTATCTCACTCAGTAGTGAGTAATTCCCAGGACCAAAGATAATTCTGTCTCTCTTTTGAAGATGGATTCTACTGGGTGATCTTCCAGAGCAGTGCCACCAAATAAAGAAAGAATATACAATAGTGCAAATAACGTCTTTTTTTTAAAACAACGATATCTTTAATAAGTAGCACTCACATTATAAAAAACAAATACATAATGTGAGTGCTACTTATTAAAGATATCGTTGTTTTAAAAAAAAGACGTTATTTGCACTATTGTATATTCTTTCTTTATTTGGTGGCACTGCTCTGGAAGATCACCCAGTAGAATCCATCTTCAAAAGAGAGACAGAATTATCTTTGGTCCTGGGAATTACTCACTACTGAGTGAGATACATGCCTTCATTTAATTTCTGGAATGTAAGTGCGTTTTTACACTATCTCTATATTATCAAAACATACAGGATTACACTATTATTGTTTCTTTCCTTTTTGGGTATATTCCGAATAAACTTCTTAAGGGAATCTATCTGGAAGGAATAAGAGAACCAAGAATCTTGGGGACTGTTTATATTACCCAAAGAGACATCTGAGGAAAATTACATCCACTCTGGTTGGATTGACTGACTCCCTTCTGTGTTTATGGAACCTCATATAACGCCTACTGAAGTCTCTAATTTTGTTCTTTCTGTATTTGTTTGAAGTTAGGTGTAACTTCTGAGAGACTTTTTGTGCTGTTTATGTGGGGTGTAGTGCGCTTATTCATTTATCACTACCCTTTGTTTTTATGTTTTATCTTCTCTGTAATAGCATTTTATACAATTTGGAGAATCTTTTGTGTTAGTGCAGAAATAGTACATACACAAAAAACAATCGACTAACACTACATCATAATAAGGGAAATATTTTATTCCAATATATATTATACAGAGTTACAAATACACACTACAGCATACAGTAGCGGATCTTGCCATGGGCAAGCAGGACTTTTGCCCGGGGCGCCGCCTTCCAGAGAGCGCCGGCGCCATCTGGAGAGCGCCGGCGCCATCCGGAGGGCGCCGCACCATGGCAAGATCCGCTGCTGCTGTGGTGCCCCCCGCTGCCGCGGCCCGCTGTCCGTTGTGAAGGCTGTCCTGACACGGCTACGACCTGTGCTACAGCCCCCTTTCCCACAGCGCTCACCAACCCGGCATATTGCCAGGTTGGTGACGCTGCTACTGACGCGGCAGGGGCGGCGCTGGGAGATCACATAATCTCCCAGCGCCGCCCTCCCTATACACTGTGAACGGCTCCCGTTCACACTAGACAGCTTACCAGGTTGAACACGTGTTCAACCCGGCAAGATACCCGGGTAGGATTCCCGGATCACTTGATCCGGGAATTTGCAGGGGGACCCTTTTCCACTAGAGAAAAACACGGGTAAATGTGCGCCCCCGCGCATGCGCATTTACCTGTGTTTTAAGGAGCTAGTGGAAAAGGGGTATAAGTCGTCTTAAATTACCCAAAGAAAATGTTTTCAATATCAAATACTGCATACTCACATTGGAGGGATGATAGATTGCCCATTGGATTGACCCTGGAGGGAAGCTCTGCTAGTCCTAGTGGTCTGGTGGTCCGCAGAATGGGTGATTGACAGGCAGAGGCGATCGCTGGGCGGGAGGGGGCGGAACGGCCGCCGTTTCGTGGGTTTGGTCTGGCCAACGCAGACGTGGCCGGACCGAATGGGGGGAGGGCCGCAGCGGCTGCGGGCCGGGGAGCGATGAGTAGCTCCCGGCCAGCACGCTAAAGCTGCGCTGGCTGGGAGCTACTCTTGAAGTGCCTTTGCACTTCTGCGAGGGGGGGCCGGACTGACATGCGGGGCGGACTAGCCCTTTGCTGGCATCCCCCCGCATGTCAGGGAAGAAGATCGTAGCTGTGCTAAATTTAGCACAGCTACGATCAACTCGGAATGACCCCCATGGTGTTGCCCATTAACTAACACATTTGCTGCTGTGATCAGATCTGAATTAGGCCCAAAGTTCCCAAATCCATGTTTTGCACGGCCACGATCACAAAAACAGACCATTTATCAGGGATTTTTTTTGCCTGCCTCCAGGAAGATGAAAAAAATTCCCTGATAGTGCAGATGGCTAGCCCCGGGGGATCAATTAGCTATGGTAAATTACCGTGGCTAATTCAATTACCCCCATAATCTATTTTTTATCTCTTTAATTTACTAACCATATATTTACAGTGGTTTACACTGTTTAATTAAATATAAATAAGAGTTGTATTTTAAAATATGGTGTACAAGCCAGTTCAAGATTCAAGACTCTGACATGGACTATTGGCATAGACCAGTGCTTCTCAAAGCCAGTCCACCAAACACATTAACAGTGACCTTTTCCCTATCTCCTTGCTGGAGCTCATGCAGATTTTTTACTGACTAACTTGTTTAGCAGGAAGCTAAATTTGTGGACGGGGCTTAAGCCTGGCACACAAATTAACAAACAGACTGGCTTCTAGGGACTGCATCAGCTGCAGCCCCTAGAAGCCAGAGAGTGTTGTCGTAATAGCAGGGGACTGGCTTCCTATTGGAAGGTCTCTCTCTGCTAATTGCAGTCGGGACAGCCAGCCCCAGGGGGATCTCTACCTGGGACCGTCTGTCTGGCAGCGATTAGTAGTAAGTGCTTCCAATGGGGTTTGGTTCATTGGGTCGACCCTAACTAGGTTGACAGTCATTATGTCAACCACTATTGATCGACAGTTACTAGGTCGACAGCTGCAATAGGCCGACACAATCATCGGGTCGACATGGAAAAGGTCGACATGGAAAAAGGTCGACTTGAGTTTTCTCCTGTAGGGTCCACAGATTATCCACAGGATAAACATTGGGAAATGAGGTAGCATCAGCGGATTGGCACCAACGATCAAAAGCTTTTGACCTCCCAGAATGCAACGGGCCAGTCCCCTATATCCCCACCTCCCAGCTCAGGCAATTCAGTTTTTTTGTTGGTGCAGCAGGAGCAGGGGCGTTTTAAGAGAGGAGGAGGCCCGTGTTCAGCCTCCTCCGTCGGGCCCCCTCCTCTCTGCCCGGAGCGCTGTAGAGTCTGAGCACTAGAGGGCTCAGACTCTGCTGCGCATGCGCAGATCTCCGGGAAAATGGCGCGGCGGCCATTTTCCCTGAGATTTCTCTACTGCGCATGCGCAGGATGCCGTGAAAATTGCCGCTGGGCCATTTTCACTGTGTTCTAGCGGCGCTGTGGATGCCGCCACTGGACTTCGGAGGGGTGACTATTTTACAAATGGGTGCAGTGTGTACGGTGGGGGCCCCCTCTGGACTCAGGGGCCCGTGTGCACCGCACTCACTGCACCCATTATAGAAACGCCAGTGGGCAGGAGCCGGACCACGATCTTTGAGCTGCTGTTTTTAGCAGCCATAAGCTTGTTATTTAATTTATTTTTATAGTCTTACGTTTTTTGAGCCGATTTTTCTAAAAAGCGTCTTACACGCACCTTAGAAAGAGTCACTCCAACAACTCCCCGCTGGGTCGCGACAACGGTTACCCACGTGTAGAGTGCTGTTTCGGCGGGTGTATGTGTAGGATGTTTAGCAAGTCCAGCTGACATAACCAGGCTGTGGCCGGAGCACGGGGAGAAGGTAAGGCGTCGGTTCCGATTAGCGGGGGAGACGCAAGATACAGCTGCACTGTTTTCGGGAGGAGACCACCGAACAGTCACTGATGCGGCTGCCACCTTGGGCGCACCAGTGCTAGGCCCCAGGGATTAGTGTAAGGCAGGGATCCCTGGGGTTGATGTCAGCAGTGGGGAGTAAGACCTCCCCTGGTCGCCCCTCTCCCCAGTTCATAACCAGTTTCCTCAGAGTTTCCCAATTCTGCCTGAGACGCTGTGTATCAAAAGGGTCCCAGTCACAGCATAGGCGGCAGTGTGACTGGTGCGTCAGTGTTCACTTGGGTGTCTGTGTTCACTGGGCGTTTGTGTACACTATTTGCTTCTGCATCCACTCAGCGTTCACTAATGTATTGATCAATCCTGGAAGCGGGGTGAAGTCTCCCTGTATCCCACTCTCCTGAGCCGGGTGATAGAGCACTAAGGGGGTCATTCCGAGTTGATCGCACGTAGCAACTTTTTGCTGCCCGTGCGATCAACTAGACGCCGCCTATGGGGGAGGGTTTTTTTGCATAGCAAGGCGGCAATCACTTGTGCAGCCCTGCTATGAAAATAAAGTTTTGTGTAAAACAAGACCAGGGTAAGACTTACTTACCCTGTGCGATGAATCCAGCGTAGGTCCCGGAATTGACGACAGACATCCGCCCTCCAAACAACTTGACACGCCTGCGTTCGGATCTTCACGCCCAGAAAACAGAGAGTTGACGCCCCGGAACGCCTTTCTCCTGTCAATCTTCTTGTGGTCACCACTGTGACCGCTTTCTTCGCTAGCGGCATCACTGACCATCGCCGGGCAACAATGCGCTTGCGCAATGCGGGTGCAGCATATGTGCAGTTCCAACCCGATCGCATGGCTGCGACGAAGTGCAGTGTGCGATCGGGTCGGAATGCCCCCCTAAGTCTCTACCTACCATTGGGTATGAGTAGTTGGAAAAGTGCCTGATGCATATGAGTCTGTAAACTATTGCTGCCATTTCTTTCGCTGTGAGACTGAATACGTTAAATGTCCTGTACAAGGTAATGCAGTAATATGTTTCTCCTACATACTTGAAATGTATCTGTAGTTGAATATGTGCTCACATTGCTTATTATACTAATGTATAACTTGTGACTGATTGCAAGTGTGATTGCTGATTTTACTATTTCTTGTCAGTTTTTGTGTATAATACCGATCCTCAATGCTGGTGCAAGGCTGGAAGGGATTGGATTGGATTGGATGTCACTTTAACAAGCTTTAAAGTGATTTCAGTCACAAATTGTGTAATTAACACCATACAGGCGTGTGATTTGTTCACCATGTCTAAGAGAGGCAAGGGTGAGGAGTATACACTCTCCACAGCAGCATTAACACTGATTTCATCTTTATCCTGCAAAGTTGGGTTAACATCTCAGGATCTGGTTCAAAATGAATTATGTGCAAATTGTTTTAGCTTTCATCAAAGCCTCCTGAATAATCCAAGGCAGGCACAGGTTCAAATCGAACCCCCATGGGCTGCTTTTGCACAGACATTATCCAATATAGCTGAGCAGATAGTGCCAGCTCCTATACCAGGGATAGGATACCTTGTTAACCCTTACATGCAACATTCTCTCTGGGTTTTATCACATCCAGTCCAGGAATTGGCAGCCTTTCAACAAAAGCAGGCTGAAAGGCCTGGGGAAGGTAAATCACACAGACATGAAACAACATCGTCACAGTCTACACATGTTTCAAATGGGCACACATCGGAGGATGAGGATTCCTCGCATTCTGGTTCTGCATACAGAGATGAGGATGAAGGTCCCAGCTCAGTGGATATACCTGAGCTAATTAGTGCTATGAGGATGCAGCAGAGCCTTTGTTAAAATCCAAGGCTCCTGTGTTTAAACGTCCCAAAACAGTCAGAACTGAATTTTCAGGGTCAGAACAGCTGACAGAGATTATGCAAGAGGCTTGGGTCACACCCAGTAAGAAGTTTAGAATTCCAGAGAAATGGAATTCCCATTATCCTTTTCCAGCTGGGGACTCTTTAAAGAGGGAGGTGGCTTCCAAAGTAGATACGCATGTCATTCGATTGATGCGAAAATGTACATTGCCTTTGCCTTCAACATCATTAAATGATGTTACGGATAGAAAAATAGATGTTTTTTTAAAAACCATTTTCTCCTTGTCTGGGGCAATTGTAAGATAAGCCATGGCTTCAGCCTGGATGCCAAAGGCAGTGGTGGCCTGGTCTGATGCATTGGAGGATGATCTTTCATTGGCATCTAGAGAGCAAAAATCCCATATTGCATATATTAAACAGGCGGCTATTTTTATGGAAGAAGCAGCCTTGGATATGAGTACTATTGCCTCTCAAGCATCAACCTCAGCAGTAGCAGCTCGCAGAGCTGTTTGGCTACCTACATGGAAGGCTGACTCAGAGTCCATGAAGGTTTTAGAGTCTTTGCCTTTTACTGGAGATATTCTTTTTGGTAAAGAATTAAACAGTATTTTGGAGTCATAGGCAGACTCCAAGAAAGTGAAGTTTCCTTCTACCCACAATTCCAAACCTAGGTTTCCAGCTTTTCGACCCTTTCGGACCCAAGGAAAAGCAAAAGGAAAAGGTTATGGTAAACAGTCCCAATCTGATAAGTCTGGCAAGACTAAAAAGCATTGCGCTACCAGAGGACCTGCTTCCAAGCTAGAAGATAAGCCATCAGACTGATGGTGCGGGCCTCCACCTGGGGGACCCCAGGGTGGGAGGCCAACTTCTTCACTTTGCACAGATCTGGCAGCAGTCCACCACAGATGCCTGGGTGCAAGAAGCAGTATCTCACAAAGGTTCTTTTGTACCAGCCCGTCATCAGTAGAAACAAAGGCCAGGGCCTTACAAGAGGCCGTTCAGAAGTTGCTTCAATCTGGAGTGATCATTCCAGTTCCTCCTGCACAACAAGGGCAAGGTTTCTATTGCAACCTGTTTCTAGTTCAGAAGCCGAATGGGTCGTTCCAGCCCAGACTCAATCTCAAAGTGCTGAACAAGTACATTTGGATGCCTCTCTTTCATATGTAGACTTTACGTTCCATTATTTTGGCCATGGAGCCGGAGGATTTTATGATATCCCTGGATATCCAGGATACTTACCTGCATGTTCCTATAGCACAGTCCCATCAGTGCTATCTCAGGTTTGCTATCCTCCAGCAACACTTTCAGTTTCAGGCCCTGCCATTTGAACTGGCTACAGCTCCAAGAACTTTTTCATACTTTACGATCCACGTAGATTACGATTGGGAACGGTAACCTTTCGCGAGCCATGCGAGGGGACACGGTGCACTACTTGGGGTTCACCGTCACTTTACGAAGAAAACAACACCAAAAAAAGTAAGAAAACTCATGTCGATCTTTTTCCATGTCGACCCTGTTCATGTTGACCTAATGACCATGTTGGCCTTTTGACCATGTCAGCCTAATGCATGTCGACCCATACCCGGATTTTTCCATACCTCAACGACCGATTAATCCTGGCACAGTCTCAGGAATTGATTCAGTGTCATCTGCAACAGACAATAGCTTGTTTACAGAAACACGGTTGGCTCATAAATTGGGCAAAGTCGTTGTTCGAAAGTTAAAACAGGGCGCCGTGATACTAATAGCTCCGGCTTGGCCCAGAAGACATTGGTACACAGATCTGCAGAGGCTGTCGGTGGATACTCCGTTCCTACTCCCTCAACGTTCAGATCTACTGTCTCAGGGTCCTTGCTATTACAAGCACCTGGATCGGCTATCTTTGATGGCATGGCTCTTGAGACTTCCATCCTGAAAGCAAGAGGATTCACACAACAGGTAATTCAAACAATGTTTAGAGCAAGGATAACATCTTCAGCTCGCATTTATTACCGAATATGGCAGGTCTATATTTAGTGGTGCAGTGACCGGAAATTTGACCCTAGGTCTTTCAGATTTTCGAGAGTCCTAGCATTCCTTTAGGCAGGAATGGATAAAGGTATATGGGTGGCTTCCTTGAGATTTCAGGTGTCAGCATTGACTGTATGGTTTCAAAAGAAAATTGCTAACCTACAGGATGTTTGCACTTTTTTCCAAGGAATGCTTCACTTCCAACCTCCTTTTGTTCCTCCTACAGCTCCTGGGATCTAAGTTTAGTCCTAAAGGCACTTCAAGTTGCCCCATTTGAACCACTGAAGCAAGTGGATCTTAAATAAGTAATCTTTCTACTGGCTATTGCTTCAGCTAGAAGAGTTTCAGACTTAGGGGCATTGTTATGTCCCCCCCCCCTTTTCTGATATATCATCCAGATAGAGCGGTTCTCAGAACCAAATCTGGTTATCTTCCTAAGGTGGTGTCTAAATTCCACCAAATAAAGAAATTGTAGTCCCAGCTTTCCAAGGGTCGTACCTTTCTGCGGGAGATGCATCATTGGATGTAGTCCGTGCTTCAAGGATCTACATGGATCGGGTATCCGGTTGATAGATAGACAGTGTCTAGTTAGACAGTCAATAGATAGACACCATATGTTAGACAGACATTAGGTCGACAGGGTCAAAAGGTCGACATGAAAAAGGTAGACAGTACAAAAGGTCGACATGGTCAAAAAGTCGACATGAAAATGGTCGACATAAAAAAAGATAGACAAATGTTTTTTTTTTTAATGTAACATGTTTTTGGACTATTTCATACCTTCTCTATCCATGTCGGCATAGAGTCGGGTATAAACTTTGTGGCGAGCGCAGTGAGCCACCGAGCCCGAAGCGTGGCGAGCGAAGCGAGCCCCGTGAGGGTATGCCTTTCTACAATTGGGAGTCCCAGATGACAAAACTATCCACACAAACCACAAAAATGCAAAAAACATGGGCCCTCATTTCGAGTTGTTCGCTCGCTAGCTGCTTTTAGCAGCCGTGCAAACGGTAAGCCGCTGCCCTCTGGGAGTGTATCTTAGCTTAGCAGAAGTGCGAACGAAAGGATCGCAACACTGCTACAAAAGAAGATTGGTGGTCATTCCGAGTTGTTCGCTCTGTAATTTTCTTCGCATCGCAGCGATTTTCCGCTAACTGCGCATGCGCAATGTTCGCACTGCGACTGCGCCAAGTAAATTTGCTATGCAGTTAGGTTTTTTACTCACGGCATTACAAGGTTTTTTCTTCGTTCTGGTGATCGGAATGTGATTGACAGGAAGTGGGTGTTTCTGGGCGGAAACAGGCCGTTTTATGGGAGTGTTTGAAAAAACGCTACCGTTTCTGGGAAAAACGCGGGAGTGGCTTGAGAAACGGAGGAGTGTCTGGCCGAACGCTGGGTGTGTTTGTGACGTCAAACCAGGAACGACAAGCACTGAACTGTAAGAGTAAGTCTCGAGCTACTCAGAAACTGCACAGAGAAGTCTTTTCGCAATATTGCGAATCTTTCGTTCGCAATTTTGATAAGCTAAGATTCACTCCCAGTAGGCGGCGGCTTAGCGTGTGCAAAGCTGCTAAAAGCAGCTTGCGAGCGAACAACTCGGAATGAGGGCCATTGTGCAGTTTCTGAGTAGCTCGAGACCTACTCCTAGCTTGCGATCACTTCAGACTATTTAGTTCCTGTTTTGACGTCACGAACACGCCCTGCGTTCGCCCAGCCACGCGTATGTTTCCCCAGCCACTCCTGCGTTTTTATCTGACACGCCTGCGTTTTTACACACACTCCCCGAAAATGGCCAGTTACCACCCAGAAACACCCACTTCCTGTCAATCACTCTGCGGTCAGCAGTGCGACTGAAAAGCTTTGCTAGACCTTGTGTGAAACTGCAACGGCCGTTGTGAAAGTACGTCACGCATGTGCATTACGCCACATACGCATGCGCAGAATTGTAATTTTTTTGCCTGATCGCTGCGAACAAAAGCAGCTAGCGATCAACTCGGAATGACCACCATGGTGTCTACCTTTTTTATGTTGACCATTTTTATGTCGACCTTTTGTGCTGTCTACCTTTTTCATGTCGACCTTTTGACCCTGTCGACCTTTTGACCCTGTCGACCTAATGTCTGTTTAACATATGGTGTCTATCTATTGACTGTCTAACTAGACACTGTCTATCTATTATACCACACCCCATGGATCGTACCAGTGCCATCAGACAGACCGACATCTCTTTGTTCTCTACGGATTTCACAAGAGAGGATAGCATATTCTCAAGCTGATCTCCCTATTCCGGCTAATATCTTTGCACACTCTACTCGTAAGGTAGGTCCTTCATGGGCAGCACAACATGGTGCTTCAGCTGAACAGATATGTAAGACAGCCACATGGTCTTCCATTAACACATTCATTAGACATTATGCCTTTGATACCTTTGCCTCTCAGGACGCTGCATTCGGGCGAAGGATTCTCCTATCCAATCAGGAGCGTCCCCTCCACTAGAATTGCTTTGGGACATCCCAATGTTTATCCTGTGGATAATCTGTGGACCCTGCAGGAGAAATACGTAGTTATGATAGACTTACCATCGATAACTCTATTTCTCCTAAATCCACAGTATCCACAGGAATCCCACCCTGACGCACCTGATTTGAGGATCCTTTCACTCACTAACCTCTTCCTTGTACGGAAGTGTGTGCATGTGTGTTCTTCTCGCCTGATTAGGGCTCTCTATGATGCTACGCTTTGAGCTTTGGAAAACAACTGAATTGCCTGAGCCAGGAGGCGGGATATAGGGGACTGGGCCATTGCATTCTGGGAGGCCGAAAGCTTTTGATCGTTGGTGCCAATCCGCTGACGCTACCTCATATCCCAATGTTTATCCTGTGGATACTGTGGACTTCGGAGAAATAGAGTTATCAACGGTAAGTCTACCATAACTACGTGTTTTATATTTATTATTGTGTCGCTTTCTTCATAAAGTGACCGGGAACCCAAATTAGTGCACCATGTCCCCTCGCCATCCTTCAGGCAAGGTGCCTTGCTCCGCTACTGCGGAGTTCGGCACAGGTTGCTATTCCCAGTCGTAGTCCACGTGGATCGTAAAGTACAAAAAAGTAAAAAAAATAAATTTAAAAAATCATGAAAAACTCATGTCGATCCTTTTCATGTGTCGACCTGTGTCACGTCGACCTACTGACCATGTCGACCAATAGTGGACGACCTAATGACTGTCGACCTAAGTGTGGTCGACCTAAAAACCGGATACTCTTCCAATGGGAAGTGACTGCCACTGCTAGGCAGTCCCTGTGAGTGGCAGACTTTACTAGTCATTTCCAGAAAGTCTTATGTTTTTCAATCTGATGTAATCTAGGTTAAATAGATTTAGCTATCCTTCTAATTAACATGTAGCTGGTATTTACAGATTGATTATACAAACAGGGCAAAACGATGATAAGAGAAAGTGGAAATAAAGCAAGTTAATTTATCTGCATTTTGAACTCTCCTTGTGTTTGTGGTTGCAGGGTTGTCGTGGAAAGATGATGTAACACAGCGTGTGATGGCTAATGAGATGGGCCGCATCCCGCAGCACAAAGCCTTAGAACCTCTAGATCTTCTGGATGATGACAGGTAAATAGGAAAACCTTCTTACTGATTCATTTTTCAGTGTCTATAGAAGAACATGTCATCGTAGTATCTGATTTAGAGCTGTACACATTTTACATAAAAGATGCAGACATAAAATTATCTGATAAACATGCAATATGCATCCAGCTCTGTAAAGATTGCATACTACATGTGCCAGGCTTATGCCAAGAAAGGTAGTGTAGGTGTTAGGATAGGACAGTAGCATATGTGCCTGAATTACCCCAGGAGATGTGCTATGACTTGCAAAATACAATTAAATACAAAACAAATAACTAATTAAGCCCAAACAAATACAAACATCTAAAGTCTCCATTTTAAAAATCAAATGGGAATCTTCTTTCCTTACTGTGGACCAAATGCAAATACAGATGTGTCCTCATATATCTAGCCTCAATATACCACGCCTGGCGTGAGTGAGCTGCCAGGTCCTGTGCAACTCTGCTAGCGTCCGGCACCTTTTTATGCCAAAAATGCATCTTAGTCGCAACAGGATGTGACTAGGACGCATCAGGAGACTGTGCTGATTAATTTATATATGCAAAACTGTATATTGACCCTCATTCAGACCTGGATGCAGGCGCGCGGTCGCTCGTAGTGGCCGCATCCAGGTGGTCTGCGCACGTGCACCAGCCGTTGTGAGCGTGCATGACCACACATTGGGGATGCGGCCGCAATGTGATTGGCAGCTGGGGACATTGCAGCATTGCGTGGGTGGTGCCGGCAAAATGGGGGCATATATTTTCGGGGCGGCTGCGTGACGTCACATGCAGCCGCTCCGATAAAAAAAAAAATGACCGCTGACCACGCCTAAATGTTGGGCATCCTTGCCCTGTGCGGAGATGAACACAGATCTGCCTGCGTATGCAGTGATCTGCGTCCATCTCTAAATAACCCCCACTGTGTGTGACTGAGTCTGTGTACGGGGGATGCAGTTAATTTGCTAGCTGTCGGGATCCCAGCGGTCAGGATACCGGCGTCAGAATCCCAACAGCCGACAATGACGACAGCCTGAATACCGGTGTAACAGGGCTAGTCCCACTCGTGGTTGTCCACCACACCCATAGAGTGGAAATAGATCCTCTGGTGAGCGCAGCGAGCCACCGAGCACGCATTCTGTTGTGATACTGACAGCCGACATGCCTCGTCCACGGCAAATCATATGTAATTCGTGCACAGAGCACAACGGAACTTGTATTGGAAAAAAGCTGCGGCTGGATCGCAGCACTTCGTATTCAGATTCAGAGACTCAGTCGCACATAGATATACAAGTGTCTAGTTAATCAGCACAGTCTCCTGGCACGTCCTAGCTTCATCATGTTGTGACTAAGACATATTTTCAGTTAAAAAGACACACAAAGATGCCAGACGCTAGCAGAGACCTGGTGCACATAGAGGGGCTGTTTGGCGCAACTGCGGCAATGATGTATGTGGACTGTTCAGCCATTCAGAAGTGGCTGGTGCTCATCATCTTCAGAAGTGCATAGTTTGCACCAGGGGTGGAGCACCTGCTCTATACTGTATACGTAACCTAACAGGCATATGTGCATCTATGTTGTGGTCTGGCTAAGTGCCTTTTCTGGAAACAAACTGCTACTATACTTACCCACACCCTCACCCTCCATCATTCTAAGTGGTAAGCGCAATATACAGGCAATTCTGCATTCAGATGACAGTAAAATACATTTTTGTACACTTGTGCAGTATGAGAATGTGTATTTCATGCAAAACAAAAGATGCTTGGATCCAACGCTGCATCATAGGTGAAAATGTAATGGCCTTTGAGTTGCAGGTATTGGTGTGATTTTCGCACTCTACAGAGAAGCACATTTTTAGAAGCACTCTCTGTTTAGTGAAGAAATAAAATACCACATATAATAAAGGCAACCTTATGTCCCCTAATCTCATGACTCTTTTTTGTCAAGAATGAGGAGTAGGCTTTTATTATTTTTGAGGTCACCTGGTGACAAATTTTTCGAAAACCAATATTTCCCATACACACACAGCTTTTACAGTACCAATTGTGGCCAGCAGGTTTTTAGACCCTTGAGGCAATCTGGTTACTGTTTTAGAGCATATGTAAATGCTGTAACTATGACCAGGTATGGATCCAGAACAAAATGACAGGCGGGGCACTATGACCGAAGGTACGCGCTTTTGGAAAAGTGCAACAAGGGCATGACCTCCCAACAAGGGGCGTGGCCTCAAAGGGAATGCCGTATCCGTATGATGTGGAGAGGGTGATGCCTTGGATAGGCAAAGGGTGACAGGAGAGAGAGGGTGATAGGAAGATAGTGAGGCAGAGAAGAGGTAGAGGGTGAGGTGACAGTGGGTGACAGGAAGAGATAGACTGAGACGGAGATGCAGTGGGTCAGAGGGGGAAGCAGTGTGTGATGCCAGGGAATGGTTGATAGGTGGAGGTAGTGGTTGACTGCAGAGAATGGGTGACAGGAGGAGTAATTGTGTGAAGCCAGGTGGAGGCAGAGGGTGACGTAGAGAATGATGGGGAGAGGCAGCGGGTGACAGGAGAGAGAGAAAATTATGGAAGTAGTCAGAGGTGACATGGAGATAGCGGGTGACAAGGAGATAGTGGATGACTGAGGATGCAACTGTGTGCGCCCCTGCACACAGTTGGGAGCGGGGGCGATCAATGCGGCAGCTCTCTCTGTATTCACATTAGCTCAGCTGGGCTGTAGAGTAGGGGTGGGCAACATGCGGCCCGCGGGCTGGATGCGGCCCGCGAACCGATTCTCCCTGGCCCGCTGTCCCATACCACTGTGCAATGACAAGCGGCCCGGCTGAGCCGCTTGTCATTGCGCTACGAAGCTCCGAGATGCGGCGCCGCTGAGGAAATACCCGGTCTGCTGACCGGGATTTCCTCTGTGACATCAGGCGCTGGGCGGCATAGGGGGCGGAGCCACGGCAGGAGCGTGCAGAGGGCAGCGGGTAGCAGCAGCGGCTCTGCGCAGCGGGCAGCGGATCTGGCAGAAGGCGGTGGATAATCTGGGCAGCAGATCTGCCACTGTGAAAAAAATGCATCAAAGGTAAAGCTGCTATATGGGTCGGGGGGGGGGGGGGGGAGGAGGAGGAGGAGGGAGGGAGGGAGGAGAGGAGGGGGGTAGAGACTGCTGTATAGGTTCAGGGGAAGGGGGGTAGAGACTGCTGTATAGGTTCAGGGGAGGGGGTGAAGGGGGGTAGTGACTGCTATATGGGTTCAGGGGTGGGGGAAGGGGGGTAGAGACTGCTATATGGGTTTAAGGGAGAGGGGAGGTTTGAGACTGCTATGTGGGTTCAGGGAAGCGGGTGGGGGGAGCTAGTAACCAGCTGTGAATACGATTGATAACAGCATTACACAGGATGCTGTTTGTTTGTTTGTTTTCAGCAGTTTTTTATTTTTATTTTTTTATTACTGGATGTGTTTTTTAGACATTTGTATTTTGCCTGTAAAAAACTACGTATGCGGTGTAATGTATATTGTGGTGTGTGTGTTTTTATAGTTTTATATATATATATATATATATATATATATATATACTAGGTGCTTCATCGCGCCCTACGGGCGCTCTTCACACCGTCGCAAGGGGCTACGCCCTCTTAACCCTTGCATGCCTTTCTGGGGTTCAATATTTGTATTATATGGAGTATTACCTGCATTCCTTTGTTAGTGGTTAAATATTGCACAATGAAAGGGCGTGCGATGGTGAAGGAGGCGCAGCCCCTTGCGATGGTGTGAACAGCACCTGCAGGGCACGATGTACAGAATGTAGCGGGTGCCGGGGGGGACTGCAGATTGGGGAGGGTGTCTGTAGTTGCTGCGGGTGGAGGGGGGCGGAAGCGGGGGGGGGGCCCGGATGGGGAAGGGTCGGGAGATGCTGCAGGTGGGGGAGGGGCAGAGGAGTGGGGGCTGCAGATGGGGGAGGGGTCCGGAGGCACTGCAGGTGGGGGAGGGGCAGGGGTGCCACGGGTGGGAGAGGGGCAAGTGTGGGGCTGTTGCGGATGGGTGAAGGGTTCCGGAGGTGCTGTGGGATGGGAAGGGGCGGGGGGGTTGGGGTAGGGGTCCGCAGGTGCCGTGGGTAGGGGAGGGGCAGGTACGGGTGGTGCAGCGGATGGGGAAGGAGGTCCGGAGGTGCTGCAGGTGGTGGAGGGGCAGGTGCGGGGTGCCATGGGTGGGGGAGGGGTAGGTGAGAGGGGGACCACGGATGGAGGAGGGTGTCTGCAGATGCTGCGGGTGGAGGGGGGCAGGTGTGGGGGGAGACATAGAAGGGGGGTGGATGGTGGAGGGGTTCTGGAGGTGCTGTGGGTGGTGAAGGGGTGGAGGAGTGGGAGCGGCGGGTGGTGTAGGGGGTCTGGAGGCACAGCTTGTGGGGGAGGGGTGGAGTGCCGCATGTGGTGGAGGGGAAGGTGCGGAGGTGTGGTGCATTGGGGAGGGGTCTGAAGGCGCTGCGGGTACTGTACCTGCCAAAAAGGTAGTTGGAGGGTATGCAGTAACAGGGCCAGGACATGGGTGACAGGGTCAGAACAGGGGTGACGGGGCCAGGACAGGGGTGACGGGGCCAGGACAGGGGTGACGGGGCCAGGACAGGGGCGACGAGGCCAGGGCAGAAATGACAGGGACAGGATAGGGGTGACAGGGCCAGGGTAGGGGCGGCAGGACCAGGACAGGGGTGACAGGGCCAGTATAGGGTTGACAGGGCAAGCACAGGGGTGACAGGGCCAGGATAGGGGTAATAGGGCCAGCATAAGGGTGACAGGGCCAGGATAAGGGTGACAGGGCCAGGATAAGGGTGAAAGGGCCAGGATAAGGGTGACAGGGCAAGGCCAGGGGTGACAGGGACATGACAGAACACAGGGCACGGGAGAGATTGGTATTAGGGACAAAACAGTGGTGACAGACAGATGTGTCTTCCCGGAGTCACTGCTGCTGGCTGCTGCTGTTCCACTCCAACCTGTTGGGATCTGCTGCTGGTGGAGACTTGGCATGGCTGACTCTCTTAGGCTGGAGTCCTGCTTCCTCTGCACATCCGCATCCCTCCCCCCCTACTCAGTCACACACCGCAGACCTCGCGCAGCTACCGGGCACTGTGGTAAGGGGAGACTGGGAGTGACTGGATAGCCCCCAGGAGACGCTGCGGCTGGAGGGAGGAGGGGGTCATAGCATGCACGCGGCACGGACCTCGCGGCTGCTGGGAACTGTGGTAAGGGGAGACTGGGAGTGACTGGTTAGCTCCCAGGAGATGCTGCGGCTGGAGGGAGGAGGGGGTCGGAGCCTGCAAGCAGCTCGGACTTCTGCAGCGCTACCCGCCGGCTAAAGTGTGTGAAGGAGCTGGGCGCATCTCACTGCGGGTGGCAGCGATGCAGCTAGCGATGGGGTTGCCGGGGCTGGAGATAACAGAGGCAGTACGGAACCTGCACAGCGGAAAGTGCCCCACAAAACTGCAGCTAAGAAGCGTGGAGTGTGCCAGAAAGTGACGCTCCTCCGCGCCAGAGAGACCCTGCTGAGAATGCTGATGTGGGGGGTCAAGCACACAGTGAGCCGGTGGCCGTCTGTCTGTACGGCATACCCCCTCACACACCTCCATACCTCCCAACTGTCCCGATTTTCACGGGACAGTCCCATTTTTTGGGGTCTGTCCCACAGTCCCACCCGCGGGTCGCAGTGTCCCGCAATGGGGGGGGGCAGTTGGAAAGCTCCTGTACTCGCTGTTCTGCTTAGCAGAGCAGCGGTGAATAGTGGAGACAGAGGGAGAGGGGGCATCAGGGGGTACGGATTAAGGGGGGGGGGTTTCCAGCAGCAGAGCCGGATTAAGGGGGGGGGGCAGGGGGTACGTACCGTTGGCCCCACAGTTTTAGGGGGCCCCCTGGCTCGAGTAGCTCTGTCCCAGCTCAGAAGCTCCCCCGTCCTGCCAGCAACAGCGGCAGCATTGTGCTACAGTCAGCACACGCTGCTGCATATTGGCAGGTCTGTGGTGTTACAGGGAGGCAGCAGTCTCCCTGCTTTCTTCTGCCTGTGCGGGTGTGTAAGGGGGAGCGACCACCTCCTCTGGATTTAGCCCTAGCTGAGGGGCCAAAATTCCATAAAAAAATAAATAAATCCCGGAATTTGCATAAAGGGGTGTGGCCTGGAGGGCGCGATTAGGCCACGCCCCCAACCCCACAGCAGGCACAGCAATGAGATAGGGCTCCCCTGTCGCAAGTGCCCTGGGCACCCCGGACTCATAATCAGCCCCTGGGGGCATGCCAGCAGCTCACAGAGCGCTGGGCATGCCCCCTCACTGACGAAAACGGGGGCCCTCCCGTGAAGCCACGCCCCCTTTTAGTTGCCCACGCCCCCTTTTCGGCGCGTGTGTGTCCCTCCTTCTGCCTGAAGAAAGCTCCTGAAGAAAGCTGGGAAGTATGCACCCCTGCCTGTGCCATGCCCATACTATCTGCTTCTGCTCCTTGTCTCCTATAGATTTGGCCAGATCTGTGACTCATTTGGCTAACTCCAGCCAGTGTTGTGACTCCGCCCAGCGTTAGCAAATGAGTCACAAAGTCACAGATCTGGGCTATTATATAGGAGAGATATATATATATATATATATATATATATATTAATACTATGCCATCTTTTTGTGGAGGACTGATCACCTGCATCTTCCCCTCCCTTGAGATAGCTTCAGTGATGACCCCCTAAGCACCTCTGCTAGCGGGAGCTCCAGTAACTGGGCTCCAGAGCTGTGAGCACACTGTGCCCTGCCTCCAGTCTGAGTGCTGCAGCCTTAATCTGCTGGTCTCCCCAGCAGAATTCAATCCTCAGTGTGGAGGTCTCTGATTGGGGTGCCCTTACATGCTTAGCACCAGGAGCCTACAACTTCCTCATTTGACTGCTTGCCTGAGTGATCATAATTAAATGCTGTGCTCCATTCAGTCAGCTATGCAAAAATGTAAAAGTGTTAACAGTGGATACAGCTCTGCAAATGTATATGTAATCTCTACATTGCTGGTCTCACTACCTGTCTGCCTATTTTTTCTACTTCAGCTATCTACGGTTTTGTTGTTCTATGCCTGCATTACTACTGTGTCTTTTTGAAAAGGACTTCTTCTGGCACCTATATATCTCTACCTGATCCTGCTGTTTATTGTGCTCCACACGCTGCTCTGATACGGCCGCATTGACTATATGAGCCTCTTTTAATTATAAGGTGTGCAGCCTGAGATATTTGCTCCACCCACGATAGCCCCCGCTGGTCTTTATCTACCCGCGCTGTGCCAGTGTGTGGAAGGATTTGCCTTCCCAGACTTCATACCTTACGCTGCATGACCCCCAACGCCTTCAGGTATGACCGGTCCCAGGACATACTCCCCAGACCCCAAGTACAGATGCTTGTCTCCCCATTAATGTCCAGCCAGCTGCTTTTCTTCTGGTGGTATGTGCTGCTGCTGGCTCTGACGGAAGTGTTGTTCTAGCCACATGACCTTTCTCAGTGTTTTTTAGTGGTACTACGGTACCTCATGGTGAGAGGTAAGAAGAATTCACAAGGGGCTCGAAGAAAATCAAAAAAGGGAACCTTGGCCCCTGCCATGGGGACCCCATTGTCGGCCAGTATGAGACAGTTTCTCCTTCCTTGTGGTTCTACCCCCGCTGGAGACACTTCTGCCCATGTACCCCACGTCTCTCGGCTGCCTCGGACTCTCCCTCCCGTGACGGAGCTCACTTGGGAGAACACTGTACCAGAGGCAGAAGGAGTCTCACAGATCTTGCACCTGCTCCATTCCATGCCGACAAAGCAGGATTTTGAACAGTTGGAAAATAGACAGCTCTCAGGGCTGTGGTTGTCCGACAGGCGACAGATCTTCACCAAATTCAAGAACGCCTCGATGATCTTGATAATCACGGAAGGAGAAACAATTTAAGAATACGGGGGATCTCGGAAGATATTCCACCCCAAGGTCACGTTGACTTCCTCACACTGGTCTTCAATGAACTCTTAGGCCAAGACCCCTCTCATACGATTGAGTTTGATAGGGCCCACCCGGCCTTGAGACCCAGAGGAGCTCCCATGGACCGGCCAAGGGATGTCATCTGTCAGCTCCACTATTATGCGCAGAAGGAGGACATCTCTTCGCAAAGTCCGTTGTTTGGATGTCATTGTAGTAGTTGACCAGCGCATCCAGATTTTTCAAGACCTGTCGTGGTCCGCCCTACAGAGGCGGAGAGCCCTCCAACCTCTCACCGAGAATCTTCGCAAGCTTGGAATCAAGTATAGGTGGGGCTTTCCCTTCAGCTTGCAGGTTTCCCATAACGGGAAGCTGTGTACGTTCAAGGACTTGACTGTTCTGCCCCTGTTTTGTTAAGCGCTTGGTCTCCTCTTGGTGACCCTCTCGGTCTGGAAGGAACCTCTGGTTCACGTAATTCAACTTGAACTCTCCCACCCTGACAACGACTGGCATGTTGTCCACCGTAACGCCAAATCTCTTAAAGAGCATCAAAACTTTCATTCTGTGACGAGACAGTGATGTCTCTTAGTGGCCTGGCACCCGCATACCCACTTTTGGAAGAGACTTTTGCGCTTCACAGTAGTTTTGACTTTGTCACCATTACCCTCCCCCATGATGTGCCTCTTCCTCCTGTAAAATTCTTCCAGACCATGTGCTGCTCTGGAGTGGTATCTATCCTAATCTGCAACGATGAAAGGTTTTCATTCATATTTCTGAGCTTTTGTTTTCTCACAAGGCTGCGTGTTTAGAATTATGCTCTTTTTGCATTTAAAATGTTTGCTTTGATATTAGAGCTGGTGCTATCACTAACCCCCAGTTTCCCCCACGCTGCCCTAGTCTTCTTGGTCCCCGGCATGTTTCCATGCCCAGGCTCCCAAGTGGCGATAGTGTGTTTGCGTTACTACTCCACTAGATGTTCTATGTACTACTGTAAATGTTATATCTTTCGCATTGTTCTTCTATTGAGTATTTCATGTTTCTTCCTTTTCCTTTCCTTTTCTGTTTCTTCCCCTCTCCCTGTGTGGCGCTTCATCACGGAAGTGATGATGCCCTCCTCCCAGGCTCTTATGCTGTCCTTTTTATGTTAAAAATGGTGGTTAAACCTAGAGCAACAACCATCAAATTTGTTTCTCTCAATGTGAAGGGCATGAATGTGGTGGAGAAATGCTCTATGTTGCTCAGGGACCTAAACACCTTTAGGGCCGATGTAGCATTTCTCCAGGTGACGCATTTTAAGTCCGTAGCTGCCCCAACCCTTAAGGATCGCATCTACCCAATTTCCTTTTATAACAATAACAGCAAAAATAAGTCCTTGGGGGTTGCTATTTTATTATCCAAACGGTTACCCTTTACTGGTGTGTCATCAATAGCCTTGGAGGAGGGCAGAACACTCTTGGTAAAATGTAAACTATTTGCTCAACAATATACTTTTGTGAATGTGTATGTTCCTAACCAATTGCAACCCAAGTCTCTGTCAACTACGCTGAATCGGATTTCCTCACTGGTCGAGGGTATCCCGATTTTAGGGGATGATCTCCGTTGTTCTCTTCAGCCTGAGATGGATATCTCTGGGCCTCCAGTCAGGCCTTCCCTAGCTTCACACCGTGGTGATCGCCATGCCCTGCGTGAACACCAGATGGTCGACACGTGGAGGCTTCACACACAGGGGATAGGGACTATACTTTTTTCTCTAGGCCGCATAACATATACTGTAGGATTGATTACTTTTTATTGCCCCATAGATTCTTACACTTGCACCTCGTCTGATTATGCTCCTATTTCCCTGACTCTGGAGAAGGCCTGTCCTCACTTTAAACAATGTACCTGGCGGTTAATCGATCAAATATTAATGGACCCTAGGTTTAAGCCCAAACTGATTGAAGGTATAGAGAACTACTTTGTAGACGTCTCCAGAGTCACGGTGTGGGATGCACATAAATGTGTCCTGCGTGGGAAACTGATCCAGACTGGCCAAAAAACTCACCCTGCTTTAGCGGCTCAAAGTTTTAGAGACTGCGCATAAGGCAGGGCTGTCCTCTCCAGTTTTACTCGAGCTGAATGAGACTAGATCTGCCCATAATGCTTTGTTGTTTGAGGCCATCAAAAAATATTCTAGGCTCTGTAGAAATCTGTTTTTTCCAGTGGGGGAATAAACCGGGGAAGCTATTGGCTAGAGCGCTGTGTGCCCAGAGGGCCACATTGTATATTCAAACGGTTGAGGACGGAGACGGGATGCATCATATCCTTACCAGAGATATAGTCGAAACATTTCACTCCTACTATACCAAATTGTATAACTTCCAGGGCCCTGGGTCCCCTGATACTCTCTTGGACACCCGGGAATTAGTTGAAAAATATTTTATTGAGGCAGGACTCCCGAGGCTGTCGAAAGACGATAGCGCTTGGCTGGACTTGCCTTTTTCTCTCCCGGAGCTAGAACAGGCCCTTAAGGAGATACCCTCTGGGAAGAGCCCAGGCCCAGACGGGTTTACTACTTTGTATTATAAGTCTTTTAAAGAGATTCTTCTACCCAAGATGCTGACGGCTTTTAATGAGTTTTTTGCCGATTGTGGTTTCTCGCCCAAAGCTCTGGAAGCCTTCAATACGGTTATACGGTTATAAGAAGGCAAGGACACAGCCCAATGCGCAAGCTACCGCCCGATATCACTTCTCAACACAGGTATCAAATTATGCCAAACTGACAGTAAACAGATTGAAGCTTTTGCTTCCAAATATTATCCATTCGGAACAAGTGGGATTTATGCCTGGGAGGGAGGTTCGGGACAACACATCCAAAATAATAGACTTAATACACTCAGCCTCTATAGGCCATACCCCTATAGTGTTGCTGTCTGCTCATGCCACAAAAGGCTTTTGAGATGATAAGCTGGGTCTTCATGGAGGGGGTCCCGAGACACCTAGGCCTAGGCTCCATTTCCCTTCATCGTATTCTGGCACTTAATAGTTTTCCAACAGCGAGGATCAAAATTAATGGGGATCTTTCAAAGCCTGTCTTTATTAAGAACGGTACACAACAGGGCTGCCCTCTTTCGCCTCTTATATTTATATTGTGCATGGAGGCTCTGGCTAGTACAATTAGACTTAACACAAATATTTCCGGTCTTATAGTGGGGGATGTTGAATATAAACTTGCGCTATTCGCGGACGATCTATTGACTGTTCTATCAAACCCCACTGTTTCAGTTCCCAACCTGATGCTTGAATTTCGTAGGTTTGGTTTCCTATTCAACTTTTAAATCAATTTTTCAAAGTCTGTGGCAGTGAATGTGTCGGCTTCTTCTCAATCAGTAGAGGGTCTTACTATATCTTACTTGTTCACATGGCATCCTACTAGTATTAAATACCTGGGTGTCATTTTCCACATTGATCTTACGTGCCTCTTTGACGAGAACTTTAAAAAATAGCTTGTTACACTCCGTTCAGAATTTAGGGATTGGGGCAACAAAAGGCTTTCTTGGCTAGGCAGACTTAGCATGAATAAAATGAATGTTCTACCCAGGGTGCTTTGTTTTCTCCAGACACTACCAGTCCATGTCCCAAAGTCTTGGTTTAGAGCATTGCACAATGCAGTTAGGAACTTTGTATGGGGAAATAAGAGACCCCTTTTCCGACATGCCATTCTTTTTAGGTGTAAACATATGGGGGGGGGGGGGGGGGGTGTCTCCAGCTACCTCATTTTTCCTTGTATTATGACGCAATCATTTTCCATAGAATAATGGATTGGTTATGTACGGATGATATTAAGTAGTGGGTTTTTATAGAAAAGGTGGCAGTTCCCTCGCTGATTACCCAGTACCCCTGGCGTTCACAAATCCTGATTTATTCCCAACCTACTATTGGTCCTACACTTACACGATGGAACAGATTGAGGATCCTCCCGTATGTGTCTTCTAAACTTTACCCCCTGACCTCACTGTTCCATAACCCTGATTTTCTTTCGGGGCACTTCAGGTCGAGGTTTTGATTCCTGGAAATTAAATGGGATTCTATGTGCCGGCCAACTGGTGGAGAGTGGGGAGGTGCTCCCCTTCCCTATCTTGCAGGCAAAATGGGATCTCCCACCAGTAGAGATTTGGAAATATCTTCAATTGAAGCATTTTGTAATGGGAGGCTCAGTTCCATTCAGGCGCCACTAGACTATTTTTGAGAATATGTGCATGGGACTTTCCTGTCAAGCACATTTTCTGTCCAAATGCTATAGGGGGTAATTCAGAGTTGATCGCAGCAGCAAATTTGTTAGCAGTTGGGCAAAACCATGTGCACTGCAGGCAGGGGTGTATCTAGGGGTCCGAGCGCCCCTGGCAAAGCAAAGGACTGGCGCCCCCCATATTTGAAATAGGGAAGGTGCATGTGCAAAAAAGGGACATGATCTTGTGGGAAAGGAGCATGACCATACAATAGTTCCCCAATTCAAATTACGCTACACAGTAGTAATCCTTATACACATCATGCCCAGACAGTAGCAGTTCCCGTTACACTTTATGCCCACACAGTAATTCTTATAAGCAGTGTTTGGACTGGCTGAGAAAGCAATGCCACTCAAGGCCAGGTAGTATAATGAAATAGTAGTGCAAAGAAGTGCAGTGCAGCGCACTACCCAGTGGTGAAAGTAGACAAAAAATGTTAGTGGTACTGCGTGCACGCCGATGGTGCAGGCGCACACCCAAAAAAGGGTGTGGCCACATGGCCAGTGAAAATGGGGGCATGATACACGTATGACCCCAATACTGCATTGCCAGAAACACATGCCCCCAATAGTCCGAGATACACATATGCCCCCATAGTGCCAGATACACATATGCCCCCACAGTGCCAGATACGCACATGCCCCACAGTGCCAGATATGCCCTCACGGTGCTAGATATGCCCCCACAGTGCTAGATATACCCCCACAGTGCCAGATACACATATTCCCCCATGTTGCCAGATATGCCCCCATGTTGCCAGATATGCCCCCACATTGCCAGATACACATACCCCCACAGTGCCAGATGTACCCCTATGGTGCTAGATATGCCTCCACAGTGCCAGATAAGCCCCCACAGTGCCAGAGATGCCCCCACAGTCATAGAGTCATAGTCCCCATCCCCCTCCCAACACATAGCCATAGTCCCCTCCCATTAAACAGCCATAGCCCCCACCTCCCCATGCAATAGCCATAGTCCCCCCCAGCACATAGCCGTAGTCTCCACCTCTCCCAACACAGTCATACCGTAGTCCCCACCCCCCTCCCATCACATAACAATAGTTCCCTGCCAGCATAGATAGCCATAGTCCTCCTCCCTGCACATAGCCCCTCACCTCCTCAAGCACATAGCCATAGTACCCATCACCCTCCCAGCACATAGCTGTAGTCTGCCCTTAGGACATAGTAGCAGTCTCTCCCACTCCCAGCACATACATAGCCTCCCCACACAGCACATAGTCCTAGTCCCCACCCCACAACATCCCAGCAGATAGCCATAGTGTCTGGCAATACCTGCTGTCCCGAGCTGCCTGGGATGGAGGGCAGAGGATCTCTCTGCAGACAGGAGTCGGCGCCGGTGTCTGGCACCGCATTAAAATACGTGAAGAAACTGGATAAAAAACCTACAGCTTCCAGCAGCCCTTGCCGCCGGGAGCTCCCGACAGCAAGGGTTGCTGGGAGTTGTAGTTTATTTTCCGTTTCTTCCCTGTAGTGCATTGTGGTGCTGGACACCGGTGCCAGCTCCTGCCCGCTAAGTGATCCTCCACGCTCCATCCCAGGCAATGCACAGGCAGCTTGGCACAGCAGGTATTGCCAAACACTACGGCTTAAGGGATTCCACCCATTGGCCGAGGGTGGCACCGTCGGCTGGCGCCCCCTGCTCGGCTGGCGCCCATGGCGAGTGCCATCCTGGTCAATGGGTAAATACACCCCTGACTGCAGGGGGGCAGATATAACATGTGCAGAGAGAGTTAGATTTTGGTGGGGTGTGTTCAAACTGAAATCTAAATTGCAGTGTAAAACTAAAGCAGCCAGTATTTACCGTGCACAGAAACAAAATAACCCACCCATATCTAACTCTCTCTGCAGATGTTATATCTGCCACACCTGCAGTGCACATGGGGGGTCATTCCGAGTTGTTCGCTCGCAAGCTGCTTTTAGCAGCTTTGCACACGCTAAGCCACCACCTACTGGGAGTGAATCTTAGCTTCTTAAAATTGCGAACGAAAGATTCGCAATGTTGCGATAAAACATCTCTGTGCAGTTTCTGAGTAACTCGAAACTTACTCGGCATCTGCGATCAGTTCAGTGCTTGTCGTTCCTGGTTTGACGTCACAAACACACCCAGCGTTCGCCCAGACACTCCTCCGTTTCTCCAGCCACTCCCGCGTTTTTCCCAGAAACGGTAGTGTTTTTTCACACACACCCATAAAACGGCCAGTTTCCGCCCAGAAACACCCACTTCCTGTCAATCACAGTACGATCACCAGAACGAAGAAAAAACCGTGAGTAAAATTCCTAACTGCATAGCAAATTTACTTGGCGCAGTCGCAGTGCGAACATTGCGCATGCGCACTAAGCGGAAAATCGCTGCGATGCGAAGAAATTTACCGAGCGAACAACTCGGAATGACCCCCATGGTTTTACCCAACTGCTAACAAATTTGCTGCTGCGATCAACTCTGAATGACCCCTATAGGCTTTTAATTAAAAACAGGTTCCCAGATCTCCCCAAATACACGAGGGATTGGAGCCTTGATTTACAAATCGACTTGGCGGGGGAGGACTGGAATAAATGCTTCCAGGCCACTTTTCCTAGCTCGATTAGCTACTCTGTAATTGAAACTCACTTTAAGGTCCTAACACGATGGTATAGATGCCCCCAGACATTGGGCAAAATGTTTTCTGATGTACCAGATACTAGTGATGTGCACCGGACATTTTTCGGGTTTTGTGTTGTGGTTTTGGATTCGGTTCCGCGGCCGTGTTTTGGATTCGGACGCGTTTTGGCAAAACCTCACCGAAAATTTTTTGTCGGATTCGGGTGTGTTTTGGATTCGGGTGTTTTTTTTCAAAAAACCCTAAAAAACAGCTTAAATCATAGAATTTGGGGGTCATTTTGATCCCATAGTATTATTAACCTCAATTACCATAATTTCCACTCATTTCCAGTCTATTCTGAACACCTCACACCTCACAATATTATTTTTAGTCCTACAATTTGCACCGAGGTCGCTGGATGGCTAAGCTAAGCGACACAAGTGGCCGACACAAACACCTGGCCCATCTAGGAGTGGCACTGCAGTGTCAGGCAGGATGGCACTTCAAAAAAATTGTCCCCAAACAGCACATGATGCAAAGAAAAAAAGAGGCGCACCAAGGTCGCTGTGTGACTAAGCTAAGCGACACAAGTGGCCGACACAAACACCTGGCCCATCTAGGAGTGGCACTGCAGTGTCAGGCAGGATGGCACTTCAAAAAATTTGTCCCCAAACAGCACATGATGCAAAGAAAAAAAGAGGCGCACCAAGGTCGCTGTGTGATTAAGCTAAGCGACACAAGTGGCCGACACAAACACCTGGCCCATCTAGGAGTGGCACTGCAGTGTCAGGCAGGATGGCACTTCAAAAAAATTGTCCCCAAACAGCACATGATGCAAAGAAAAAAGAGGCGCACCAAGGTCGCTGGATGGCTAAGCTAAGCGACACAAGTGGCCGACACAAACACCTGGCCCATCTAGGAGTGGCACTGCAGTGTCAGGCAGGATGGCACTTCAAAAAAATTGTCCCCAAACAGCACATGATGCAAAGAAAAAAAGAGGCGCACCAAGGTCGCTGGATGGCTAAGCTAAGCGACACAAGTGCCCGACACAAACACCTGGCCCATCTAGAAGTGGCACTGCAGTGTCAGGCAGGATGGCACTTCAAAAAAATTGTCCCCAAACAGCACATGATGCAAAGAAAAAAAGAGGCGCACCAAGGTCGCTGTGTGACTAAGCTAAGCGACACAAGTGGCCGACACAAACACCTGGCCCATCTAGGAGTGGCACTGCAGTGTCAGGCAGGATGGCACTTCAAAAAAATAGTCCCCAAACAGCACATGATGCAAAGAAAAAAAGAGGCGCACCAAGGTCGCTGGATGGCTAAGCTAAGCGACACAAGTGGCCGACACAAACACCTGGCCCATCTAGGAGTGGCACTGCAGTGTCAGGCAGGATGGCACTTCAAAAAAATTGTCCCCAAACAGCACATGATGCAAAGAAAAAAAGAGGCGCACCAAGGTCGCTGTGTGACTAAGCTAAGCGACACAAGTGGCCGACACAAACACCTGGCCCATATAGGAGTGGCACTGCAGTGTCAGGCAGGATGGCACTTCAAAAAAATTGTCCCCAAACAGCACATGATGCAAAGAAAAATGAAAGAAAAAAGAGGTGCAAGATGGAATTGTCCTTGGGCCCTCCCACCCACCCTTATGTTGTATAAACAGGACATGCACACTTTAACGAACCCATCATTTCAGTGACAGGGTCTGCCACACGACTGTGACTGAAATGACTGGTTGGTTTGGGCCCCCACCAAAAAAGAAGCAATCAATCTCTCCTTGCACAAACTGGCTCTACAGAGGCAAGATGTCCACCTCATCATCATCCTCCGATTCCTTACCCCTTTCACTGTGTACATCCCCCTCCTCACAGATTATTAATTCGTCCCCACTGGAATCCACCATCTCAGGTCCCCGTGTACTTTCTGGAGGCAATTGCTGCTGGTGAATGTCTCCACGGAGGAATTGATTATAATTCATTTTGCTGAACATCATCTTCTCCACATTTTCTGGAAGTAACCTCGTACGCCGATTGCTGACAAGGTGAGCGGCTGCACTAAACACTCTTTCGGAGTACACACTGGAGGGAGGGCAACTTAGGTAGAATAAAGCCAGTTTGTGCAAGGGCCTCCAAATTGCCTCTTTTTCCTGCCAGTATACGTACGGACTGTCTGACGTGCCTACTTGGATGCGGTCACTCATATAATCCTCCACCATTCTTTCAATGGTGACAGAATCATATGCAGTGACAGTAGACGACATGTCAGTAATCGTTGGCAGGTCCTTTAGTCCGGACCAGATGTCAGCACTCGCTCCAGACTGCCCTGCATCACCGCCAGCGGGTGGGCTCGGAATTTTTAGCCTTTTCCTCGCACCCCCAGTTGCGGGAGAATGTGAAGGAGGAGATGTTGACGGGTCACGTTCCGCTTGACTTGACAATTTTCTCACCAGCAGGTCTTTGAACCTCTGCAGACTTGTGTCTGCCGGAAAGAGAGATACAACGTAGGTTTTAAATCTAGGATCGAGCACGGTGGCCAAAATGTAGTGCTCTGATTTCAACAGATTGACCACCCGTGAATCCTGGTTAAGCGAATTAAGGGCTCCATCCACAAGTCCCACATGCCTAGCGGAATCGCTCTGTTTTAGCTCCTCCTTCAATGTCTCCAGCTTCTTCTGCAAAAGCCTGATGAGGGGAATGACCTGACTCAGGCTGGCAGTGTCTGAACTGACTTCACGTGTGGCAAGTTCAAAGGGTTGCAGAACCTTGCACAACGTTGAAATCATTCTCCACTGCGCTTGAGTCAGGTGCATTCCCTCTCCTTTGCCTATATCGTGGGCAGATGTATAGGCTTGAATGGCCTTTTGCTGCTCCTCCATCCTCTGAAGCATATAGAGGGTTGAATTCCACCTCGTTACCACCTCTTGCTTCAGATGATGGCAGGGCAGGTTCAGGAATGTTTGGTGGTGCTCCAGTCTTCTGTACGCGGTGCCTGAATGCCGAAAGTGGCCCGCAATTCTTCGGGCCACCGACAGCACCTCTTGCACGTCCCTGTCGTTTTTTAAATAATTCTGCACCACCAAATTCAATGTATGTGCAAAACATGGGACGTGCTGGAATTTGCCCAGATGTAATGCACGCACAATATTGCTGGCGTTGTCCGATGTCACAAATCCCCAGGAGAGTCCAATTGGGGTAAGCCATTCTGCGATGATCTTCCTCAGTTCCCGTAAGAGGTTGTCAGCTGTGTGCCTCTTATGGAAAGCGGTGATACAAAGCGTAGCCTGCCTAGGAACGAGTTGGCATTTGCGAGATGCTGCTACTGGTGCCGCCGCTGCTGTTCTTGCTGCGGGAGGCAATACATCTACCCAGTGGGCTGTCACAGTCATATAGTCCTGAGTCTGCCCTGCTCCACTTGTCCACATGTCCGTGGTTAAGTGGACATTGGGTACAACTGCATTTTTTAGGACACTGGTGAGTCTTTTTCTGAGGTCTGTGTACATTTTCGGTATCGCCTGCCTAGAGAAATGGAACCTAGATGGTATTTGGTACCGGGGACACAGTACCTAAATCAAGTCTATAGTTGCCTCTGAATTAACGATGGATACCGGAACCACGTTTCTCACCGCCCAGGCTGCCAAGGCCTGAGTTATCCGCTTTGCAGCAGGATGACTGCTGTGATATTTCATCTTCCTCGCAAAGGACTGTTGGACAGTCAATTGCTTACTGGAAGTAGTACAAGTGGTCTTCCGACTTCCCCTCTGGGATGACGATCGACTCCCAGCAGCAACAACAGCAGCGCCAGCAGCAGTAGTCGTTACACTCAAGGATGCATCGGAGGAATCCCAGGCAGGAGAGGACTCGTCAGACTTGACAGTGACATGGCCTGCAGGACTATTGGCTTTCCTGGGTAAGGAGGAAATTGACACTGAGGGAGTTGGTGGTGTGGTTTGCAGGAGCTTGGTTACAAGAGGAAGGGATTTAGTGGTCAGTGGATTGCTTCCGCTGTCATCCAAAGTTTTTGAACTTGTCACTGACTTATGATGAATGCGCTGCAGGTGACGTATAAGGGAGGATGTTCCGAGGTGGTTAACGTCCTTGCCCCTACTTATTACAGCTTGACAAAGGCAACACACGGCTTGACACCTGTTGTCCGCATTTGTGTTGAAATAATTCCACACCGAAGAGGTGATTTTTTTTTTGTATTTTGACCAGGCATGTCAATGGCCATATTCGTCCCACGGACAACAGGTGTCTCCCCGGGTGCCTGACTTAAACAAACCACCTCACCATCAGAATCCTCCTTGTCAATTTCCTCCCCAGCGCCAGCAACACCCATATCCTCATCCTGGTGTACTTCAACACTGACATCTTCAATTTGACTATCAGGAACTGGACTGCGGGTGCTCCTTCCAGCACTTGCAGGGGGCGTGCAAATGGTGGAAGGCGCAAGCTCTTCCCGTCCAGTGTTGGGAAGGTCAGGCATCGCAACCGACACAATTGGACTCTCCTTGGGGATTTGTGATTTAGAAGAACGCACAGTTTTTTGCTGTGCTTTTGCCAGCTTAAGTCTTTTCATTTTTCTAGCGAGAGGATGAGTGCTTCCATCCTCATGTGAAGCTGAACCACTAGCCATGAACATAGGCCAGGGCCTCAGCAGTTCCTTGCCACTCCGTGTCGTAAATGGCATATTGGCAAGTTTACGCTTCTCCTCAGACGCTTTCAATTTAGATTTTTTGGTCATTTTACTGAACTTTTGTTTTTTGGATTTTACATGCTCTCTACTATGACTTTGGGCATCGGCCTTGGCAGACGACGTTGATGGCATTTCATCGTCTCGGCCATGACTAGTGGCAGCAGCTTCAGCACGAGGTGGAAGTGGATCTTGATCTTTCCCTATTTTACCCTCCACATTTTTGTTCTCCATTTTTTAATGTGTGGAATTATATGCCAGTATCAATAGCAATGGCCTACTACTATATATACTGCGCACAACTAAAATGCACCACAGGTATAGAATGTAGATGGATAGTATACTTAATGACGACACAGAGGTAGGCACAGCAGTGGCCTTCCGTATCGTACTGCTATATATAGTATACTGGTGGTCACTGTGTCAGCAAACTGCAAAACTAAAATGCACCACAGGTATAGTATGTAGATGGATAGTATACTTAATGATGACACAGAGGTAGGCACAGCAGTGGCCTTCCGTATCGTACTGCTATATATAGTATACTGGTGGTCACTGTGTCAGCAAACTGCAAAACTAAAATGCACCACAGGTATAGAATGTAGATGGATAGTATACTTAATGACGACACAGAGGTAGGCACAGCAGTGGCCTTCCGTATCGTACTGCTATATATAGTATACTGGTGGTCACTGTGTCAGCAAACTGCAAAACTAAAATGCACCACAGGTATAGAATGTAGATGGATAGTATACTTAATGACGACACAGAGGTAGGCACAGCAGTGGCCTTCCGTATCGTACTGCTATATATAGTATACTGGTGGTCACTGTGTCAGCAAACTGCAAAACTAAAATGCACCACAGGTATAGAATGTAGATGGATAGTATACTTAATGACGACACAGAGGTAGGCACAGCAGTGGCCTTCCATATCGTACTGCTATATATAGTATACTGGTGGTCACTGTGTCAGCAAACTGCAAAACTAAAATGCACCACAGGTATAGAATGTAGATGGATAGTATACTTAATGACGACACAGAGGTAGGCACAGCAGTGGCCTTCCGTATTGTACTGCTATATATAGTATACTGGTGGTCACTGTGTCAGCAAACTGCAAAACTAAAATGCACCACAGGTATAGAATGTAGATGGATAGTATACTTAATGACGACATAGAGGTAGGCACAGCAGTGGCCTTCCGTATCGTACTGCTATATATAGTATACTGGTGGTCACTGGTCAGCAAATCTCTGCACTATACTCCTCCTATATAATATTAATTATACTGGTGGTCCCCAGTCCCCACAATAAAGCAGCACACTGAGCACAGATATGGAGTGTTTTTCAGGCAGACAACGTATACTGGTGGTCACTGTCAGCAAAACTCTGCACTGTACTCCTGCTATAGCTGCTCCCCAGTCCCCACAATTAAGCAGTGTGAGCACTCAGCACAGATATATGCAGCACACTGAGCACAGATATGGTATGGAGCGTTTTTTTCAGGCAGAGAACGGATAAAACTGGTTGTCACTTATCAGCAAAACTCTGCACTGTACTTCTCCTAACAGCTGCTCCCCAGTCGTCCCCACAATTAAGCAATAAAGCAATAAAGTTCAACAATAAACGGAGAGGACGCCAGCCACGTCCTCTCCCTATCATCTCCAATGCACGAGTGAAAATGGCGGCGACGCGCGGCTGCTTATATAGAATCCGAATCTCGCGAGAATCCGACAGCGGGATGATGACGTTCGGGCGCGCTCGGGTTAGCCGAGCAAGGCGGGAAGGTTCGAACCTGCCTCGGACCCGTGTAAAATGGGTGAAGTTCGGGGGGGTTCGGTTTCCGAGAAACCGAACCCGCTCATCACTACCAGATACGTGTTGGAGGTGTAATAATGATATAGATTCTCCCGATCCATATCTGGTGGGACTGTCTCTCTTTATGCCCTTTCTGGACCACAGTCATCTCTCTCTCTAGGACGATAGTGGGGTCGGATGTCCCTTCTGAACTCACATATTGGCACCTTAACATATTCCCTGGCCCTATAACCTCGTACAAGAAGTCTCTATTAAAGTTCTTCAATAGTGCAGCCAAGGCGGTGATTCCTGTTCGCTGGCGGTGTACCTCCTCGCATACTGTGAAAGTTCGGTAGGATCGACATGTATATGTCGATGGAAGAATTACGGGTGACGCCTGGAAATCACCAGGGTTTTATAGCTACATGGTACCCCTGGCTTGATTTTAATGGTGTGTACACACGGTGAGATCCTTGCTATCCTCGATTTTCACTTTGCGATTTCCCCTGAACTCCCCGGAGCCCAGCACCACCGATTTTGACTAACTTTTCTTGAGATATGGACTATGGGGGTCATTCCGAGTTTATCGCTTGCTAGCTGTTTTTAGCAGCCGTGCAAACGCTAAGCCGCCGCCCCCTGGGAATGTATATTAGCTTAGCAGAAGTGCGAACGAAAGGATCGCAGAGTGACTACAAAAAAAAATTGTGCAGTTTCAGAGTAGCTCAAGAACTACTCCTAGCTTGCGATCACTTCAGACTGTTCAGTTCCAGATCTGACGTCACAAACACGCCCTGCGTTCTCCCAGCCACGCCTGCATTTCCCCTGGCACGCCTGCGTTTTTACTAGCACGCCTGCGTTTTTTTCGAACACTCCCTGAAAATGGTCAGTTGACACCCAGAAACGCCCCTTTCCTGTCAATCACTCTGCGGCTGCCATTGCGACTGAAAAGCTTCGCTAGACCTTGTGTAAAAATATTTCGCCCGTTGTGAAAGTACGTCACGCGTGCGCATCGCGCTGCATACGCAGAAGTGCCGCTTTTTCACTTAATTGCTGCGCAGCGAACATTTTTATCTAGCGATCAACTCGGAATGACCACCAATGTGTGCTTACGATTTTGGGTTATGTGAGATTTTGGCTTATGTGAGATGTAATTGACATGTGAGATGAACTAGATAGTACACCGATCTAGCAAGGATTGACTTGCCTGCACAGTCTATCTTTTCTTGCGATACCGACCTAGCGGGACCGCGCATCGGGATTGAATCGGGATTGCAAGTGGCATAACACCTTGCGATTTGCACTAACTTTTCTTGCGATTTTGACTATATAGTCAGAATCGAAAGAAAAAAATCTCACCGTGTGTACACACCATAAGTCCTCGCAGACATACCAGTTGCATGTGACCTGAGGTCCACATGTGTATATTCATTTACTTATTTGTTTTTCTTCAGGCCTTTTCACCTGAAACATAACGGTTCAGTGACTCACAGGTGGACATCCTTTTTTCTTGACCTTTGTATGGACTGATGGAGTGCCACACTCCCCTATTCCCTTCCATCTTGGTGTGAATCCAAGAAGTTTCCTGCGGTGGAGTTTCAACTTGGACGGTTTTTCCTTTTCCTGCAAGCAGGTGTGGATTTAGGCCTGAGATTGGGCTCCATCAAGGTCCAGATTTTCGGCCTTATCCATTTTCTTCCAGAAACAATTGGCTGTCCTCCCTGAGGTTCAGACCTTTTTAAAAGGGGTTCTGCACATCCAGTCCCCTTTTGTGGCGCCAAGGGCACCATGGGATTTATTTATTATTTCTTTATTTATTACCAGTTATTTATATAGCGCACACAAATTCTGCAGCGCTTTACAGAGAATATTCGGTCATTCACATCAGTCCCTGCCCCAGTGGAGCTTACAATCTATATTCCCTATCACATGTACACGCACACACATTCATGCTAGGGTTAATTTTGTTGGGAGCCAATTAACCTACCAGTATATTTTTGGATTGTGGGAGGAAACCGGAGTACCCGGAGGAAACCCACGCAAGTACGGGGAGAATATACAAACTCCCCACAGTTAGGGCCATGGTGGGAATCGAACCCATGACCTCAGTGCTGTGAGGCAGTAATGCTAACCATTACACCATCCGTACTGCCAATCTTGATGTGGTGTTGCAGTTCCTGCAATCGGATTGGTTTGAGCCTCTACAGTAGGCTGAAATCAAGTTTCTCACATGGAAGGCAGTAACTCTGTTGGCCTTGGCTTCTGCTCGACGTGTGTCGGAATTGGGGGCTTTGTCCTGTAAAAGTCCCTATCTGGTCTTTCATGAAGATAGGGCGGAACTCAGGACTTGTCCACGGTTCCTTCCTAAGGTTGTGTCGGCTTTTCATATTAACCAACCTATTGTGGTGCCAGTGGCTACTGACTCCTCAATTGCTTCAAAGGCCTTGGATGTAGTGAGGACTTTGAAGATTTCTGTGACGAGGACTGCTCGTCTCAGGAAATCTGACTCTCTGTTTGTCCTCTATGATCCCTAGAAAAATGGGTGTCCTGCTTCTAAGCAGTCGATTTCTCGCTGGATAAGGTTCACCATCCAGCATGCCTATTCTACGGCAGGATTGCCGTGTCCAAAATCGGTTAAGGCCCACTATACTCGTAAAGTGGGTTCTTCCTGGGCGGCTGCCCAGGGTGTCTCGGCCTTACAGCTTTGCCGAGCAGCTACTTGGTCTGGTTCGAACACGTTTGCTAAGTTTTACAAGTTCGATACTTGGCCTCTGATGACCTCAGGTTTGGTCAAGCAGTTCTGCAGGAGCCTGCACGCTCTCCCTCCCGTTCTGGGAGCTTTGGTACATCCCCATGGTACTAATATGGACCCCAGCATCCTCTAGGACGTAAGAGAAAATAGGATTTTAATTACCTACCGGTAAATCCTTTTCTCGTAGTCCATAGAGGATGCTGGGCGCCCACCCAGCGCTTCTTTATCCTGCAGTGGTTATTTGGTTCAGTACTACCTGGTTCCTAGGTAAGTTCTGTGTTCGTTCCTGTTTCAGTACTGTTTCAGCTGTTGCTGAGTTCTCCGGCCTGTTGGCTGGATTTGCTTTGTTGTGTGACCTGGTATGAATCTCGCCACTATCTGTGTATTTCCTTCTCTCAAAGTATGTTGTCTCCTCTGACACAGTTTCTAGACTGAGTCTGGTAAGAGGGGCATAGAGGGAGGAGCCAGCCCACACTATTAAACTCTTAAAGTGCCAATGGCTCCTGGTGGACCTGTCTATACCCCATGGTACTAATATGGACCCCAGCATCCTCTACGGACTACGAGAAAAGGATTTACCGGTAGGTAATTAAAATCCTATTTATATGTGTAATCAAAGTATTGAAGTTGTCAGCTTCTTGCATGCTGTAAAGGTTGACTCATACCAATTAATATCCTGATTTCATCTTTGCATCTTTTGCCTAGACGGATAATTCAGCGCCTCAGTGGAGCAGGTCCAGCACAGAGATGGACCACTAAAAACGATGTACTCCAGTACTTCAGACCTAGGGCCTTTTCATCAGATTCTTCATCTGTGCCACAAAGGATTCCCGTGAGCCTCAAGCAGAACAAGTCTCCTTTGTTGGATCGATACTTGACATACTTCCTGCTAACCTCTCAGTCTCCCAAATCACAGGTGGGATACAAATCTCTGTTCTCTTTCATTTAGTGCTCCCTTCTCATCCCATATGATTGGCTGTTGCAAAAATACGTCATATTGGTTCCAGGAAGGAAGAACAAGAACGTCTCACTGATGCACCATACCAAACAGGGTTGGGATGCACAATGTAATATAAGAGGTTGATAAGTGAACAACCTCTTTTAGATGCCCTTGAAAACAATATATATTGTATACAAAATGATTGTGTGGGCTAAGTTTTAATACCCCATCCTTGAATAATTTCAGTCAACTTGTTATGGCCAACTTCTCTATTTGTTCTCTGTAGAAGGTTTGATATATCTCCCCTTAGTTTTCCATAGAATCATAGAATACTATCAATAGTTTCTTCAGTCTCTGGTTCTAAAATTACAATTTTAATGTGTTTTATTTTACGTATTGAGAAGTCAAACTGGTGAAATAATGTGTGCCTCATTTTCTGCTATATATGAAAGACCCCAGCATGGAGGATCTCACATCTGTCTTAGAATATTAATAGGAAACAGAGTAAGGCAGGTTTCCTTAACCAGTGGGAGTTGTACCTCCGGGGTTCCTTACAGGGATCCAACAGGAACCTCAGCCAATTAAATTCAACTCAGAATAACATTTTCACTAATAAACTGAAATAAAATATTCACACAAAAATATTTAATTATTTAAAAACATTAGAGGAATGTGGCATAAATTTAGAGGCATTATACAATAAACATTTAATAACATAAGGGTTCCATAACAAGACAGAGTTCATGAAACTTTGGATGAATGGACTCTGGGATGAGTAGTCATATAGTTTAGGACATAACCCAAGATGTACCGAATTATCCTGCACTTTACCGTGCACCTTATACAAAGTTTATATGTCGCAAAGGAGTCTTATCTGTCTCTCTTTATGTCTGTGTTCAGCTGAGCTATCAAGACCTGACCCACCCAAGGAACCCCCAACACATCTTCAGTGCTTCTCATACCAGGCCAGATGGGACCAGGAGACTTATCTATGGGAGGTATCAAGGAGGACAAGACACACCACTGCCCATCCAGCTGCCCAGTGATATACACCGCAGTTGGGCAGAATTAAGGAGGAAACTTCCCCGTGAAAGCGTAGATAGCAATTTGCCAAATGACGTTTTGGAAAGTTCTGAAATGATTGAAAGGATGAACCAGGCACCGGATAGTGACCAGATTCATGATCCAGAAAGTCAAGAGCAAGTAGGAAGGACACTGAGAGGTTATTATGTCTATTCATCTTGTATAGAGTTGTAAAATATTGTAACTGGATCAACACAAGGCTGTCCTAGTTTTTACATGAAAAGAGATCTTATGTGCCATAGGGAAATGTTCGTGGACAAACTGTTGTTTTTCAAGAATATTGTAGGGGATTTCATTAAGTTAAACATCAGTACTGAGTATTAGTAATGGGTTACTTAACTGCATCCTCCATTGCCTGTAACAGTCTACTCTCGCTATCCTCACTTCTTTGGCTACCTATCTGTTTCAGACAACGGGGCAGATGTATTAAGCCTGGAGAAGTGATAAAGCATTGATAAGTGCAAGGTGATAACGCACCAGCCAATCAGCTCCAATGTGTAAATTAACAGTTAGGAGCTGATTGGCTGGTGCGTTATCACCTTCGACTTACACTGCTTTATCACTTCTTTATCCCTTCTCCAGGCTTATTACATCTGCCCCAAGCAGTGTGGTCAGAGCCTCTCCTCCTTGATATATCAATCATAAAATTTCACCCTATGAGAGTGAGGTGTGTCGCTGTACTCATATACATCAGGGTAGACAACGGGTTGGAAGGCACTCCACATGCCGTGTATGCAGTGCTTACTAATAATGTTTAAATGACTGAACTCTAATGAAAACTGAATATTTAACCTTTAAATGATGGCTCTACTGTATATAGGAGTTGTAACCCTGCATACCCGTGAACTCTGGATACACATATTACTTCCTATCACAGTAGACAATCTTCGCTAATTTTCATGCGAACCTCTATGAGTGCAAGGAAAAATCGCAAGATACTGGTTATGAAATACCTTCATCTGTCTGTCCTAGGGGTGCTTTGTGGCTATCCTGCAGAACTGGATTACCCCTATACATGCCTGTTTGGTTGAAGTTAAATGCAATAGAAGTTATTCAAACAAACAGAAAAAGGGTTTTATTCTCTATTAGTGCCTTGTCCACAACATATTCCCCTAATATAGCACGCCTTCCGCTTATAGCTCGTCTGTGTGCTATACGCTATACTCTCTCACAAGGCCAGCTTTCTCCATATCTCATAGAGCGACTGCTGTGTGGCATTGAGAACACTGGCTCCTGTTCACTCCTGGCTGAAGCAGTCCATAGAGAGACCATGTTTCTTTGCTTATTAAATACTGCATAGACACTATGGCCCTCATTCCGAGTTGATCGCTCGCTAGCTGCTTTTAGCAGCAGTGCAAACGCTATACCGCCGCCCTCTGGGAGTGTATCTTAGCTTAGCAGAAGTGCGAACGAAAGGTTAGCAGAACTGCTCGTAAAACTTTTCATGCCGTTTCTGAGTAGCTCCAAACCTACTCCTACCTTGCAATCACTGCAGACAGTTTAGTTCCTGCTTTGACGTCACATACACGCTCTGCGTTCGGCCACTCCCCCGTTTCTCCAGGCACGCCTGCGTTTTTACCTGACACGCCTGCGTTTTGTAGCACACTCCCGGAAAACGGTCAGTTACCACCCAGAAACACCCACTTCCTGTCAATCACTCAGCGATCAGCAGAGTAACTGAAAAGCATTGCTCGACCTTGTGTAAAACTGCATAGTTTGGTGTGAAAGTACTTTGCGCATGCGTACTGCGGCCCGTATGCATGTGCAGAAATGCTGATTTTTTTTTGCCTGATCGCCGCGCTGCGACCGAAAGCAGCTAGCGATCAACTCGGAATGTCATAATCAAATCCATAGAAGACGATGGGCTGGTAGCAGAGTTGGACAGTAATTGTATGTACTTACGTTTGCCTGTATGCAGTGCTGTACGCATCTTACAGTGCACCCACCCCCTATCTATATGCTTGGTCTGCCACTAGTCATCATCATCAGTACGGACTTGCGCCACGCTACAATTGTGCAAATGTTACACCTGCGTGGCCAGTTCTGTCACTGAACATTGCCTATGTGAGAACGCCCTATCACTTACAACACTACAGTATGTACAGTATGCTTACTTCTGGGCCCTGCCCAATGTGAAAGCAGGCAAGACACACTCTGCAAACAGGTCTACATTCAGCCCTATATTATTATTATTATTCAACATGAATTGCTATTAAAGATATTAGATTTCATCATAATATGGTGCAAGGAAAGTGCATTAATCCCTAGTACTCATGCTCAGATGGGTGGTGGGACATAGGCACATATAACGCTGTTAGCGCACTTGACAGAGATAATGAATGATCCATTTTTTTTGTCACAGGATCGATTGGTATGCAGAACATGGCGAAGGCTCAGCCGGCACCAGAGATACAAGGCTTAGCAGAAGCTCAGAGCTTAGCCGGAGTGCTGGAGAAATACGGTGTGGACTTAAGACAGCTCAGTGAATCTCAGCTGGAACAACTCTCTACCCTTCTCCAACTCATTCAGTCAGACTTTATGCAGAACCAGGGTGAGGAGATTACATAAACACCTATAGTCGCCAGAACCTGGACACACGAGAGATGTCAATATTTGACATTTTTGAACTGTGCCCATTTTATGTAACCTACTCCCTACATGGAGATTACATACTGATAACAAGAGGAGTCAACTGCTTACAGATTGATTCATTTGATCACCTATACAAGGGACAACAGCATTCAGCCATGTGTAAACGTTACCTGCTGGGAGTTGTAATTGAACAATAATTATCAGGCTTCTGTTTTGGATGATATGTACCGTATAAAGAGTGGGGGGGAAGTGGGGTAGGTGAGTGGTAAGTTGTTTTTATTTAAACATTTTAAATAACTGTGATGGATTTTGAGTTCCTGTTATTTACTTAATACAGGTTGAGTCTCCCTTATCCAAAATGCTTGGGACCAGAGGAATTTTGGATATGGGATTTTTCCGTATTTTGGAATAATTGCATACCATAATGAGATATCATGTCGATGGGACCTAAGTCTAAGCACAGAAAAGATTATTGTTTCATATACACCTTATACACACAGCCTGAAGGTCATTTTAGCCAATATTTTTAATAACTTTGTGCATTAAACAAAGTGTGTCTACATTCACACAATTCATTTATGTTTCATATACACCTTATACACACAGCCTGAAGGTCATTTAATACAATATTTTTAATAACTTTGTGTATTAAAAAAAGTTTGTGTACATTGAGCCATCAGAAAACAAAGGTGTCACTATTTCGCTCTACAAAAATTCTGTATTTCGGAATATTCCGTATTTTGGAATATTTGGATATGGGATACTCAACCTGTACATACTGATCACACACATGTGCACACACAAGGTGTTCCAGGAGTAATGAAAGTTTACTTCCTTTTCAGGGTCGAGAAGTGGAGATAGAATTCCAATGAAACGCGTGAGTACAATAAAGATGTGATACTAGTAAATTTTGGACCTTCAGTACACTTATTCTGGCCCGGCCCCTGGATTACTGTACCGTCCTTAACCCATGCAATTGGCTATGGTCTGTCCCATCCAGTGGCTGATTTTTCCATCTGGGCTGCAGGGCTGCAGCCATCCTTCTCCAGGTAAAATCCGCCAACCAGCTCAGTGTCAATGAAGCCAGATACAGTCCGCAACCGCACTGGCTTAACTGTGACTGGCAGTGACTTCCTATTGGAAGTTATAGCTGTCCGTCACAGACACTACAGGCAGTCCAATTGGGAGGTGTTTCCTCCTTCTGGGACAGCCAGACCAGGCTGCAATAAGCAGAGAGCCGGCTTCCTGTAGGAAGCTACCCCCTTCCATTCGTGCAGCTCAATCCGGCTTCTATGGGCTTTAGTCCGTAGAATCTGAAAGTTTGCACACGCACAGTCACACCATAGTGTCTGTGCATGCATAGGTCCCAGCACCTGTTGGATCCATTGCTCAGGTGCTGGGACCTGGGTCTGGCTCTCTCCTCTCCTCTATGGGCATGTGGTTAGCGGCAGCCCCCCTACTAAATGCAAGTAGGAGCCGCCGCGGGTCCCATCTGTCTGTTGCAGCAGTGGAGCAGTATCACAGCACAGTATAAAATGTCCCAAGGTATGAATAATTCAGATTAGATAATGATAATAATAATAATAATAATAATAATTCACAGTTACTCTAACTGTATAGTGTTTCAGTATAGACTATATATGTACTATAAGGTGTGACAAAGCTCTGTATAGACATGCCCTATGTATGCAGTCTTGAGTTCCAATAGGTAAAGGGGGAGCCTATGGGTACCGTCATGGAAAAACAAGACCAGATAGGTGACTTTGAATGGTTTTTGGCATATTTTTTGTAATGTTGGTGTTTTGGCAGTAATACTCAGATAATATTGGCTATTAAATGTAACTAATATTCTGGTGATTGTTCCTCTTGCTCAGGTCTCAGAGGGGGAGATGCAGCACACAGCTGGGGAGGAACCACAATTCTCTCCTCCAGATATTTCTCCAAGGGACACCTCTCCAGCCAATGTGGAACAGAGTGCAGAACAACGGGGTGTGGATGGTCTCATGAGTGTCACTCCTGCCATCATTACCACCCATCTGGCTCCTGATGCCCATACAATGGGTGAACAAACGAGAATGACCATCACTGATGTGGGGACACTGAAGACCCTTGAGAAGAAAAGCTACCAAGAAACTGGAGAGATCAGTGATTCCCCTGAACAGAGCCCTCACAAAGTAATTGAGGACTATGGATACATCCTTACCGACCAAAAGTGAGCCTCTGCCGTTTGATACGTTATCCAGGGTTGAGATGATGGAAAGTGGTAGCTAAGAGGTCATAGATCTATTAGGGCTGCAGGTACTAAACAGAGCTTACACATCGGAGCCATCTCCTCTGGAGATTTTACACTTTTTAAAGTTATGACTCCATAAAAAAACATTTAGATATTGTGGCTACTGGTGGCCCTTGGGTGTTTTATAACGCCCGGCTTATTTTTTTGCACCAATATACAGTAAATTATATAGTAAGCTAGTGTACATAATTCTTGTTTTTTGCTTGTCAAAAATATTATTATAATTTTTTTTTCAACTCAGGAGGAGTTTGAAGGCTAGATTGTGACCTGCTGCCACTTTCCCCTCATCCTGGCCTTGCAGGTTCCTGAGTAGTACATATTGTCCTGTTTGACAACTGCAAGACACAGTATAAGCAGATCATGTGAGTCAATCAGTGTAATTACTGCAATTTTATGCAGTTATTTCAGAGCAGTGCCAATAAGTGTTCTGAAGTAGGGAACATTGTGTAGCACAAGGGGAACTAAAGATAAGGTTCTAAGATATAATTGGAATAAATAAGCACTTACAGGTAGGAGGAAATAGCATTCAGATATATAAACTCCCCTGATACGTCAAATAAAACCATTATAGATTGCAGGTAAAGTGATAGGAGTATACAGCATTCCTTAACATTTTGTTAGACTAGACAAGCTGTACATTTACTGTATATCGGATACAGAATTCAACCGAGTGTACAGGAGACAGAAAGGGTCATTTACGATCTTGCAAAACTTTGCCTGGCACACACACACACACACACACTATATAGTCAAAATGGGGCAATCAGCACAGTGTAAGTAAAAAAAAAAAAAGTTTATACAGTACGTGTCAATGTTTCGGTTCATATCAGACCTTTTTCAAGACAGCCACAACGGCATGCTGCAGCTAATTTTGGACCTATTGCCCTGAGATGTTTTATATACAGTATATACACCAAATATACCCTAAGAGGGTGCTTAATAGTTTGAAATTTCAAATATTCTATTATCCGATAAAAAATGTCAATAAAACATACATACTAGTGCTTCTGGTATGAGGGTTTATGTGTAGGATACAAATAAGCAAAGGTTGAGTCAAAGGAAGTTATCCACATGGAAAAGTAATTTGAGATGAACTAAACTGGCTTTTATCTTTCCGGAATCTACCTGGAGAAACCAATCTCCATTTGGATGCATATTTGGAAGGACAGCTAAAAAAGCAACTCAGATAAGCGTTTAACAAAAGAATGTATAGTATGTTTTATTGACATTTTATAGATATCTGAGTATTTCAAATACCATCCTATTAGACACCCCTTAGGTATATATTTGGTATGTGGTTTGGATTGATCTTGGACTAACAGGAGATCTACGTTAAGGTGCTGCCAAGCTTGATATTTGTATTGTACATTAAGGGCCAAATTTACAAGGAATCATATCTCGTCTTTGTTTGCCCAAGATTAAACAATTGTGAGATCGATCAGACATCTGTGCTTTTTAGAACTAAAATACGGGAATGTCTTATGTTCCCATGTTTTAGTTAATCCTGTTGTTCGATGGTGTATGAGTCAGTGTTTGGCTGCCATGTTTGCCAGCAGCCAAACACTCTTGTACATGAAGCCTGCACAGATCAGTGAGATCCTTGCAGGCTTCTCTGTTTAAATGTGTAAAAAAAAAGAGTAAAAACATAAAAAAGAAACCTGCAAGCATAACCAGCCCCAGGCTCTTTGAGTCAGTCATAGTTCTAAAAATACAAGGGAAAAATTGTGTGAGGTCCCTCTGTATTTTAAGAACAAGCAACGGGCCCTTGGTTTCCAAAAATTCAGGGGAAAGATATTTTTAAAACCAGCACTGGGCTCCAGTATCCAGGAAAGTAATGCCACAGCCAGGGTACACGCTTATTCTGGTCCCCTGGCTATAATATTAACCCCCCCCCCCCCCCCTAACTAGTCAGCCCTGGCCGGGGTTTTATTGGTGACTGTGGACCCTCCCAATAAAGCCCCCCCCCCCTCCAGGTACCCAAGGCCAGGGCTAAGGCCTGGGGCTTATCCCGGCACCCCTGGGCAGTGAGTGCACATGAAAAAGGTTGACACAGTGTAAAGGCCAATGCAGTACAGGTTGACATGAGTTTTTTTTTAATGTTTTTGGTGTTGTTTTCTCCGTAACGTGACCAAGAACCTCAATTAGTAGTGCACTGCCTCCCCTTGCATGGCTCGCTTTGCTCAGGTTACGATTCCCAATCGTAGTCCTTGTCGATGGCAAAGTTAAAAAAGTAAAATTTTAAAAATAAAAAAATTGTAAAAAAACTCATGTTGACCTTTTTCATGTGTCGACCTGTCCCGTGTCTACCTTTCACTGTGTAAAATGTTTTCACGTCAACCAAGTCCATGTCGACCAATTGTGGTCGATCTATTGACTGTCAACCTGAGTACTGTCGACCTACCATCCGAATACCAGGTTAACCTTGCAGTTCCCATAATAAGATGTAATGTAAGTGGTTCTCACCATAGACTTTAATGGCGCTTTCCCACCATTGAAGTCTATAGTGGGAAGTTTGAGTGACAGCGTAGTTGCTAACAGCCAGTCACCGGGTAGCTCCTATGGAGGTGCTTGCTGATTGGCTGGCAACTCCTATAATGATTGGAGTCACCCAGGTACCGCTCAGTCACGAAGTGTAGGTGTATATGTTAACACATACACTTACTCAGTCCGTATTAGTTTGGGTCTTGCAATTTTTTTTTGTAACTCCATGGATGCCTACTTGGACTGAAGAGGATGTGATCTACACCAAGAATAGGTGAGTATGGATTTTTTCTTTATAGCTAGGTAAGTAAGTGTGAATGTGCAAGGGTGTTTATTAAAGTTGTACTGCCACCATGTGCGTGTACTATTTTTTTTTTTAATATATTTTTTACAGGCGAACTATAGGAACCAGCTGCCCCTTCAATGCTTTGCACGCTGGTAGTTGTCCAAGCACCAGCATGCAGGGGAGGCTTGCTGGGACTTGTAATCCCAACTATAAAAGACAATGGGCCTAATTCAGACCTGATCGCAGCCAGGGGTGTAGCGAGGGTGGCTCCGGTGGAGCGCGAGCTCCGGGTGCCGAAAAAGTTAGAGGGCGCGCCGCCACCTGCTCACCCCCTCCTTGTGCCCACTATACCACGGACCGCTGTACAGGCAGCCGCAGAGCAGGAGGAGGAGAAGCAGAGGGGCACACACTGACTTGGTCTTGGAGACTAGGTAGGGAACAGGGCAAGCCAGAGGTGACAGCAGGAGACACTGACAGCCGGCACATGCCGGAACTCTGCCGCCCTCCTTATACTGTATGTCTCACTGTTTGCTTGTAGCTGTGCAGCAGGTCACTTCTGTCCTGCTACACCACTCTCTGCCTCGGCTACTGCAGCACCTCTTTCTACCCCAGTTGCTGTAGCATCTCTTTCTGCCCTGGCTGCTGCAGCACCTGTTTCTGCTTCGGCCATTGCAGCACCACTCTCTGCTCCAGCTGCTACACTGCCTCTCTCTACATTGATGCTGCAGCACCTTTCTCTGCCTCAGCTGCTGCTAGAGCACCTCACTCTGCATTAGAAGCTGCAGAGTAACATGTATAAGCGGCTCTACTGTGGCATAACATCCCGTATAATTTTGTGGCGCACCTTCGGCGCGCACTGTCCCTGTGTTGGTCATGAGGGGAGCCCAAAAGAAACTTCCACTCTGAGCTCCACAAGGTCTAGAACTGGCCTTGTCACCAATGTAGGATTTTTCTATTTTTTTTCTTTTGAAATGTAACATGCCCCCAATTCAGTACAGGGGAGGGGGCGCCGAAACGTACCCTTGCTCCGGGTACCATGGCACCTAGCTACACCTCTGATCGCAGCAGCAAAATTGTTCTCTAATGGGCAAAACCATGGGGGTCATTCCGAGTTGTTCGCTCGCAAGTGAATTTTAGCAGATTTGCTCATGCTAAGCCGCCGCCTACTGGGAGTGAATCTTAGCATCCTAAAATTGCGAACGATGTATTCGCAATATTGCGATTACACACCTCGTAGCAGTTTCTGAGTTGCTTCAGACTTACTCGGCATCTGCGATCATTTCACTGCTTGTCGTTCCTGGTTTGACGTCACAAACACACCCAGCGTTCGCCCAGACACTCCCCCGTTTCTCCAGCCACTCCTGCGTTTTTTCCGGAAACGGTAGCGTTATTTCCCACACGCCCATAAAACGGCCTGTTTCCGCCCAGTAACACCCATTTCCTGTCAATCACATTACGATCGCCAGAACAATGAAAATGCCGTGAGTAAAATTCCTAAGTGCATAGCAAATTTACTTGGCGCAGTCGCAGTGCGGACATTGCGCATGCGCATTAAGCGGAAAATTGCTGCGATGCGAAGATTTTTACCGAGCGAACAACTCGGAATGACCCCCCATGTGCACTGCAGGGGGGAGCAGATATAACATGTGCAGAGAAATTTAGATTTGGGTGGGTTATTTTGTTTCTGTGCAGGGTAAATACTGGCTGCTTTATTTTTACACTTTACACTGCAATTTAGATTTCAGTTTAAAAACACCCCACCCAAATCTAACTCTCTCTGTACATTTGATATTTGCCCCATCTGCAGTGCACATGGTTTTGCCCATTAGAGAACAATTTTGCTGCTGCGATCAGGTCTGATTTAGGCCCAATATTCAAATTTTTACAACGAATTGATTGCTATCAACTTGGCACCCACCGCCCAGGGGTGCCAGGAATAGTCCCGGGCTTCAGTCCTGGCCTTGGGTGCCTGGAGCAAAGGATCCCTTTATTGGGGAGATCCCCACACTGCCCAGAAAACCCCGTCCAGGGCTGACTAGTTAGGGGGGTTAATGTAATGGCCAGGGGACGAATATAAGCGTGTCCCTTGGCTGTAGCATTAACTCCCTGGCTAGTGGAGCGGGTGCAGGTTTAAAAAACATGGGACACACCTATGCCACTTACATGCTTATGGAACCAGGACCGGTCCAAGAGCCCGGTGTACAGTAAATCTATATAAGAATGATATGGCAGTGCAGGCACGTTTCCCATTTGTCTCTTATTTCCAACAAAAGGACTTATCATTTTACAGGGGCTCCAATCGAGAGTTATCTTATACTTTTAAAGGAACTTCTCTAGTACCATTCAGGTACATTTGATTTGGGAAAGCTTATTTAATTATGCACAAATACCCATTTAATAAAATGTTCAAACAAATATGACAGATGTATCAAACAAATATGACAGATGTATCAAAGGTGCTCCCAGTGACCCTTCACTGTCATGATTAATTTAAGACATCAGTATTTCCGAAACAAGCAAACATGTATTGATGGGGATTTTCTACAACAGTTGCAGGCTGGACTGTCAGGTGACATCTTCCTTCTTTCAACTACCTTTCTGACCATATGCACAAAACCACAACAATAGGAGCATCCCCCTTTTTCGGAGCTCCCCAAAGATAAATGTGGGCATACACATATGTGTGGTGGGTGGTGCATTAAAATACACTGAGCATCTTTCTTGCATTTTTGCACTCTTGTAAATGACCCTAAGGGGTTTACTGACGAAGCGTCATGTGTGATTCTGATTGTGTATCTGTCCTAAATTTAAAAGGGAAGTGATTTTTACTAGTAGCTGTGTTTTACTAGTAAATTCTTTGCCTTTTTAAATTTTGGGCATAAACACGATCAGAAGCACCGGGTTTTACAATCCGACGCTTCGTAAATAAATACCTAAGTCAGTATATAGCGTATATTTAGCTAATCTTAGGATAGGTACATTTGAGACTCAATAGAGCAGTTTGCCTCCTTTATAGGGAATAAAAGTCTCAGAAATAAGGGATTGATATTGATGGAATGTGTAGAATGTAAATATACTGTATAGAATATAGACAAACATCTATGGACATTACTGTATAGACAGGGCTCTATGGACAGAGCTATATATAATAATGATCAAAATCTATGGAAAAAGCTATAGTATGTTGTTTATGGACAGGGTTGTTTGCAAGGTGGACAAGCATATAGACAGGAATGTATAGAATATACATGATTGAGCAGAACGGTATACAGTAGGATATAATCAGAGATACTGTATATGGACATTATTGTATAGACAGGGTTCTATGTACATAGGTATATAAAGTATAGGCAGTGATCTATGGAAGGTCTGCATACAGTATAGAGAATTATATATGGATAGGACTGTGTAGAGTATAGAGGGCTCTTTGGTATAGGTACTCATCAAGACTGGATACCTGCAGTATGTAAAGGACTGTATAGAATATATGTAATTCTGGCACAGGTGAGTTCCTCTATTTGTCTGGGTCAATAATTAACAGGCCCCCATGGGCATACATAATGTAAACATGACTTGTTGAAGATACTTGAGGATTGGATTTAAAAACTCCTGGTATAAAATATAAAATTACTCTTTGTACAAGACTGTATAGATGATGGACAAGGTTCTATGGACAGGACTGTATGAAAGGTAGACAGAGTTCTATTGACAAACCTGTATAGAGGATAGACAGGGCTCTATGCACAGAGCTGTATAGAGGATAGACAGGGCTCTATGCACAGAGCTGTATAGAGGATAGACAGGAATCATTCTATGCACAGAGCTGTATAGAGAATAGACAGGGCTCTATGCACAGAGCTGTATAGAGGATAGACAGGGCTCTATGCACAGAGCTGTATAGAGAATAGACAGGGCTCTATGCACAGAGCTGTATAGAGGATAGACAGGATTCTATGCACAGAGCTGTATAGAGAATAGACAGGGCTCTATGCACAGAGCTGTATAGAGGATAGACAGGATTCTATGCACAGAGCTGTATAGAGAATAGACAGGGCTCTATGCACAGAGCTGTATAGAGAATAGACAGGGCTCTATGCACAGAGCTGTATAGAGGAATAGACAGGGCTCTATGCACAGAGCTGTATAGAGGATAGACAGGGCTCTATGCACAGCGCTGTATAGAGGATAGACAGGGCTCTATGCACATAGCTGTATAGAGGATAGACAGGGCTCTATGCACAGAGCTGTATAGAGGATAGACAGGCTCTATGCACAGAGCTGTATAGAGGATAGACAGGGCTCTATGCACAGAGCTGTATAGAGGATAGACAGGCTCTATGCACAGAGCTGTATAGAGGATAGACAGGCTCTATGCACAGAGCTGTATAGAGGTTAGACAGGGCTCTATGCACAGAGCTGTATAGAGGATAGACAGGCTCTATGCACAGAGCTGTATAGAGAATAGACAGGGCTCTATGCACAGAGCTGTATAGAGAATAGACAGGGCTCTATGCACAGAGCTGTATAGAGGATAGACAGGATTCTATGCACAGAGCTGTATAGAGGATAGACAGGGCTCTATGCACAGAGCTGTATAGAGGATAGACAGGGCTCTATGCACAGAGCTGTATAGAGGATAGACAGGGCTCTATGCACAGAGCTGTATAGAGGATAGACAGGCTCTATGCACAGAGCTGTATAGAGAATAGACAGCGCTCTATGCACAGAGCTGTATAGAGGATAGACAGGCTCTATGCACAGAGCTGTATAGAGGATAGACAGGGCTCTATGCACAGAGCTGTATAGAGGATAGACAGGCTCTATGCACAGAGCTGTATAGAGGATAGACATGATTCTATGCACAGAGCTGTATAGAGGATAGACAGGCTCTATGCACAGAGCTGTATAGAGGATAGACAGGCTCTATGCACAGAGCTGTATAGAGGATAGACAGGGCTCTATGCACAGAGCTGTATAGAGGATAGACAGGGCTCTATGCACAGAGCTGTATAAAGGATAGACAGGGCTCTATGCACAGAGCTGTATAGAGGATAGACAGGCTCTATGCACAGAGCTGTATAGAGGATAGACAGGCTCTATGCACAGAGCTGTATAGAGAATAGACAGGGCTCTATGCACAGAGCTGTATAGAGGATAGACAGGGCTCTATGCACAGAGCTGTATAGAGGATAGACAGGCTCTATGCACAGAGCTGTATAGAGGATAGACAGGGCTCTATGCACAGAGCTGTATAGAGGATAGACAGGGCTCTATGCACAGAGCTGTATAGAGGATAGACAGGCCTCTATGCACAGAGCTGTATAGAGGATAGACAGGCTCTATGCACAGAGCTGTATAGAGGATAGACAGGGCTCTATGCACAGAGCTGTATAGAGAAAAGACAGCGCTCTATGCACAGAGCTGTATAGAGGATAGACAGGCTCTATGCACAGAGCTGTATAGAGGATAGACAGGGCTCTATGCACAGAGCTGTATAGAGGATAGACAGGGCTCTATGCACAGAGCTGTATAGAGGATAGACAGGCTCTATGCACAGAGCTGTATAGAGGATAGACGGGGCTCTATGCACAGAGCTGTATAGAGGATAGACAGGATTCTATGCACAGAGGTGTATAGAGGATAGACAGGCTCTATGCACAGAGCTGTATAGAGGATAGACAGGCTCTATGCACAGAGCTGTATAGAGGATAGACAGGGCTCTATGCACAGAGCTGTATAGAGCATAGACAGGGCTCTATGCACAGAGCTGTATAGAGGATAGACAGGGCTCTATGCACAGAGCTGTATAGAGGATAGACAGGGCTCTATGCACAGAGCTGTATAGAGGATAGACAGGGCTCTATGCACAGAGCTGTATAGATAGACAGGATTCTATGCACAGAGCTGTATAGAGGATAGACAGGGCTCTATGCACAGAGCTGTATAGAGGATAGACAGGACTCTATGCACAGAGCTGTATAGAGGATAGACTGGGCTCTATGCACAGAGCTGTATAGAGGATAGACAGGGCTCTATGCACAGAGCTGTATAGAGAATAGACAGGATTCTATGCACAGAGCTGTATAGAGGATATACAGGATTCTATGCACAGAGCTGTATAGAGGATAGACAGGGCTCTATGCACAGAGCTGTATAGAGGATAGACAGGGGCCTATTTAGAGTATTCTATAGAGCAGTGTTTCACAACTGCATTCCCCATGGACCATAACAGAGCATGTTTTCCATGTACTGCTGCAACACAGGTGTATTCATTACTGATATTAATAGGTGGTACTAATTATTTCACTTGGGATTCTGTGAGGAGACCTAGAAACTGTTAACTTGTAGGGTTCCCTGAGGACTGGTGTTTGCTAAACCCTGGCATAGAAAATAGGGCTCTATAGATAGTAACGTGTAGAGCAGTGTTTCCCAACCACGGTCCTCAAGGCACACTAACAGTCCTGGTTTTAGTGATATCCAGGCTTGAACGAAGGTGACTTAATTAGTACCTCAATTATTTTGATTTAACCATCTGTGCTGAAGCCTGGATATCACTAAAACCTGCACTGTTGATGTGCCTTGAGGACCGCGGTTGGGAATGCCTGGTGTAGAGGATAAACAGGGCTCTATGGTCAGGACAATATATAGAGGCTCTATGGACAGGAGTACATTGAGTATAGACTAGGCTTTAAGTACAGGACTGTGTAGGCTATACACTGGCCTATATGGACAGGACTATAAAGTGTATAGACTGAGTTCTATGGACATCACTGTATAGAATATAGACTAGGCTGTATGGACAGGGCAGCTTAGAGTATCAGCAGGGCTTTATGTAGTGGACTGTATAGAAGATAGATAGAGCCCTATGGATAGAGTTGTATAGGAAATACCAGCCCCTGCAGAACCTCCTGAGAGGCAGACATGTGATTCACTTTTTGATTATGTAGATTATCATGCTGGATAGTGGTTACTAACACTGCCACCCAGGAGGCTTTGCACCTGGTCCACACACCAGTCCTCCTGATGCTCACAGATACTGTAGATGATTCTCCTACATAAAAAGACACTGTGCATCCAAACAATGATCCTCATGAACAGAATTCCCCAGGCAGCAGGCAGGGCACAGTTTTCCAGTAACAGTTATGGGGGTGGGGAGGTCACATAATTATGGGAAGGGCCACAGCCCAGGGCTCACCTGCACCCCTCTGCCTTTCTCCTTAGGCCTCTGAGCCTGTTAAATGGGGTCCGTCTGTTGGAAATCCTGGCCCAGCGAGTCCATCTGTCCACTTCCAGCTTCATCAACATCAGGTGAGGAGGAATCAATTAAACAAGGTAGCACAGCATTGACATAGTGACAGCAGTTACAAGACTGTTGAGTCACCTCACACATTAATGACATATGGAAAAGTTCTTATATCCGTTAGTAAAGTGATGACTAAACATGGGACAATCTATCAATAAGTTCAGAAAATCAACACGTCTTCAGAAACCCATACCAATCATCCACACACATCACTACAACAAAACTTATATCTGACTAGTTACTGCAGATTAAAATGATTGATTATTGGCGGTCATTGAGACCCGATCGCATGCTGGCTTTTTTTGCAGCCGTGCGATCGGGTCTGAACAGCACATGCGTATGGTCCGCAATGCGCAGGCACGTCAGCTGCCAGTGACGGCCGTCACCTAGCAGTGACCGATTGAACGAAGAAAGCATTCGCAACGGCGAACGCAAGAAGATTGACAGGAAGAGGCCGTCTGGGGGTGTCAACTTACCGTTTTCAGGGAGTGTCCAGGAAAACGCAGGCGTGCCCGGCCGCTTCCAGGGAGGGTTCCTGACGTCAGCTCCGTCCAGGATCATCGCAGCGGCTGAGTAAATCCTGAGCTGTGCAGAGACTGCACAAACTTTTGTTTGTGCAGCTCACTGCACAGCCGATCGCACCCCTGCACAGCGATTAACCCCTCCCCCTGTATGCCGCGATTACCTGGTCGCAGCAGTACAAAAAACCGCCTGCGTGCGACCAGGTATGAATTAAGCCAATTGTCTTTATTTGCTACTAGTCCACATTTCTTAAAATGGCACTCAACCTATTAATTCTTAAGTTAAATCAAATACTATATATGGTTAAGCAAAGGAATGAATGCCTTATGGTATGCAATACCTGGTTTGTTTATACTGTATAGTAGGTTATTCAAGATGCCTTCTGGGCCACTACAGACAGCTTCTTCCCAGCATAAAATAGCTAATAACATAGACAAATTGTTTATATTTACAAATACAGTATATAACATATCTAAATTTCTACCAAGGTTTGGTAACCTTTACATATATACTGTACCTGAGAACAGTGGTGGTGTGACCGTCACTGTAGGGAGCGCTGCTGATACATGGTCCACATGCTAGGGAGGGGTGCATGGAGAGGCATGCTAGTAAATGTGATCTCTCCACCTACCCTAGCATCATGCTAATAAATGTGTCCTATCCCCCGTTAACATAGCAACACGCTAATAAATGTGATTCTCCAACCTAGGAACATGCTAATAAATATGACCTCTACACTTGCTACTGTAGAAATATGCTAGTAAATGCTATACATGTATGTTGCTAACCCATGAACATGCTAGTAAATGTTATCTCATTGTATGCTAACCCAGGAAAATGTTAGTAAATGCAATCTCTCCATCCACTAATTTAGGAACATGCTAGTAAATGTAATCTCTCCACACTAAAATAGATACATGCTAATAAATACGACCTCTCCACTCGCTAGCCTAGGAACATGCTAATATGTGATCTCTCCACCTGCTAACCCAGAAACATGCTAGTAAATGTTAATTCATTACATGCTAACCCAGGAACATGCTAGTAAATGTTATCTTATTACATGCTCACCCAGGAACATGCTAGTAAATGTGATCTCTCCACCCATTAACTCAGAAACATGCTAATAAACATGATCTCTCCTTCTGCTGACCCAAGAACATGTTGATAAATGCATGCTCTCCATTCACTAACCCAGTAACATGTGAGTAAATGCTATGTTTCACCCAGTGAACCAGGAACCTACTGGTACTGTAAATGTGATCTCTCCACACACTATACCAGGAACTTGCTAGGAAATGCAATCTTTCCACCTACTAGTCCAGAAACAAACATGCAAGTAAATAGGGTCTCCACCCGCTAATCAAGGAACAAATTAATAAATAAAATCTCTCCTTCCACTAACCCAAGAACATACTAGTAAATTTGAGCTATCCACCTGCTCACCCAGAAACATTGTAATAAGTATGATCTCTCTGTCCCCTAACACAGAATCATGCTAGTATAGGCAGTCTCTACACCGCTAACACTGGCATGTGCTACTAAATCTCCCTACCCACTAACCAAATAACATGCAAATAAATGTGATCTCTGTACACGCTAACTTAGTAAAATTCTAGTAAATGCATTTTCTTCACACATTAACTCAGGAACATGCTAGTAAACGTGATCTCTCAACCCACTTACCTAGGAATATGGTAGTAAATGCGATTTCTCCACCCATTAATTTAGGAACATGCTAGTAAATGTGATCTTCCCACCCACTAATTTAGGAACATGCTAGGAAATGTAATCTCTCTATCTGCTAACCTTGGAACATGTTAGTAAATGTGATCTCTCAACCCCCTTACCTAGGAACATGCTAGTAAATGTAATCTCTCTATCTGCTAACCTTGGAACGTGTTAGTAAATGTGATCTCTCAACCCACTTACCTAGGAACATGGTAGTAAATACGATTTCTCCACCCATTAACTCTGGAACATGCTAGTAAATGTGATCTCCCCACCCACTATTTTAGGAACATGCTAGTAAATGTAATCTCTCTATCTGCTAACCTTGGAACATGCTAGTAAATATGATATCTCCACCTGATAACTTAGAAACATGCTTGTAAATGCAATATCTCCACTTGCTAACCTTGGAACAAGCTAATAAATGAAAATTTGCTATCCACTAACCCAGAAACCTGCTAGTTAATGCAACCCTTTCACCTGCTAATTAGGAAGATGCTAGTAAATGCAAGATCTCAACCCATGAACCCAGGAACATGCTAGCAAATGTGATGTCTCCAAGCACTAACTCAGGAACATAATAGTAAATGTGAACTCTCCAACTATCCCAGTAATATTCTAGTAAATGTGACCTCTCCACCAACTATCCCAGTTACATAGTAATAAATGTGATCTCTCCACCTAACCTAGTAGGAACATGCTAGTAAATGTATGTAATCACTCTACCTGCTAACCTAGAAAAAAAATGTGATCTCTCCACTTGATAGCCTAGGAACATGCGAGTAAATGTAATCTCTCCACCTGCTGACCTACAGTAATAACATGTTAGTAAATGTGATCTCTCCACCTGATAACCTAAGAACATGTTAGTAAATGTGATCTTTCCACATGATAACCTACAGTAAGAACATGTTAGTAAATGTGATCTCTCCACCTGCTAACCTAAGAACATGACTGTAGTTGTGGTCAGCCTGGAAGCCTGTTTACTATGTTTATGCTAATGCAGGCCCGGATTAAGGTATGTGGTGGGCCCTGGGCAACAAACTTGTTTGGACCCCTATCAGTAAAGTTATAAAAGTTGTATATTGGTGGTGTTATAGAAAAGTATAATGATATTCCGGTATTTTACATTTGAAAGCAGACATAATGAACTTGCATTTCAAGTTCAAATATACTGTGTGTGAATATATATTTATATATTTATATATATATATATATATATATATATATATATGTGTGTGTGTATGCAGTGTGTCCGGAAAGTATTCACAGCGCTTCACTTTTTCCACATTTTGTTATGTTACAGCCTTATTCCAAAATGGAATAAATTTATTTTTTACCTCCAAATTCTACACACAATACCCCATAATGACGTGAATTTATTTATTTTTTAGATTTTTGCAAATTTATTAAAAATAAAAAACTAAGAAATCACATGTACATAAGTATTCACAGCCTTTGCCATGAAGCTTAAAATTGCGCTCAGGTGCATCCTGTTTCCACTGATCATTCTTGAGATATTCCTACAACTTAACTGGAGTCCACCGGTGGTAAATTCAGTTGATTGGACATGATTTGGAAAGGCACACACCTGTATATATAAGGTGCCACACTTGACAGTGCATGTCTGAGCAAAAACCAAGCATAAAGTTGAAGAAATTTTCTGTAGACCTCCGAGTCCGGATTGTCTCGAGGCACAAATCTGGGGGAGGGTACAGAAAAATATCTGCTGCTTTGAAGGTCCCAATGAGCACACAATGGCCTCCATAATCCGTAAATGGAAGAAGTTCGGAACCACCAGGACTCTTCCTAGAGCTGGTTGGCCATCTAAACTGAGCGATCTGGGGAGAAGCGCCCTAGTCAGGGAGGTGACCAATAACCCGGTGGTTACTTTGTCAGAGCTACAGCATTCCTCTGTGGAGAGAGGAGAACCTTCCAGAAGGACAACCATCTCTGCAGCAATCCACCAATCAGGCCTGTATGGTAGAGTGGCCAGACGGAAGCCACTCCTTAGTAAAAAGCACATGGCAGCTCACCTGGAGTTTGCCAAAATGCACCTGAAGGACTCTCAGACCATGAGAAACAAAATTCTCTGGTCTGATGAGACAAAGATTGAACTCTTTGGCGTGAATGCCAGACATCATGTTTGGAGTAAATCAGGCACCGCTCATCACCAGGCCAATACCATCCCTACAGTGAAGCATGATGGTGGCAGCATCATGCTGTGGGGACATTTTTCAGCGGCAGGAACTGGGAGACTAGTCAGGATAGAGGGAAAGATGAATGCAGCAATGTACAGAGACATCCTGGATGAAAACCTGCTCCAAAGCTCTCTTGACCTTAGACTGGGGCGACGGTTCATCTTTCAGCAGGACAACGACCCTAAGCACACAGCAATATATCAAAGGAGTGGCTTCAGAACAACTCTGTGAATGTCCTTGAGTGGCCCAGCCAGAGCCCAGACTTGAATCCAATTGAATATCGCTGGAGAGATCTGAAAATGGCTGTGCACCGACACTTCCCATCCAACCTGATGGAGCTTGAGAGGTGCTGCAAAGAGGAATGGGCAAAACTGCCTAAAGATAGGTGTGCCAAGCTTATGGCATCATATTCAAAAAGACTTGAGGCTGTAATTGCTGCCAAAGGTGCATCAACAAAAGTATTAAGTCAAAGGCTGTGAATACCTATGTACATGTGATTTCTTAGTTTTTCTAATTTTTAAATAAATTGGCAAAAATCGCAAAAAAGCATTTTTCTCGTCATTATGGGGTATGGGGCCTAATTCTGAGTTGATCGCAGCAGCAAATTTGTTAGCAGTTGAGCAAAACCATGTGCACTGCAGGGGGCAGATGTAACATGTGCAGAGAGAGTTAGATTTGGGTGGGGTGTATTCAAACTGAAATCTAAATTGCAGTGTAAAAATGAAGCAGCCAGTATTTACCCTGCACAGAAACAAAATAACCCGCCCAAATCTAACTCTCTCTGCACATGTTATATCTGCCCCACCTGCACAGCACATGGTTTTGCCCAATTGCTAACAAACTTGCTGCTACGATCAACTCTGAATTACCCCCATTGTGTGTAGAATTTTGAGGGAAAAAATTTATGTATTCCAGTTTGGAATAAGGCTGTAACATAACAAAATGCGGAAAAAGTGAAGCACTGTGAATACTTTCCGGATGCACTGGTGTATGTATATATATATATATATATATATATATATATATATATATATACATATACAGGTTGAGTCTCCCTTATCCAAAATGCTTGGGACCAGAGGTATTTTGGATATGGGATTTTTCCGTATTTTGGAATAATTGCATACCATAATGAGATATCATGGTGATGGGACCTAAATCTAAGCACAGAATGCATTTATGTTACATATACACCTTATACACACAGCCTGAAGGTCATTTTAGCCAATATTTTTTATAGCTTTGTGCATTAAACAAAGTGTGTCTACATTCACACAATTCATTTATGTTTCATATACACCTTATACACACAGCCTGAAGGTCATTTAATACAATATTTTTAATAACTTTGTGTATTAAACAAAGTTTGTGTACATTGAGCCATCAAAAAACAAAGGTTTCACTATCTCACTCAAAAAAGTCCGTATTTCGGAATATTCCGTATTTCGGAATATTTGGATATGGGATACTCAACCTGCATATATAAAAGTTTTTGCGCAAATACCAGTCCACCTTGCAAGTCCTTTTTTTGTGGAACAAGTCCCAGCTTTAGTTGTTAAAAAGGTAGACCATCCACAATATCCAATGGATTCCAATTGATCTCCTTTTGCACTGAGATTCTTAGAATCGGCTGCTCCCTTTACACACCAGTATCCATATTGGTAATTAAATCTGCAATTCAATCAAAAAGAGGAGCGCTCCATAGTGCATCACTGTATTTCAAATTGATTTATGAAAAAGATCCGACATACATAGGTTAGAATACGTACCGCAAGCTGCGGTATAAACTAGAGATGAGCGGGTTCGGTTCCTCGGAATCCGAACCCGCCCGAACTTCATGTTTTTTTACACGGGTCCGAGCGACTCGGATCTTCCCGCCTTGCTCGGTTAACCCGAGCGCGCCCGAACGTCATCATGACGCTGTCGGATTCTCGCGAGGCTCGGATTCTATCGCGAGACTCGGATTCTATATAAGGAGCCGCGCGTCGCCGCCATTTTACACGTGCATTGAGATTGATAGTGAGAGGACGTGGCTGGCGTCCTCTCCGTTTAGAGAAGAAATAGATAGGAGAGTGAGAGTGAGACAGTGACACTTCATTTACTGGAGCTTAGGAGGAGTACTCAGACAGAGAGTGCAGAATTTTGCTGATAGTATTAGTTAGTTATAGTGACAGAGTGAGACAGTGACACTTCATTTACTGGAGCTTAGGAGGAGTACTCAGACAGAGAGTGCAGAATTTTGCTGATAGTATTAGTTAGTTATACTAGTGACTGACCAGTGACCACCAGTGCAGTTTTATATTATTTAATATAATCCGTTCTCTGCCTGAAAAAACGATACACAGTGACTCAGTCACATACCATATCTGTGCTCAGCCCAGTGTGCTGCATCATCTATGTATAATATCTGACTGTGCTCACACAGCTTAATTGTGGGGGAGACTGGGGAGCAGTTAGGTTATAGCAGGAGCCAGGAGTACATATTAAAATTAAACAGTGCACACTTTTTTTCTGCAGGAGTGCCAGTGCCAGTGTGACTGACCAGTGACCTGACCACCAGTATAGTATACTATATTGTATTGTGATTGACTGTCTGCCTGTAAAAGTTAAACACACGTCGTGTGACTTGTGTGGTGTTTTTTTATTCTATAAAATAAAAAACTCATTCTGCTGACAGACAGTGTCCAGCAGGTCCGTCATTATATAATATATACCTGTCCGGCTGCAGTAGTCATATATATATATTTTTTATATCATTATTTATCATCCAGTCGCAGCAGACACAGTACGGTAGTCCACGGCTGTAGCTACCTCTGTGTCGGCACTCGGCAGTCCGTCCATAATTGTATACCACCTACCCGTGGTTTTTTTTTTCTTTCTTCTTTATACATACTACATCTCATTATCATCCAGTCTATATTAGCAGCAGACACAGTACAGTACGGTAGTCCACGGCTGTAGCTACCTCTGTGTCGGCACTCGGCAGTCCGTCCATAATTGTATACCACCTACCCGTGTTTTTTTTTTTCTTTCTTCTTTATACATACTACATCTCATTATCATCCAGTCTATATTAGCAGCAGACACAGTACAGTACGGTAGTCCACGGCTGTAGCTACCTCTGTGTCGGCACTCGGCAGTCCGTCCATAATTGTATACCACCTACCCGTGGTTTTTTTTTTCTTTCTTCTTTATACATACTACATCTCATTATCAACCAGTCTATATTAGCAGCAGACACAGTACGGTAGTCCACGGCTGTAGCTACCTCTGTGTCGGCACTCGGCAGTCCGTCCATAATTGTATACCACCTACCCGTGGTTTTTTTTTCTTTCTTCTTTATACATACTACATCTCATTATCATCCAGTCTATATTAGCAGCAGACACAGCACAGTACGGTAGTCCACGGCTGTAGCTACCTCTGTGTCGGCACTCGGCAGTCCATCCATAATTGTATACCACCTACCCGTGGTTTTTTTTTCCTTTCTTCTTAATACATACTACATCTCATTATCATCCAGTCTATATTAGCAGCAGACACAGTACAGTACGGTAGTCCACGGCTGTAGCTACCTCTGTGTCGGCACTCGGCAGTCCGTCCATAATTGTAAATCACCTACCCGTGGTTTTTTTTTCTTTCTTCTTTATACATACATCTCATTATCATCCAGTCTATATTAGCAGCAGACACAGTACAGTACGGTAGTCCACGGCTGTAGCTACCTCTGTGTCGGCACTCGGCAGTCCGTCCATAATTGTATACCACCTACCCGTGGTTTTTTTTTCCTTTCTTCTTTATACATACTACATCTCATTATCATCCAGTCTATATTAGCAGCAGACACAGTACAGTACGGTAGTCCACGGCTGTAGCTACCTCTGTGTCGGCACTCGGCAGTCCGTCCATAATTGTATACCACCTACCCGTGGTTTTTTTTTTCTTTCTTCTTTATACATACTACATCTCATTATCAACCAGTCTATATTAGCAGCAGACACAGTACGGTAGTCCACGGCTGTAGCTACCTCTGTGTCGGCACTCGGCAGTCCGTCCATAATTGTATACCACCTACCCGTGGTTTTTTTTTCTTTCTTCTTTATACATACTACATCTCATTATCCAGTCTATATTAGCAGCAGACACAGTACAGTACGGTAGTCCACGGCTGTAGCTACCTCTGTGTCGGCACTCGGCAGTCCATCCATAATTGTATACCACCTACCCGTGGTTTTTTTTTTCTTTCTTCTTTATACATACTACATCTCATTATCATCCAGTCTATATTAGCAGCAGACACAGTACAGTACGGTAGTCCACGGCTGTAGCTACCTCTGTGTCGGCACTCGGCAGTCCATCCATAATTGTATACTAGTATCCATCCATCTCCATTGTTTACCTGAGGTGCCTTTTAGTTGTGCCTATTAAAATATGGAGAACAAAAATGTTGAGGTTCCAAAATTAGGGAAAGATCAAGATCCACTTCCACCTCGTGCTGAAGCTGCTGCCACTAGTCATGGCCGAGACGATGAAATGCCAGCAACGTCGTCTGCCAAGGCCGATGCCCAATGGCATAGTACAGAGCATGTCAAATCCAAAACACCAAATATCAGTAAAAAAAGGACTCCAAAACCTAAAATAAAATTGTCGGAGGAGAAGCGTAAACTTGCCAATATGCCATTTACCACACGGAGTGGCAAGGAACGGCTGAGGCCCTGGCCTATGTTCATGGCTAGTGGTTCAGCTTCACATGAGGATGGAGGCACTCAGCCTCTCGCTAGAAAAATGAAAAGACTCAAGCTGGCAAAAGCAGTAGCACCGCAAAGAACTGTGCGTTCTTCGAAATCCCAAATCCACAAGGAGAGTCCAATTGTGTCGGTTGCGATGCCTGACCTTCCCAACACTGGACGTGAAGAGCATGCGCCTTCCACCATTTGCACGCCCCCTGCAAGTGCTGGAAGGAGCACCCGCAGTCCAGTTCCTGATAGTCAGATTGAAGATGTCAGTGTTGAAGTACACCAGGATGAGGAGGATATGGGTGTTGCTGGCGCTAGGGAGGAAATTGACCAGGAGGATTCTGATGGTGAGGTGGTTTGTTTAAGTCAGGCACCCGGGGAGACACCTGTTGTCCGTGGGAGGAATATGGCCGTTGACATGCCTGGTGAAAATACCAAAAAAATCAGCTCTTCGGTGTGGAAGTATTTCACCAGAAATGCGGACAACATTTGTCAAGCCGTGTGTTCCCTTTGTCAAGCTGTAATAAGTAGGGGTAAGGACGTTAACCACCTCGGAACATCCTCCCTTATACGTCACCTGCAGCGCATTCATAATAAGTCAGTGACAAGTTCAAAAACTTTGGGCGACAGCGGAAGCAGTCCACTGACCAGTAAATCCCTTCCTCTTGTAACCAAGCTCACGCAAACCACCCCACCAACTCCCTCAGTGTCAATTTCCTCCTTCCCCAGGAATGCCAATAGTCCTGCAGGCCATGTCACTGGCAATTCTGACGAGTCCTCTCCTGCCTGGGATTCCTCCGATGCATCCTTGCGTGTAACGCCTACTGCTGCTGGCGCTGCTGTTGTTGCTGCTGGGAGTCGATGGTCATCCCAGAGGGGAAGTCGTAAGCCCACTTGTACTACTTCCAGTAAGCAATTGACTGTCCAACAGTCCTTTGCGAGGAAGATGAAATATCACAGCAGTCATCCTGCTGCAAAGCGGATAACTGAGGCCTTGACAACTATGTTGGTGTTAGACGTGCGTCCGGTATCCGCCGTTAGTTCACAGGGAACTAGACAATTTATTGAGGCAGTGTGCCCCCGTTACCAAATACCATCTAGGTTCCACTTCTCTAGGCAGGCGATACCGAGAATGTACACGGACGTCAGAAAAAGACTCACCAGTGTCCTAAAAAATGCAGTTGTACCCAATGTCCACTTAACCACGGACATGTGGACAAGTGGAGCAGGGCAGGGTCAGGACTATATGACTGTGACAGCCCACTGGGTAGATGTATGGACTCCCGCCGCAAGAACAGCAGCGGCGGCACCAGTAGCAGCATCTCGCAAACGCCAACTCTTTCCTAGGCAGGCTACGCTTTGTATCACCGCTTTCCAGAATACGCACACAGCTAAAAACCTCTTACGGCAACTGAGGAAGATCATCGCAGAATGGCTTACCCCAATTGGACTCTCCTGTGGATTATTGTGTGTGCATTAAATATGGGCAAATTCCAGCACGTCCCATGTTTTGCACATACCTTGAATTTGGTGGTGCAGAATTTTTTAAAAAACGAGAGGGGCGTGCAAGAGATGCTGTCGGTGGCCAGAAGAATTGCGGGACACTTTCGGCGTACAGGCACCACGTACAGAAGACTGGAGCACCACCAAAAACTACTGAACCTGCCCTGCCATCATCTGAAGCAAGAAGTGGTAACGAGGTGGAATTCAACCCTCTATATGCTTCAGAGGTTGGAGGAGCAGCAAAAGGCCATTCAAGCCTATACAATTGAGCACGATATAGGAGGTGGAATGCACCTGTCTCAAGTGCAGTGGAGAATGATTTCAACGTTGTGCAAGGTTCTGATGCCCTTTGAACTTGCCACACGTGAAGTCAGTTCAGACACTGCCAGCCTGAGTCAGGTCATTCCCCTCATCAGGCTTTTGCAGAAGAAGCTGGAGACATTGAAGGAGGAGCTAACACGGAGCGATTCCGCTAGGCATGTGGGACTTGTGGATGGAGCCCTTAATTCGCTTAACAAGGATTCACGGGTGGTCAATCTGTTGAAATCAGAGCACTACATTTTGGCCACCGTGCTCGATCCTAGATTTAAAACCTACCTTGGATCTCTCTTTCCGGCAGACACAAGTCTGCTGGGGTTGAAAGACCTGCTGGTGAGAAAATTGTCAAGTCAAGCGGAACGCGACCTGTCAACATCTCCTCCTTCACATTCTCCCGCAACTGGGGGTGCGAGGAAAAGGCTCAGAATTCCGAGCCCACCCGCTGGCGGTGATGCAGGGCAGTCTGGAGCGACTGCTGATGCTGACATCTGGTCCGGACTGAAGGACCTGACAACGATTACGGACATGTCGTCTACTGTCACTGCATATGATTCTCTCAACATTGAAAGAATGGTGGAGGATTATATGAGTGACCGCATCCAAGTAGGCACGTCACACAGTCCGTACTTATACTGGCAGGAAAAAGAGGCAATTTGGAGGCCCTTGCACAAACTGGCTTTATTCTACCTAAGTTGCCCTCCCACAAGTGTGTACTCCGAAAGAGTGTTTAGTGCCGCCGCTCACCTTGTCAGCAATCGGCGTACGAGGTTACATCCAGAAAATGTGGAGAAGATGATGTTCATTAAAATGAATTATAATCAATTCCTCCGCGGAGACATTGACCAGCAGCAATTGCTTCCACAAAGTACACAGGGAGCTGAGATGGTGGATTCCAGTGGGGACGAATTGATAATCTGTGAGGAGGGGGATGTACACGGTGATATATCGGAGGATGATGATGAGGTGGACATCTTGCCTCTGTAAAGCCAGTTTGTGCAAGGAGAGATTAATTGCTTCTTTTTTGGGGGGGGTCCAAACCAACCCGTCATATCAGTCACAGTCGTGTGGCAGACCCTGTCACTGAAATGATGGGTTGGTTAAAGTGTGCATGTCCTGTTTTGTTTATACAACATAAGGGTGGGTGGGAGGGCCCAAGGACAATTCCATCTTGCACCTCTTTTTTCTTTTATTTTTCTTTGCGTCATGTGCTGTTTGTGGAGGGTTTTTTGGAAGGGCCATCCTGCGTGACACTGCAGTGCCACTCCTAGATGGGCCCGGTGTTTGTGTCGGCCACTAGGGTCGCTTATCTTACTCACACAGTCAGCTACCTCATTGCGCCTCTTTTTTTCTTTGCGTCATGTGCTGTTTGGGGAGGGTTTTTTGGAAGGGACATCCTGCGTGACACTGCAGTGCCACTCCTAGATGGGCCCGGTGTTTGTGTCGGCCACTAGGGTCGCTTATCTTACTCACACAGCGACCTCGGTGCAAATTTTAGGACTAAAAATAATATTGTGAGGTGTGAGGTATTCAGAATAGACTGAAAATGAGTGGAAATTATGTTTTTTGAGGTTAATAATACTTTGGGATCAAAATGACCCCCAAATTCTATGATTTAAGCTGTTTTTTAGGGTTTTTTGAAAAAAACACCCGAATCCAAAACACACCCGAATCCGACAAAAAAAATTCGGTGAGGTTTTGCCAAAATGCGGTCGAACCCAAAACACGGCCGCGGAACCGAACCCAAAACCAAAACACAAAACCCGAAAAATTTCCGGCGCTCATCTCTAGTATAAACCACCGTAAGTATATAACATATGTACAAAAAGACTGGGCTTCACCGCATCTGAAGGGTGCTTCCCCGCTGCACGATGAGTCTCACGCTGGACCTCGCGGGGGGTGGTTTATACCGCCGCTTGCGGTACGTTGTGTAACCTATGTGTGTCTGATCTTTTTAATAAATCAATTTGAAATACAGTTATGCACTATGGAGCGCTCCCCTTTTTGATTGAATTGTGTATATATATATATATATATATATATATACACACTGTATATAGAAGCAATTTAAACTGCACACATAATATCAGTATTTTCAATAATGTGCAGAGTCTGTAAAAATGTACAGTACCATCCGTCCTTAAGAAATCCACCAGTGTCTCAAGCAGGGTACATAATACTCCAGGGAACGCTGAGGAAGGTGGTAAACTGAAACAGCTGGGAACACGTTGGCGTCCATGCTGGACGTATTCTTGCGAAGTATTATGGATTATTCATGATATGCCTTATTTATCCTGAAGGCTGGCAATAAATGTTTTGCAAAGTAACGGTGTGCTGGTCCTGTCCCCTGATGAGACCCTGGTGTATTTCTTAAGGATGGATGGTATTTTAATGTATAGGGGGTATACCGCACAGGAAGATGTTAAAGTATAAATTAGATATTGTAAGTACCAAAATACAATGATAAGGCGAGAAAAGGCAATCTTTTCTAATCAATCTTAGATTTGGTGGTGCACCCTGAGTCAGTAATGAAACGTACAACAAAAAAGGAGAAAAGAAGACTCTTTTGTGGGTGCACTCTTAAATGATCTTAAAGTATTAATGATAAGATAATTAATAAAATCATTACATTTTTATTAATGTCACAAATAAAATAAAACATAAAGTAGTTGGATACATAATTGAAAAAAAGAAGAACAAAGAAGAAGTAATGGAATCAATAATGCCAATATTAATATTGAATAATGGTTGCAAGCTGTCTAGGCTAGATCAAAATTCAAGTATACAGTGAATCCACAGATTTGACTCAAATGTCTGCCTGATAGAGAGGAATATAAATAATATATTTAAATTTATTTAGATTATAGAACACTCCGAGCCTCAGTGATAGCTGTGAATGTTGCCTGAAATAAAGACGGTACTAATGTCCTGCTACTTGTGTTGAAGGAGAGGTAGAAAGAAAGTTAGATACAAAAGATGAATCTGCTGTCAGTGTTAGACATTGAACATGAACGTCCGAAAATATTCTACTAAACCAAGTATTCCCCAAGAGTCTCCCACTTGAGTACTGACTCAGCCCAACACTGATTAGCTTCCAAGATCGGATTGGTTCGGGGGTTTCCAGTGTGGTATGATAGTAGAAAATTTAACCAATAATCTTATGCTCTAGAATCACTGATGAGAGTTCACGAATATTCTTAGATGATAGAGATTATTGACAGTACTGAGTCCTAGGGAGAAAGCTTAAAGGGGATCTGCTGCCACCGTTAGACAGGGGAAAACCCTGAATCAATGGTGAGAGTCCCGAAAGATAGTAAAAGTAAGAAAAGATCAGAAACCCATCCGATCTTGGAAGCTAATCAGTACTCAAGTGGGAGACTCTTGGGGAATACTCGGTTTAGTAGAATATTTTCGGACGTTCATGTTCAATGTCTAACACTGACAGCAGATTCATCTTTTGTATCTAACTTTCTTTCTACCTCTCCTTCAACACAAGTAGCAGGACATTAGTACCGTCTTTATTTCAGGCAACATTCACAGCTATCACTGAGGCTCGGAGTGTTCTATAATCTAAATAAATTTAAATATATTATTTATATTCCTCTCTCTCAGGCAGACATTTGAGTCAAATCTGTGGATTCACTGTATACTTGAATTTGGATCTAGCCTAGACAGCTTGCAACCATTATTCAATATTAATATTGGCATTATTGATTCCATTACTTCTTCTTTGTTCTTCTTTTTTTCAATTATGTATCCAACTACTTTATGTTTTATTTTATTTGTGACATTAATAAAAATGTAATGATTTTATTAATTATCTTATCATTAATACTTTAAGTTCATTTAAGAGTGCACCCACAAAAGAGTCTTCTTTTCTCCTTTTTTGTTGGATGGTATTTTAACCAAACCTTTGATGCATGCCCATTATATTTAATATAAATATGTGTGTGTTGTAGCACAGTTGTCAACATGCCTGTCAACTCTCCTGACTTGGCTTGTTGCTCTTCTCACAAGAGCCATCATTACCTCACCACCGCAGCCTGGGGAAACGTTGAGGAAGAGTGGCTGATGAACTATGCCTTGAGTGGCGCAGTCTGCCTTGGGTGGTCTTCTGTTTGCTGGCGGCCGGGCTCCCGACGACCAGCATACCGGCGCCGAAATCCCGACCGCTGGCATACCGACAGATTTTCTCCCTCTTGGGGGTCCACGACCCCCCTGGAGGGAGAATAGATAGCGCAGCGCGCCAGCGTGCCCGCAAGGGGCTCATTTGCGCTCGCCCAGCTGTCAGTATGCCGGCGGTCGGGATTCCGGCGCCGGTATGCTGGTCGCCGGGAGCCCGGTCGCCGGCATACCCTACTACACCCGTCTGCCTCAGCAGCTCTGCTGCTCTGCCAAGCATTCACTGCAGCTTGCCTTTGGCTCTAGGCTGCAGCTTTGGCTCTAGGCTGAACACAGTCTTGCGAGATTTGATGTCATCATCTCGCGACACAGTGACTGTACGGCTGCCGAGTAAGTTCCTGAGCTAACGAGGAGCACCAGTACCTGTCTGCGCAACGCTGTTTTACGGTTTTTGGTAGTAGTGGCTGGGGACCAGGGACAGTGTGTGGTGGCCCTCTATGTGTGGGGGCCCCGGGCCAACTGCCCCTGCCGCCCCGCCTAAGATCCGGTCCTGTGACAATGCAAGTATCAATTCAATTAATGCGGGGGATTATGCATGTGCTAGTGGAAATCAGTGTCAGCCATTGATTTTTTTACACTGGCCGCAGCAACCATAATTTATATGGACCTAATTCATTGTTGATGTTCATGCAATGTATTGATTATCGGCAAACTCTGTATGTGCTGCGATCACAACGCGCATGAGCGAGGGTGCTGCTGCGATCCTGTTTGCACTGAGAACTTTGTTGCAGAGTCATTGACAGGAAGTGGGCATTTGGAGGTGTCAACAAAGAAGTTTAAGCACTTGGCGCATGTAGTGCAACCTGAGCCAGGTGTACGTTACCTGGCTAGGTTGCATCACATGTGATGTGCTGCTGCTGTGAGCCCCTGCTTGTAGATGAGGAAATCGTTCTGCACTCCTCTGACTACCCGGATCCACCGAAGTGATGCGACAGTCACTGAGAGGATTGAGATAGTTTGGTAACTCACATGTCAGAAAATGTGGTAAATATCCCAATCTAATAGGGCCGGACCCCTATGTACTTATCCTTGGAGAGAGATAAAGTACCAGATGACTTTAAATTTTCAGATACAGCCTGTAACATGACATGAGCTGACTGGCTGGTACTTTGGGATCAATGTACTAAGCCTTGGACAGAGATAAAGTGGACGGAGAAAAGGTACCAACCAATCAGCTCCTAACTGCTATGTTACAGGCTGTGGCATAGCTAAATTAAGGGGGAAGGGATGCAAGGTATACTTTGTCAGCCCCCTCCCCCCCCCCCCCCCAGCCAGAGCATACTGACATCACTAGCTTTCCCTCATAAGCAGCAGCAGAACCAGCAGCCAGAATGGGAGCAGAACAGTATGCAGTGAAGTCAGAGACACAGGAGTATCATGTTTCATGAGCTACCGATAGAGCTTTCCACCCAGAAGAGAGATAGGAGGGTGAAGAGAGGTCTAAATTACACAGGGATCCCAGCTTCTCCTCTTCCCTGCTTGGGTGTCTGAATCTTGTGTAAACTGTAATGCAATTAAACCATTTGGGTCTAGAGATATAGACACACACAGAGAGTCCTCCTGAGTCCTGTCCCAGTGTGTAAGTAGTACAGATGCTGCTGCTGCTGCTGCTGCTGCTCTTGCATGTGGCAAGATACATTATTTTATTTTTCTATGTGTATTTTAAGGTTAAGTTGTCTTTGTTAGACTACAAGAAAATTTTATATAATAGTTGTCTTTCAATTAGGTGGAGCTATGAACAGTATCCAGGCATTATTAAACTATTAGTTTCAAACTATTATACACCATTGTTTTAAATTTAATATACACAACCCATACCTCCCACTATGACCCATTCCAGGAGGGACAACATGCTCTCTACCTGGATTTCCTTCTTAATTTATGATTGCAATCACCTGTGTTGAAATATCTTTCTTATCACTTAAATAGTTCAACACAGGTGACGCCAATCATATATTAAGTGGGAAGTCCAGGTTGAGAGCATTTTGTCCCTCCTGGAAAGTCACCTATTGGGAGGTATGCACAATCTAATATACACCGTCCAGCTTCCATCGGGCCCCCCATGTCTTAAGTGCTTAATCCGGCCCTGGGCTGTGGGGTCTATTTACTAAGCCTTCAAAGGAGATAAAGCACCAACCAACTAACTCCTAACTGTCATTTTTCAAACCCAGCCTGTGACATGACAGTTAGGAGGTGATTGGCTGGCACTTTATCTCCATCCACTTTATCTCCTTCCAAGGCTTAGTAAATAGACCCCACTGTGTTTGAAAAATGACTGGAGCTGGTTGGCTGGTACACTGGTGAGATGTATTATAGTGGCACGATCCATGCCAGAGTCCATCAGCCTAGTGCTGATTCTCTGTGTTTAGTCCCCTGGCCGGCTCCACTGGGAATGTGTGAGATCTCACTACTATTGCAAGATCTCCCGTGCAGCCCGGAGACGGCAGCCTCCACAGCCAGGGACAGTGCTGTCCCTTCGATGGTGTAGGTGTTGGAATGGTGAGTGACGGTTCATACATTGCCCTGCATATTTGTGTGCTGTCTTGCAGATAGCAGCATCGATATAGACAGGTCACAGTACACACACCGCCAGAGTCATACATGGGGGAGAAGCAGTATTGCGCACATAATATGTGCTGATAACGCTTCTCCCCCATGATGGAGAATCATACATTTACCCCTTTATCTCCTTCCACTTTATCTTTCTCCAAGGCTTAGTACATAGACCCCTCTTTATGTATCTACAGTACATGAGGCAAAATGCAGTTGGTTACAGGTCAAAAGTGACTCATTTACTGTTTATAATTATCACAGTAAACAAATGAAGAAGTAATCGTTTCACAAGAGTGTACTTGTCACCTGCACACATTGCGCTCAATCAAGTTAACTGGCCCCGCACACAAGGGTGGCAAGGTGCTGCTGCAACAGCATTGGAGCTTGCCCCCTCTCAGTCTTATCTCAGATGTGTAGATTTTTGTACTGAGCCCTACGGAGCTGCAAACAAAAATCCACAAATCCAGCGATACCGTAAGTGCTTCATATAGCTGCTCTTACTGACACCCATGAGTAAATTGAGGTTAATTGGATGACTCCATTGAGCCTGATGCAGTGTAGAATACAACTCATCCATAGTAGCTCTCACCTTGCACACAGTACGCATAGTCACCCATACGCAGAGTTATATGCCCCGCCCATATGTTTGGATTTTTAGCCATTGTCATTAGCAGTGTGTACTTGCAACGGTCCGGTATGATATACTGGCAGACGGGATGCCGGCTGTCAGTATACCGACAGTGGAATCCCGGCAGCGAGTTCCCATGCGGGCTTGCTGCGCTCACCACGCTATGGGCCCGGTGGCGAGCGAACTATTCCCACTTGGTTGACAGCATGGACCCACCAACCAAGTGGAAATTAGGGGTGGGTGTCGGGATGCCAGCCATCGGCAAAAATGCCGGCTGTTGGTACTCCGGCATCAGTCTCCTGTACACGGAGATCCCGACCCCCGGTACTGGTACTAGACAATATATTGCAGATTTTGCGATCTGCAGTGGATTACAATGACCATCATATATTCCATCTAATTCATTGTTTGATGAATTGTGTGGTCGCATCTTCCCATCTGATGTGCTGCATAACAGATGTAGTGATGCAACGTAGGATGGGGTGCGCTAACATTAACATTGTAACGATGTATCAGATCAATGTGTGGAGCATCGTGCAGTGTGTGATCAGGCACAATACATCAAAGGGGTCATTCCGAGTAGATCGCTAGCTGCCGTTGTTCGCTGCATAGCGATCAGTGAGAAAAAAGGCTAATCTGCGCATGCGTATGCACCGCAATGCGCACGCGCTTTGTACGGGTACGAAGTCCATTGTGGTTTTGCACTGGTTCTAGCAACGATTTCAATCGCACAGCCGAACGCAAGGAGATTGACAGAAAGAGGGCGTTTATGGGTGTCAACTGACCGTTTTCTTGGAGTGTTTGGAAAAACGCAGGCGTGGCCGGGTGCTTGTTTGGCGGGTATCTGACGTCATTACCGTGTCACTCGTTGCAGCAATCATCGCACAGGATAAGTAACTACAGTGCTGGTCTTGTTTTGCACAAAATGTGTTTGCAGGCGCTCTGTTGCACAGGCGTTCGCACTCCTGCAAAGCGAAAATACACTCCCCCGTGGGCGGCGACTATGCGTTTGCAGGACTGCTAAAAACTGCTAGCGAGCGATCAACTCGGAATGACCCCCCATATTGGATTGTTCCAGTGTATACCCAGCTTTAGAATACAAACTCTAATTTTAAAATCCCATTCAATCTGCACCCAGTCAGACATCTAGAAGCAATAATTCACAGATGGATCTAGAAGCACTAATTCACAGATGGATCTAGAAGCAATAATTCACAGATGGATCTAGAAGCAATAATTCACAGATGGATCTAGAAGCAATAATTCACAGATGGATCTAGAAGCACTAATTCACAGATGGATCTAGAAGCAATAAATCACCCATGACTTTATTCCGACGAACTTAACATTTATAACTAGCTAGCTTATCACTAAGAAATAAACACACGGACACCAACTGCTAGATTTAAAAGGTCAAACAGATATTTATTGTTTGGTGACCTGTCATTTAAACTAAGAATATTGGAGGATGGCAAGAAAAGGCGCTATCAACTCACCAGCACCAGTCAACTATAATAAACCATAAAATAGGAGGGGCCTCACAACCGCCTCCTTAACATAACCTGCACTGTGCAGGCTCACCCCCCTTACTTTAGCAGAGCCGTGGACGAACCCGCACGGGAACATCCGTAGTCCACCCGCAAGGGGAGGGCATACTCGCTGTTCATTCAAAAGGCGGTGCCCCACAGTGACCACTTATGTAACTATTTGACCGCTGGCTGGTAGCGACTTTCCGCCCATCTGGCTATCAAAGCCTGCTGAGAAATGGAATTAGAGGCCCGAAAAGCGAGCCTCAAGCAACCTTATAGGGAGGGTGGGAGGGCATCCAAGAAAAACTGGCAAGAGGAAGATGGCTGCCAAAACCCTGAACTATATACCCCTGTGCAAACTCCTCCTACCTATCCCTAATAGGCACCCATCTGTCACCTGACCACCACTGTCAATCACTAAGGCTAGCCCTGCCTATCCTCAACACATGTCAGAAAAATTCAGGGAGTTTATGTGGCTTCGAGCCTATGCGGATCTCTGCCTGCCTAAATCACCCATGACTTTATTCCGACGAACTTAACATTTATAACTAGCTAGCTTATCACTAAGAAATAAACACACGGACACCAACTGCTAGATTTAAAAGGTCAAACAGATATTTATTGTTTGGTGACCTGTCGTTTAAACTAAGAATATTGGAGGATGGCAAGAAAAAGGCGCTACCAACTCACCAGCACCAGTCAACTATAATAAACCATAAAATAGGAGGGGCCTCACAACCGCCTCCTTAACATAACCTGCACTGCGCAGGCTCACCCCCCTTACTTTAGCAGAGCCGTGGACGAACCCGCACGGGAACATCCGTAGTCCACCCGCAAGGGGAGGGCATACTCGCTGTTCATTCAAAAGGGGGTGCCCCACAGTGACCACTTATGTAACTATTTGACCGCTGGCTGGTAGCGACTTTCCGCCACAACAAGGATTTTAACAAAAAACCGCAGACCGCCATCCACCAACAACAGGAGAAGAGATTCAACCGGACAGTACTCTAAAAATACTGTCCAAGAACACACCAATACCCGCAGGGGAAAGGTGAATACCATCTTCCCTATAAAACTGCACATTGTGCAGCACCAAAAGCGGATGCCTAACCACTAAACCTCCTATTGCCTGCACGTATACTGACACTGCGGAATTAACTTTCTTGCTAGCTTTTTCTATAGCGGAGAAATGAATGGCACCCCGCCAATGGAAACGGGGCACTATGTCGGACCACACCACTATCACCCGTGGCCAAGATGCCCGTAACGCCACTAAGTCCGCTTTGATACTCAAGATGAGATCAATGCCTTTGACCCTCCCCATATCATTCCCCCCGAGGTGAATGACAACCCAGCCGGGCCGCCCCCACCTCCGCTCATGGCGAAACAGCAAGCGAAGTAAACCCATCCAACGTAAACCTCTAACTCCTAACCATCTAACTACCTTGTCCCCAAATAGTTCGCCCGTTCGTCCTGCCATTGGATGCCTCTCCGCCCAAAAAATAAAAGAATGGCCAATGAGCCAAATCTGATCCGAGATGTCCAAAGTAGCTGCAAAAAGAAAATTCCTTACCGTCAGACATTATAAAGATCAAAACAAATTAACGCAGGGGCAAGACCCACTCACCGGGGAGGGCCTTAGTCAACGATTCTCCACAGGAAGGGCGGCACCAATAGACCCCCAACCTCCGCATCAGGTACCAGCTCCCTAAACTTGTCGAACTCAAAACGCGACAGTGCGTCAGCAATTCTGTTGTCAACCCCTGGGACATGCGCAGCCGTGAAATGAATGTTATGCCTCAAGCACTTGAGCACAAGATAACGCAACAAGCGCAGAGCCTCAGGAGAGGACGAGCGCTGGTTATTAACGGCGTGCGCGACGCCCAGATTGTCGCAGCGAAATACAATACTCCGATCCGACAAGCTGGGTGCCCACAACTCAACCGCCACTATCAAGGGGAATAACTCCAGCAGGAACAAGTTCTTTGTAAACCCTCGGGTCACCCATGCTGTGGGCCAAGGCGCGGCGCACCACTGTGTTCTGAAAAAAAGCCCAAACCACCAGCAGCGTCGGTGAAAAGTTGTAACGCAGCGTTGGAACAGCGTTTCGCTGGCCACAACACCTCCCGGTTAAAAGAAACCAAGAAAGTGGACCAGGTTCTCAAGTCCTCCCTGACCTCGCGCGAAATATAAACCGTATGGTGAGGTTTCCGTACCCCCGCTATGGATCTCTCAAGTTTACGGCAGAAAACCCGGCCCATGGGTATGATCCTACACGCAAAATTAAATGACCCGAGCAACGACTGAACCCGTTGTAGTCTGACCCTGCGCGAGAGGAGGCACTGCTCTATGAGACCCAACACTTTGAGCACCTTATCGGCCGGAAGCCGGCAACAGCCGGCTTCCGAATCGATTTCAATGCCCAAGTAACTGAGGCATGCCGTGGGCCCCTCGGTCTTATCCGAGGCCACGGGAACGCCCAGGTGACCGAATAAACTCTGAGCTAAACCCAGTACATCCCCGCACGCCGACCCCACCCTTGGACCCACAAAGAGAAAATCGTCTAGGTAGTGGGCGACCCCCGGGTGGCCGGAGGCCGACACTATGCACCAATGCAAAAATGAGCTGAATTTCGCAAAATAGGCACAAGAAATGGAACACCCCATGGGCAAGCACCTGTCTACATAATACCCACCCCTTAACCTGAAACCAAGGAAACGCAGGGAGTCGGGGTGGATGGGCAGGAGGCGGAAACCGGACTCAATGTCCAGCTTGGCCATGAGGGCGCCGGGACCCGCCCTTTGGACTAACCGCAGGGCCTCATCAAACGATTGATATCGCACCCTGCAAGCTTCCTCCGGGATGGAGTCGTTGACCGAGCCGCCACGGGGGTGTGACAAATGCTGGATGAGGCGGAATTTACCCTGAGCTTTCTTGGGGACCACCCCTAACGGTGAAATGCACAGCCGGGGCAGGGGGGAGGACGGGAAAGGGCCGCTCATGCGCCCCAAATCGATTTCCGCCCGAACCTTACGGGCGACCACGGAGGGGAAATCCCGTGCGGATTTTAAATTGCGCCTGGAGACCACGAGGACCGAATCCGGGATGGGAAGCCTGAAACCGCTACGAAAACCTTCCAACAAAAACAACCCCGAAGTGACGTCGGGGTAACTGCCCAACCATTTAGCCAATTCGGGGACGTTGATGGGGGAAAATGCCTTACTTTCCACTTCCGGGCACCTCGGCAGCATCAGAGGGCCTGGACCCGGAAGGGGACTGGCAATCTTTGGCCGGGTGCCCCCCGCCGCACGCCTTGCAGGAGTGGCGAAAACGGCAGTTAGCCCCCCGGGAACACTTGCCCTCGTTGAAGGCAAAGCATTTCCCTGTATTCCCCGTGGGCGGGCTCGGCCGGACATTTAAACCCGGCTTACCGCCCTGGGCTTCATAAAGGGGCCTATTCTGATGAGTGACCTCTAACCAAACTTCCACGTCCTTGAAACCCAAGGGTAGTGTCGGGTTACCGTCTTGGTTACGACGGAATTTCTCATCGTAATCCCTCCACGCGTAACCCTTGGATGTCAAGTACATTTCATGCACCAGGTACAAATACTTGACCGTGTTGTGATATTCCTTAGGCCTCGTCTCGGCGTAGCACGCCGTGAACACTAAAAACCCCCGGAGCCACTGGTGAAAATTGCGAAATGCATTCTCGCCAATGCCACCAACCTTCTTGGCCTTATCGAAAGCCTTCCGCATGTCATCCGTAAGGGTGAACATGTCGACGTATTTACCTCTCTTAATCTTCTCCCTCATCCGTTTACGTAAACCCCTGGTGACCGCAGTGTTAGCGCAGTGCACCATTTCCGTAAAACGCGGAGGGTCAGGCGTGGCTGCCGCAGCTGCGCCCTTAGCCTTCCTCTCTTTCTTGTGCAAGCGATGCGCAATGAGCCTAGCTAACTTACGCGGGCGCCTGGGGGACCCGGAAGACCTAGTATCAGAAGAGGAGCTGGAAGAAGAGCTATCAGAAGAAGGATTAACTGTCTCACCCGTTCCCGGAGGACCCCCCGCGTCCACTGCTGCGATGGCGGGGCCGGATGGAACCTCTTCAGGGACCCGAGATCCCCCCGTCTCCACATGTTCAGCCTGCTTCGCCGCTCCTGTCTGTGCATCGCTGGATGTTGCTGTCGTCGTGGCCCCCGACAATCCGGCCGGGGGAGAGACCCCCCTCGCCGTACCTGCAGCTGTTGGGGAAACAGAAGGGGGGGGAGGGGAGGCACAAAAGCAGCCACCTCCGGGGGGGGGAACCGGAGGTAGCGGGGGAGGGGGAGCCGCAAGCGGGGGCCGCGAACCGAGTGCGGGCAACCCCGGTGTCGCGACGCCCGTCATTTCAAACGCAGCGCCAGACGCTGGAGGCACCGTGCCCGGGGAAGTAAAACCAGCGTGCCAAGTGGACGGAGCCTGTGAGGGCCCCTGGGGTAAAACCACTGGAGTAAGAACCCCCCCATTGCGCAAAACCCGGATCACTCGGCGTGGGCCATGAGGTCACCGATCCCTGCGCATGCATAAACGCCGCCGGCAAATAAGTGGACGAAAAGGGAGCAGGACCCCCGCGGAATGCGGGTGCCGCCCCGGAAGTCATGACCGGGAGCTGCAATGACCCCGACCAGGCCACTGCCACCGAAGCCGCCGGAAGGAAACCCGCGGGCGAAGCCGTATACGTGCCGCCCCGGTACCCGAATGGAGCGGCCAAGGAACTTGGTCCTGACCCCATCTGGTGCACCAGGAGCTGGCCAGCAGACGGCGTCGGCTCGCTGGGCCACAGGCCACTCACAGGCGGCAGCAGTATCTGGGACACCGGGAGCGCCCGGGGTAAATCCCAGATGTCTGCCCACTGACGCCCGACACCCCGCTGCCCCCCACGATATTGGCACCTATGGAAACGGTGGGGGGAAACAGAGCCTGCGCATGCTCAAACGCAGGCCCCGCACCCCCCGTTGTCCCTGGACCAGAAGGCAGGGACACTACATCCTGCACCAGCCAGGCACCCGCAGGGGAGCTGGCCGGTGAAAGCCCCGTCATTCCCCTCCTCCCCGCTGATTCGCGGCACCCACCCGCCGGGTCACGTGACCCGCCAATTGCGGCCGTGTGGAGAGGCGTACTAACGCCTGTGGAGGCCGGAGCCCCGGCGCGCGCGGCTCTGCCGCTGCGCCGGGCTCCGGGAACGGCCGACGCTGGGGAAGCACCGCCGCCCGTGGAGAGCAGGACCCTGTCTCCGGCGGGCGGCGAAGCGGAGGGGGGGACCGCGCGCACCCGCGGCCGGCGATAGCCCGCTGACGCAAGCGGTCGGGAGGCCTCAGCCAGGCGGCGGGGGGGGGGGGGGGGCGCTGATCTTCTGGGACGGGGAATGCTGCAGCAAAACAGTGTGGATAACACCTAAAGCGTACACTGTAATCTAAAGGGAGGGAGCAGTAGTATATGCAGTATTTAAAAGAGGGGAAATAACTGACAAAATGCTGTCAGTATGCCTTACCCTCATCCAAGAAAAACTGGCAAGAGGAAGATGGCTGCCAAAACCCTGAACTATATACCCCTGTGCAAACTCCTCCTACCTATCCCTAATAGGCACCCATCTGTCACCTGACCACCACTGTCAATCACTAAGGCTAGCCCTGCCTATCCTCAACACATGTCAGAAAAATTCAGGGAGTTTATGTGGCTTCGAGCCTATGCGGATCTCTGCCTGCCTAATTCACAGATGGATCTAGAAGCAATAATTCACAGATGGATCTAGAAGCAATAATTCACAGATGGATCTAGAAGCACTAATTCACAGATGGATCTAGAAGCAATAATTCACAGATGGATCTAGAAGCAATGGAGCAGAGTTTAAAAGCAATAGATGGAGCAGAGTTTAAAAGCCAGTGAAATCATGGGGTATATTTATTAAGAATTGGGTTTTTTAAAACTACTTTTTGGTAGTGTTTTTCCACAGCATTTAAAATATCAATAACATTAAAGGCAAAATTCTGTGCGGATCTCGCCCCTAAATCTGTGATGTCATGACGTCACACCTAAGGGGCAGTGGGCATCAGCTCTGGTAAGGACATTCTGCTTGCACACCACTAGTTAAGACCCTGGGAAAAATAGGTATGGGACTCAGGGTCGAGAGTGTCTAGGTTAACACACATTAGGTTGACACCTATTGGTCGACAGTGAGTAGGTTGACACAGGAAATAGGTCGACACTGCCAATAGGTCAACGTGGAAAAAGGTCAACATGAGTTTTTTGTTTTTTTGGTGTTGTTTTCTTCGTAAAGTGACCGGGAACCCCAATTAGTGCACCGTGTCCCCTCGCATGGCTCACTTTCCTCGCCATGCTTTGGGCAAGGTTACCGATCCCAGTTGTAATCCACGTGGATCGTAAAGTATGAAAAAGTTAAAAAAGATCATGTTGACCTTTTTCTATTTCGACCTTGTTCATGTCGACTTAATGGCCACATCAACCTATTTTCTGTCGACATACTGTTGATAATAGGTGACGACCTAATGTGTGTCAACCTAGGCACTGTCTACCCAGAGTCCAGATACTGGGAAAAACATGGCTGGATTTGCCTTCAATATTACTGCTGTTCTACAAATCAGTGCTTAGTAAATATATTCCCCGGTGTCAAACACAAACATATTTAACTTGCAGTTTCAACATTTCATGCATTTGACTTACAGTGAACTCATTGAATGGAGCAGGCAGCTTTCCAAACAAAACACATGTGAGTAATAATAAGTGGGTTTGGGTTCATTAGAAACAGTGGTTTCCATCCTTATGTATATTACTAGTCAGAGGCGTAACTCTGGGAGGCAACAGAGTCATCTGCCACCGGGCTCCTGCTCTGAAGGCGGGCACCTCTCTTATTCTGTGAAACCATTCAATTTAGTTAATCGATAGCTGCCGCTATATCTTCCGTGGCCGACTTCCTCACTATTCCCTGCACCTTACAAGTCAGTCACACCCTTTTTATTATAGATATACATTTTACAAGTGTCATACCTAGGATTAGAACCCACAACCTTTTACACTGGAAGCAGACACCTTACTGATGAAGCTATTTGCCCCTCTATAGGAAATTTGAGAATTCTAACTATATGATGTTAGTGCTCTGACAATTACAAGTAACTTCATATAGATTGAATTCTCATTTTTCCTATGCACTAGCGAATAGCTCTATAATTAAGGTGTCTGCCGTCAGTGTAACAAGTCATGGCTTCTAATCCTGGGTATGACTGCTAAGAAATGTGTGATTTAAAATAAAAGACAATTAAATGCATATATACATTTCATTTCAGAACTCTCTCTCTCTCTCTCTATATATATATATACACACATATATTTATCTAAATTTAGAGGGGAGCACCAATATTTATCTTGCCTCCGGGCAACTCCAACGAACTTACGCCACTGTTACTAGTGTTTAGAATCCAAGTACAACACATTAATTTTACACTTACGAGACACTTAACCTTACCTTGTGTTGTGCAATCCCCTGTATAAAACTCCTCCATGGGGATGATTCAATTGTTTCTAAGTATTTTAGCTCTCGTTTAAGGAGCCCAGAAGTTATTCAGTTGTTTTGGCTGACCAGCATAGGCGTGCGCAGACACTGGCAGGCGGGTGCCGCTCCGGACTTCCCCCCCTCCACGGCATTATAGTGTTCTCTCACCTCCCCTGTCTTGGATATAGACTGCTTACCTGGGCCGCCCAGGTGAGCAGTCTATGACCCGCCCAGGTGAGCAGTCTATATCCAGGACAGGGGAGGTGAGAGAACACTATAATGCCGTGGAGGGGGGGAAGTCCGGAGCGGCACCCGCCTGTCAGTGTCTGCGCACGCCTATGCTGACCAGACCCAAGAAGATTTCTGCTCAAGTCCTCCTGAAGTACAATCAGAAATCCACATAAAGGAGGCTGGTTGTGAGTGACAGACATAACTGAAGCACACCCAGCACTTAGAATGGGAGAAGCTTCTTAACCTCGCTAATCCCGTCCTTTAGGGCACGTGAAAGGGGCTATCGTGGGAATCCAATGGGGGAGATTTACTAAGTGTTGTAAAGTTATAAAATGGAGAGAAAGTGCCAGCCAATCAGCTCCTTACAGCAAAGTGTTTGAAAAATGACAGGAGCTGATGGGTTGGTACTTTATCTCTCTGTACACTTTATCTCTCTCCAAATCTTAGTACATCTGCCCCTAAACGCTTCCTTGCGGCTGGTCCAATTGAATAACTCGCGGTCACTTTAGATGGGAGCTACAATATTCAGAAACAATTGAATCGCTCCCCAAATATACAGTTTTACAGTTTCACATGTTTGTGAACAATGATCTTTGGCCAGTACTGTATATACTGTATGCTGTAAGTAAATAAAGCTCTATGGTCTGCTATGATTGTTCTGAAATTTAAACAGGTAAAATAAACTGTGTTGCCACATAAACTATTTATAACATTGCAGTTTATTTATCCAAGCTATTGACATGGGCCCTCATTCCGAGTTGTTCGCTCGCTAGCTGCTTTTAGCAGCCGTGCAAATGCTAAGCCGCCACCCTCTGGGAGTGTATCTTAGCGTAGCAGAAGTGCGAACGAAAGGATCGCAGCTCTGCTGCAAAAAAAGATTGTGTCGTTTTTAGAGTAGCTTCAGACCTACTCCTACCTTGCGATCACTTCAGACTTTTTAGTTCCTGTTTTGACGTCACAAACACGCCCTGCGTTCGGTCAGCCAAGCCTGCATTTCCTCAGGCACGCCTGCGTTTGTATCTGTCACGCCTGCGTTTTTACACACACTCCCCGAAAACGGTCAGTTACCTTCCAGAAACACCCACTTCCTGTCAATCACTCTGCGGCCAGCAGTGCGACTGAAAAGCGTCGCTAGACCTTGTGTGAAACTGCATCGGCTTTGTGAAAATACGTTGCGCGTGCGCATTGAGCCGCATGCGCAGAAGTGCCGATTTTTAGCCTGATCGCTGCGCTGCGAACAACGGCAGCTAGCGATCAACTCGGAATGACCTCCTTGGACTCTTTCATAAAGATGGCAGCATTTAGTGAGTAACTTATGAATGTTTCCTACAGCATAGCTGTGCTGTTACCAAATATATATATATATATATATATATATATATATATAATTGTGACAAGAACACTGGGATAGTGTTTGAGGGCAGGTATGTTTGTCCCAGGTTCTTGTCTTACATGTATTAGAAAAATGAAATCTTCTAGGAATATGTTTTGTTTTGTTAGAACCTTTTCAGTTTGTTAGAAAAGGTGGGTAAGGGCCCTGAAAGAGAGATGGGGCAAGTTCCAGACATTGGGCCCAGTTCGGGTCTTTGGCCTCACAGAAGGCTAATCAGGCTTTCAGCTGTGTAAGAGTGTTATAGAGCTGCTGGCCTGATTAGGGTGTGCAGACTGCCTGGGAAGACTGCAGGATCTCTGTGATAGAAACACGCTTCCTGATACAAGTGAGCTATACACTGTTTGCTGGAGAACTCTGTGTTTTTTTGTTTTAGTGATAGTTAGGAACATCTTGTGTTTAGTTAGTGCCGGACAGGCAAGGTATTTTCTTTTGGTGTTTGTTTTATTTTCTGTATAATAAAACTGGCTGGGGCCAGTTGTACCGGAAACTGGACTTGTGTGGTTCCTCAGCTGCTGCAGGCTGCCATTTATCCCAGGAAACGGCACCTTGTACCCTTACAGTGTTACAACATGGTGGAGAATGCGAGCATGCCGTTCTGCGCATAAGTGAAAGCAGCAGCTTTGTGAGGCCTGCAGAAAACGGTGGTTTATGCAGATACAGCCCAGTGTGAAGTTACTGAGACTCGCCCTGAGGATTTGATATATGTCCTGGGTGAAAGCAGCTACAAAGCCGCCTGAAAAATCTGTCGACATGGAGGAACTGCTTAAAGCCTTGCTGCAAGCTACAGCGGCTCAGCAGGAGGCCAACAGATAGCAGCAGGTGGCAATGGAGGAAAATAGGAGACAACAGCAGGCAGCTGTTGACGAACTTTACAGGCAACAGCGTCAGGATAGAGAGGCCTTAACAGAAGTGGTGCAGAGCCTTGCAGCCCGGATTGGAGATGTGGCCGTCAGTGCTCCGACCAGCTCTAGTTCTATACGGGCCAGTCACTTCCTGCAGAAAATGACAGAGGCTGATGATGTGGAGGCCTACCTGACCACGTTTGAAAGGACTGCCGAGCGTGAGAACTGGCCGAAAGCACAGTGGGCCAGTCTGCTGGCACCTTTTCTATCAGGTGAGCCCCAAAAAGCGTACTTTGATTTAAGCCCTGCTGAGGCTCGGGACTATGATAAACTAAAGACTGAGATCCTGACCCGCCTGGGAGTCACGCTGTCAGTACGAGCACAACGGGTGCACCGGTGGGTGTACGCCATGGAGAAGCCTCCTCGCTCCCAGATGCACGACCTTATTCTGCTAACCAAAAAATGGTTACAGCCAGAGACATTAACTGGTCCCCAGATGGTTGAAAGAGTCGTCATGGACCGCTACTTGAGATCTTTGCCCATGGTCCTGCGCAAGTGGGTGAGCCATGAAAACCCGGGTACTGCTGACCAATTAGTGGACATGGTAGAGCGGTATTTGGCAGCAGAGGAACTACTGATGACCACCCAGCAACCCATAGATCCTCGACAGCGCCCTTCAGTAAAGACTGGTAAGACTGTTCCTTGGGAAAATGTTGCTGGGCGGATAAGAGAACGCAAGGCTGGTGACACTGTAAACACTGGCCCTGGAGACAGGCCAATGGGGCTAGAACGGTCTATGCTGCCCAAACGGGTTGATAATCGTGTGGTTAAATGTTTTACGTGTGGTATGCCAGGTCATGTTATTGCCAATTGCCCAGTCACGCAAGAACCCATGCAATGTGATGCTGCCTTTGAATGTTGCAGAATGTCTTTCTTTGCTAGGTTAGCCTGTACTGTGGTACCTTCACCTGAGCTGGAAAAACAAATGTGTGATGTGTTCTTAGAGGGTAACCGGGTAGAGGCCTTGCTAGATTCAGGAAGTTTAGTTACCCTCGTGAAAGCTGGGTTAGTGAACCCCTTATAGGTCCAGCAAATACCTATTGGGGTAACTTGCATACATGGGGATACCCAACATTATGTCACTGCTGAAGTGAATATAGAAACTTGTTTGTGGGTCAGCAATTGTTAAAGTAGGACTGGTCCCCACCTTGGTGCATGAGGCCATAATAGGGAGGGATTTTCCTCATTTTTGGAAACTGTGGGAATCACGGTTATCAACAGATGTGAGAAGTAAAGAGCCAGTTGATAATACCGGTGATTTTATGGATGTACGTGTGTCTTCGGAACTTTCTGACCCTTTGCCTTTTGCTAGTTTGGCTGGGGAAGTGACAGATGGGGAGTCCAGTGAGGACCCTCTTGCTGGGAACAGAGACATAGTAGTTAGAACTGAAAGCATGCCTGACCTGGAGGTAAAGAAGGATCTGTTTGCGTCTGAACAGTTAAAGGATCCTACCTTAATAAAGGCTAGGGAGAATGTTAAGGTTGTTAATGGGGAACCTGTGGTACCAGGTGACAGGGTTACGTATCCCCACATGGCCATCTGTAATGAGCTCTTGTACCACATTGTCAAAAGGGGTGAGGATGTGGTGGAACAGCTGGTAGTTCCCCAGCCTTATCGGAGAACGGTACTAGATTTAGCTCATAGTCACGTTACCGCAGGACATTTAGGGGCAGAAAAAACCACTGAAAGAGTTTTACAAAGATTCTTTTGGCCAGGGGTTTATAAAGAAGTGTCTGAATATTGTTCTTCCTGTCCTGAATGCCAGTATCATGCCCCTAGACCCCATTTCAGGAGCCCACTAGTTCCCATGCCTATTATAGAGGTCCCGTTTGACAGAATAGCCATGGATCTCATGGGGCCCTTGTTAAAGTCTGCTTGGGGCCATCAGTATATCCTGGTAATTATGGACTATGCCACTCGATATCCTGAGGCTGTCCCTTTACGCACTATCACAACCAAGGCGATAGCTAGGGAGCTGGTGCAGGTTTTTAGTAGAGTGGGAATACCAAAAGAAATTTTGACTGACCAAGGTACTCCATTTATGTCAAGGATCATGAAGGAATTGTGCAAATTATTTAAGGTCACTCACCTCAGGACGTCCATCTACCATCCCCAAACAGACGGGTTGGTGGAAAGGTTTAATAAAGCATTAAAAAGTATGTTAAAAAAGGTTGTTGAGAGAGATGGGAAAAACTGGGATTGTTTGTTGCCCTACTTGTTAATGGCCATCAGAGAAGTTCCTCAGTCCTCTACGGGGTTTTCTCCATTGGATTTTGTTGTATGGTAGACACCCCAGAGGGCTGTTGGACATTGCCAAAGAGACGTGGGAAGGACAGCCCACTCCTTATAGAAGCGTTATTGAACATGTATCACAAATGCAGGATAGGATTGCAGCCGTGGTACCTATTGTCAGAGAGCACATGGAACAGGCCCAAAGTGCTCAACAGAGGGTATATAACCGGAGTGCCAAGATACGGGAATTTGCTCCTGGAGATAGAGTTCTTGTTTTGGTACCCACTGTGGAAAGCAAATTCCTAGCTAAATGGCAGGGTCCATTTGAGATTAGGGAAAAAGTGAATGAGGTTAATTACAAAGTATACCAGCCAGGAAAGAGAAAACCCGAACAAATCTACCATGTTAACTTAATCAAACCCTGGAAAGATAGGTTGTCTCTGTCAGCGGAGCCTTGCCCTTCGGAGTCTTCACCTCGGTTGCTTCCCGCAGTAAAGGTGTCAGAGACATTATCAGCTGACCAGAACAATCAGGTTAAAGAATTTCTCATCCAAAATAGGGAGATATTTTCAGAGCTGCCTGGCCGAACGACCCTAATAAAACATGACATTGTCACAGAACCAGGGGTCAGGGTTCATTTAAAGCCATATAGGATTCCTGAAGCTCAGCGAGAAGCTGTTACTAAAGAAGTTAAAACCATGTTAGAACTTGGAGTCATAGAGGAATCTAACAGTGAGTGGTCCAGTCCCATAGTTCTCATCCCGAAGCCCGACGGTAGCATACGCTTCTGTAATGACTTTCGTAAGTTAAATGAGGTGTCCAAGTTTGACGCGTACCCCATGCCCCGTGTGGATGAGCTTATAGAAAGGTTGGGAACAGCCAGGTTTCTCACCACGTTGGACCTGACCAAAGGTTACTGGCAAATACCTTTATCTGATAGCGCAAAAGAAAAAACAGCCTTTTCGGTTCCGGAGGGGCTGTACCAGTATAAGATGTTACCCTTTGGGTTGCATGGGGCTCCAGCAACCTTTCAACGGGCGATGGATAAAATGTTGAGGCCCCATATAAAATATGCAGCTGCCTATTTGGATGATGTGGTAATTCACAGTACAGACTGGGGGTCCCATTTGGTTAAAGTACAAGCAGTACTGGACTCAATCAGAGAGGCAGGGTTAACTGCTAACCCAAAGAAGTGCTGCCTCGCAATGGAGGAGGTCAAATACTTGGGCTTCACCATAGGCAGAGGTCTAATTAGGCCCCAATTGAATAAAATTGATGCTATTCAAAACTGGCCTCGTCCAGTGAATAAAAAACAGGTAAGGGCTTTTTTGGGAATAACTGGGTACTATAGATGGTTTATTCCCAATTTTGCGACCACAGTGGTGCCGTTGTCAGACTTTACATAGGGAAGCAGTCAAATATGGTGAAATGGAACCCTGATGCAGAAAAAGCGTTCCAAGCGTTAAAAGTGGCTTTGTGTTCACAACCGGTATTGATAACACCAGATTTTTCAAAAGAATTTGTGGTACAGACAGATGCCTCAGAGGTAGGGATAGGCGCTGTGCTGTCCCAAACCAGAGATGGGGACGAACACCCTATCATTTATTTGAGTAGGAAACTCAATGAGCATGAAAAAAGGTATGCCATTGTGGAAAAGGAGGCTTTGGCCATTAAGTGGGCACTAGATACCTTGAGATATTACCTCTTGGGTAGACAATTCAGACTAGTGACGGATCATGCCCCGTTAAAATGGATGTATGTAAATAGAGGCAAGAATGCTCGTGTAACTAGATGGTTTCTAGCGTTACAGGATTTTAAGTTTACTGTCGAACATAGACCGGGTACACAATTGGCCAACACAGATGCATTGTCCCGCATCTTCTGTTTGGGGGCTACAAGTGTTCCGGCCCCTAGGTCGAAACAGGGGAGGGGGATATGTGACAAGAACACTGGGATAGTGTTTGAGGGCAGGTATGTCCCAGGTTCTTGTCTTACATGTATTAGAAAAATGAAAACTTCTAGGAATATGTGTTGTTTTGTTAGAACCTTTTCAGTTTGTTGGAAAAGGTGGGTAAGGGCCCTGAAAGAGAGATGGGGCAAGTTCCAGACATTGGGCCCAGTTCGGGTCTCTGGCCTCATAGAAGGCTAATCAGGCTTTCAGCTGTGTAAGAGTGTTATAGAGCTGCTGGCCTGATTAGGGTGTGCAGACTGCCTGGGAAGACTGCAGGATCTCTGTGAGAGAAACACGCTTCCTGATACAAGTGAGCTATACAGTGTTTGCTGGAGAACTCTGTGTTTTTTGTTTTAGTGATAGCTAGGAACATCTTGTGTTTAGTTAGTGCCGGACAGGCAAGGTATTTTCTTTTGGTGTTTGTTTTATTTTCTGTACAATAAAACTGGCTGGGGCCAGTTGTACCAGAAACTGGACTTGTGTTGTTCCTCAGCTGCTGCGTGCTGCCATATACCCCAGGAAACGGCACCTTGCACCCTTACAGTGTTACAACTATATATATTTATATATGGTTATTTGAAAAGTCCAAGTATTTAATTGGGTACTCCTATTGGTAGGTTGCTTGCTACTCAAACATATCTCCTTTCTCCTTTCTCTGCAGTGTGGCTGGGTCGGCCGTGACTTTCAGGATCAGGAAAAATCACCAGAACCTGACACTAACAGATGTTGCAGACCGTGCAGGTGCGTGGACAGAACACTGTTTATTTCCTACATCAAAAAAAGAAAATTATATGTTTACAATTTCCTCTAAATTCACCCAAGGTTATAAATTAAAATAAAACGACTTTATTTCTGACTGTAATGAAGCTACAGTACCATCAGTCTGTCACAAGGTGGCACTACAGCAACTATATTGGCGCTATACATGGGGCTGCTGTGTAACAGACATCAGAAACCTTATTACTTTTCTCCAGCTGTTGCTATTTCACTGCATCACAGTCACCGTCATATCTTGTGTACTGAATTTGACTCCTAATTACTAGTTTGCATATATTCTTCTAAGAAAGTTCTACTGTTTGTGTGATTATTGTTTTGTAATCTCCTATGGGTCAAGGATTAATGTCAGTGAATGAAAAAACTTTCTCTATGCAGCTCTGCATAAAGGTCTAGCTGGTGTGACATAATAATAATAGTAATAATAATAATAATAATAATAATAATAGTGGCTCACCAAATGTATTTAGCAAACATTACCCCCTATTCTATGTATAATTGTTTGCAAAGTCTGGCCTTTGAATAATTTCACTCTGAAGACTCATCTCTCTCTTCCAGTGGCTCTGAAGTCAGACCTGCAAACAGAGACAGGTGTGAAGATTGTCCAGACCGGAACAGGACAGGTGAGGGAGGCTAAAGTTTATGTATATGTCTATTTAATCTAGGGCTGTAGAAGAGCATTTCTCATAATATGAAGAAATACAATAAGCCTAGGTACACACTATACAATTTATTTGGCAGATAATCTGCTAGATTTAGCTGGTTGAAATGAAAATTTGGTATTGGATGACAGCAAATGGCAATCGACCATTTGCTCCCGAAAACTGCAAAATGGACAAATTGGTTAAATTTGTGTTTAACCAATTTGTATGAACGACAAGTTTTGTTAATTTTCTAGTGTTTGGGAGCAAATGGTCAATTGTCATTTGCTCTCATCCATTACCAGATTTTCATTCCAACCAGCTAAATCTGGCAGATTATCTGCAAGATAATTGTATAGTGTGTACCTATCATACTTACCTATTCCAGTGTTACATGTAATGTGGTGGTGGTGGCGTTACTGCTATATTACAGCAGTCTGCCCACCCTTCATACTGAGATTGGTATACCTTGGTACACGTTGCAGAAGTGTACACACGCATTATACAGGTACACACGCATTATACAGGTGATACACATTGCATACACTATGGACACTTTTCATATGCTGTAAATGCACTCAGATTACATGCTAAAGGTGTGTAATAGCTTACATATTAACATCCATCTATCTATCTATCTATCTATCTATCTATCTATCTATCTATAGTAATGAACAGTGACCAATACGATCCAACCACAAAAATTACAAAAAGTATGTGGGCACATGTGCAGCGCCCATCCTGCACATGTGCCCGCATTTACTGCGGGCACCTGCACAAAATGCGAATGCTTCTGCCTGTCAATCAGGCAGTGGCGTTCGCAGAGGGCCGGGGGGGGGGGGGCAACGTTCCGTTTCCTGGACAAAGACAGGCGTGGCTACAAAATGGGTTCGGTGCAGCGTGAAAGGGGCCATGGCGGGGGCATGATCGGGGCGCAGCCGCCGCAATTAGAAAAACGGCGGCGGCCTTCCTGCGCCGACAGGAGGCTACCCCATTTTCTGCGATGGGCGCCCCCCAGCATGCGTTCACATGGATTGCAAATTCTGCTACTTAGCAGAATTTGCAATCCAACCTGAATCAGGCCCTACGTCTATAATACCACCTTTACATCAAAAACCCAGGTTTCCGGACACAGTTCCAACCTGGATCAGACCAGGGTCAGACCCTGTTTACACTTCGTATTTACACTGAACCTTTGTCTGCCCTGCATGTCACTCACAGAAGCTCCCTTAAGGCGGACCTCTGCATACACAGCCAATCTTTTAAGCATAACTCGGGTTGGATAACCTTGGTCGAGCCGTTTACACTGCATCGTTACCCGGGTCCAACCCTGGTAGCTACCAGGGTCGGATTCCTTGGTTATTTTTCAAGAACCCTTTTACACCAAGCTGTACCTGAGTAGACCCAGCAATAACCCAGGTCAAAAGCTCAGTGTACAAGGGGTATAAGTAAAATCTCAGTCACTTAGCTCCAGAGGTGCCCATACATGATGCTACTGTACAATGTAATCGATATATTAGGCCATTTTAGACCTAATTGGCCAGAATTTGCAGTGTACAAGAATTGGAAGTCCCAAACAATAACGGTGGCTGTTAAGTGGGATGATGATCATATGCGACCATTTGTCATCATCAAACATCAGCATAAAAATTAGCCCCTCAGACCATTACGGATTTGCACACACAATGGTCTGATCTTTGTGTACGTGGTCACCTCTAGCTCTCTTTAGTTCTCTCTAGCTTTCAGCAACTTTCTGCAGTTTGTGTCACTTATGTTTCTTATATCTCACTGGTTAGAGGTGTGTGAACATTCGTTTTGGTGATTTTGATCTCATAAGAACAAAAGGAACAATAATGTGTCACATATGCTACATGTCATTCAAACCTGTAAAACATTCGCATGTTTTGACAACAGTATTCAAGAAATGACTGAACCTTCTCTTATAGAATTCTTTTTTGGGCTGCATATTGCGGAGCATTTCAGGATCTTTTGTTAAGAAAGAGCATAAATTTGGTGATAAACCATGATGGTGGGAGAATGGGTTCCCCTAGAGCTTACACACTTGTGAGCGGAGAGTCGGAACTAGGGTATAACAGGGCATTCTCAGGTAGGCAAGCTTCAGTGAGGGTGTGTTCACTGAAATGTGGATTATGCAGAGCTGGACATTAGTATACACGGTAAGTGCAAGTCTCCAGTGATGATAATTACTAGTAGCAAAACCACATGAATGTTGCACCTCGAGATGACACATACAAACAATGCAATCATCACGTGGTTATTTTGGATGTAAATTGTTGCTCCAACCTTCTTGTCGGTAGACATAAAGACAAGTAAATATGAGCTTTCATTTATTTCTCTTTTGGTACAAGATTATTTAGCACTAATATTTAAGCACCAATTTTAAAAATAATACACCAAAGGGCGCTATCTTTAGATGTTTCTCAGAGCGGGTGTGGATTAAAAGATCGACACTGTCTAGAGAGAAAGTCGATGGGGTAAAAAAGTCAACATGCAAATGGTCAACACAGAAAAAGTTGATACGTTTTGTGTTATTTTAACCCTAACCCTAAACCTAACATCCCCCTAGTGCCTAACCCTCCGCCAAGTGCCTAACACTAACGGTCCCCTTTGGCAGCCTAACCCTAACACTTCCCCTAGTGTCTAACTCTCCCACTGGTGCTTAACCCTAACCCCCTCTACTCCCCCAGTGCCTAATCCTAGTCGTACTCTTCCAGAGCCTAACCCTCAAGTGCCTACCCTAAGTGTCCACTCTAGCAGCAAAGGAACGAACCCTAACTGTCCCCTCTAGCAGCCAAACCCTAAGCCTCCGCAAAGGAACGAACCCTAACTGTCCCCTCTAGCAGCCAAACCCTAAGTCTCCACCAAGTGCCTAACCCTAACTGTCCTCTCTGGCATCCTAACCCTAACACTCCCCTTAGTGCCTAACCCTGACCCTCTCTACTCGCCAAGTGCCTAATCCTAGTCATACTCTTCCGCAGCCTAACCCTAACCCTCCACCAAGTGCCTAACCCTAACTGTCCCCTGCAGCATCCTAAGCCTCCATCAAGTGCCTAACCCTGACTGTCCCCTCTGGCAGCCTAACCCTAACCCTTCCCTAAGTGCATAACCCTAACATTACCCCTAAAAATCATGAAAAACTATGTGTTAACCACATGCATGTCGACCTTTTGACCCTGTCAACTTGAGTCAACATCATCCATTTATTGTTGACCTTTTGACTCTGTCAGCCTATTGATTGTCAACCATCTGGTGTCGACCTATTGACTGTATATTTATTTACACATTTCTTGTGAGCAGTTCACCAAATTACCTTCCAGACAGTTTTTTCTCCATATCTTGATATTGACAAAGAAGTCTTAATTTACAACCCCAAATAGTACCATACATTTTAGAATATAAGAGACTAAAACAGACAACTTGTTGCAGATAGAGCAAGAAATCAAATGATATGCTGAAATATGTGGCATAATAATTGGCCAAATCTACCTGGTTACAGCGATGGCGGTGGCGGCAGCACATCTGCAGCATATACTCTGGGTATTTACCCCGATAAGACTGCAGAGGGCATTCTCAGGGACTGAGCTTTCTCACAAGCTCTGTTCATGCATGCGATTATTGATACATCTATGCAATGTAATCAATAATCGCATTGCGGTCTGATTTTATCACATCACATCCTCGGATGGTGATAACTCGGCCCCTATATGACTCCACAACAATCAGATTGGTTTACACCACATCATCATTGATTTGTGCTATATGTAGGACATCACAAAACTCTGCAGTGCCTCACTTACTAGTAGTGCTAGATTTTAAAATGACATCAAAATTAGGATTGTTGGCAGGATGCATAGGGGTAAAAAAAAAAGGTATTGGGTCCAGGGTCGGTGCTAGGGTGTTCGGCGCCCTCCTGTAAACTATAAATTTGCGCCCTCCCATACTTTACAAAGCAGTGACACGTATACACATAATGCTCCCTGTAGTAGTGCCGCTTACACACGTAATGCCCCCTGTACCAGTGGCGCTTACACACACAACACCCCCGTAGCAGTGACGCTTATACACAATATGCCGCACAGTCACACACACAGATACACACTGTACATACATTACACACATACACAGTCACACATATATTACACATACATACACACACACTTTCAGTCTTTCACTCACTCTTTCAATCCTCTTATCTAAGGAAGTCTGCAGGCCGAATCCTCCTGTTCAGCCTGGTCCCGTGTGGCTCCGCCCCCCAGTTCTTGGTAGCCCCGCCCCCTTTTAGGTCAGCACACTGCACTGACACAGGGGAGGGGGAGAGGAGGCTTCATGCTGCTGGCACTGGCCCTGCTGCCTGTCATAGAGTGTGACAGGCACAGCAGCAGCAGCAGGGGGACATTAGCTCAGTACAGGAATGCAGAGCAGGGAGAGCGCCTCTCCATTCCTGGCACCTCCCTGCACTGCATCCCTTTGCTGAGTGGTTTGCGCCGGCTCTGATTTGGTCTAATAATTAGGAAGAAGAATATATTAGAGTTTTGTAATAATAAGTTTAATAATAAGTTCTCAGATTCTTAACATGTAATAGTAATACAGGTTGAGTATCCCTTATCCAAAATTCAAAATCACACATTTTTGGTTCCCCTACTGAGATAATGACACATATATGTGTATATTATATTATATATCTCTATAATATATCCATATATACACATAATATATAATATATAAGTCATTATCTCAGTATAGTAAAATGAAATGGTAGTATCTGATGCTAAACGGAATAGATCAGTGAATATATCTTCAGGTGAAAAATGAATATACAACGGAGCTAATTCAGTTATCCATGGAGACTCACAGGTCCACACTTCTGTTTTGAGGTCTGGCTACTCGGTCATCACTGACACTTGTCCATCACTGATTGTATTTGCTATGGTGCATTGGAAACAAAGAGAAAGAAGAAAGGAGATCTGTTTGAGGTGCAATGGTTGTTAAAATATAACATTTATTGATTAATTTTAAAAGTGGATGATATATCACACGGGGGGTCATTCCGACCTGATCGTACCTGTGCTAAATTAAGCACAACTACGATCACTTACACTGACATGCGGGGGGATGCCCAGCACAGGGCTAGTCCACCCCGCATGTCAGGCCGCCCCCCCCCCCCCCCCCACCCACACACACACACACACACACACACACACACACGTACAAAAGCATCGCACAGCTTGAAGAGTAACTCCCGGCCAGCGCAGATCCTGCGGTTGGCTGGGAGTTACTCATCGTTGCCCTGGGCGGACCGCGCCCACAGAACGGCGGCCAAACACTGCCGTGCCACCCCTTCAGCCTCTGCCTGTCAATCAGGCAGAGGGGATCACTAGGCAATGACAGCCGTCGGTGCCGGCGCATGCGCAGTTCTGACCTGATCACTGCTGCGATAAACTGCAGCAAGCAATCAGGTCAGAATGACCCCCACTGTACGGAACAACATCTATGCAAAATATTTGTTTAAAAACATATAAAGTGGTGCAAAAGTATAAGACAATGTGAATATTACAGAGAGAAATGAATAAAGATATACATTTTAAAACTTATATCTTTATTCATTTTTCTCTGTAATATTCACATTGTCTTATATCTCCCTCTTTTTGTATGGTGCATTGAAACCTGGCAGATATTACATATACTGTATGCATACGTTCTTTCCTCAAACCCCCCCCACAATTCTTGCACAGTAAAATATAATTGAAATCTGTTGAAAAGATCTGTTTGTAGTTTGATCACTCAGTAAGTGCCAAATTGTTCTGCACTTGATCCAAGCAACTAGATCAGATGAGGGGGCTACCCAGTCAAGAACGTAAAAAGCGGTTATCTTACTAATATATTTTTGGACATGCCTCAAAGCCTTCCAATCAATTTAAATGAGTTAATTGGACATTGATACAAGGGTATACAGTGCATCTGGAAAGTATTCAAAGCGCTTCACTTTTTCCACATTTTTCCACACTTTTTCCTCATTTTTTTCCTCCAAATTCTACACACAATACCCCTAATGACAACGTGAAAACGCTTTTTTGAGATTTATTAAAAATAAAAAACGAAGAAATCACATGTACATAAGTATTCACAGCCTTTGCTCAGTACTTTGTTGATACACCTTTGGAAGCAATTACAGCCTCAAGTCTTTTTGAATATGATGCCACAAGATTGGCACACCTACCTTTGGGAAGTTTCACCCATTCATTTTTGCAGCACCTCTCAAGCTCCATCAGGTTGGATGGGAAGCATCAGTGCACAGCCATTTTCTGATCTCTCAAGAGATGTTCAGTCGGATTCAAGTCTGGTCTCTGGCTGAGCCACTCAAGGACATTCACAGAGTTGTCCTGAAGCCACTCCTTTGATATCTTGGCTGTGTGCTTAGGGTCATTGTCCTGCTGAAAGATGAACCGTCACCCCAGTCTTAGGTCAAGAGTGCTCTGGAGCAGGTTTTCATCCAGGAGGTCTCTGTACATTGCTGCATTCATCTTTCCCTCTATCCTGACTAGTCTCCCAGTTCCTGCTGCTGAAAAACATCCCCACAACATGATGCTGCCACCACCATGCTTCACAGTAGGGGTGGTATTGGCCTGTTGATGAGCAGTGCTTGGTTTCCTCCAAACATGATGCCTGGCATTCACACCAAAGAGTTTCATCTTTGTCTCATCAGACCAGAGAATTTTATTCTTATGGTCTGAGAGTCCTTCAGGTGCATTTTGGAAAACTCCAGGCGGGCTGCCATGTGCTTTTTACTAAGGAGTGGCTTCCGTCTGGCCACTCTACCATACAGGCCTGATTGATGTATTGTTGCAGAGATGGTTGTCCTTCTGGAAGATTCTCCTCTCTTTACAGAGAAATGCTGTAGCTCTGACATAGTGACCATCGGGTTATTGGTCACCTCCCTGACTAGGGCCCTTCTCACCCGATCGCTCAGTTTAGACGGCCGGTCAGCTCTAGGAAGAGATATGGTGGTTCTGAACCTCCTCCATTTACGGCTAATGGAGGCCACTGTGCTCATTGGGAACTTCAAAGCAGCAGATATTGTTCTGTGTGCTTTGAGACAATCCTGTCTCGGAGGTCTGCAGACAATTCCTTTAACTTCATGCTTGGTTTGTGCTCAGACATGCACTGTCAAGTGTGGGACCTTATATAGACAGGTATGTGCCTTTCCAAATCATGTCCAATCAACTGAATTTACCACAGGTGGACTCCAATTAAGCTGTAGGAACATCTCAAGGATGATCAGTGGAAACAGGATGCACCTGAGCTCAATTTTGAGCTTCATGGCAAAGGCTGTGAATACTTATGTACATGTGATTTCTTAGTTTTTCATTTTTAATAAATTTGCAATAATCTCAAAACAACTTTTTTCACATTGTCATTATGGTGTATTGTGTGTAAAATTTTGAGGGGAAAAAATGAATTTATTCCATTTTGGAATAATGCTGTAACATAAAAAAATGTGGAAAAAGGGAAGCGCTGTGAATACTTTCCGGATGCACTGTATGGTGGATGCCATTGCTTATGTCCTACTATAAGCTGCAGTCACGCTTGAAGAGGAGGTGGACAGTGAGTGGGTGGGGAGTAACAGAGGCTGGCTCTGAATGACTCGGCAGTAGGTCATCCAGTAGAGTGACGGATGCTGCCCGACTAGGACTCCCAGAGGTGTAGCAACTCTAATCACTGCCCAGCTGGCTGGCATACTATAATTAGTCACTCATTACTGCAGGCACCGGTGCAATGAGGTAGTTCCGCCTCTGCTCCTGACCAGCCACTGAAATTGGAACAGTTAGAAGGTATGCTTCAGTGCATGTGGTTCTGGATGTCATACTTTTGGATGCTGGGAATCCGTGATTCATGATGTGACAGTTCTGGGTGCTGTATGCCTGTAGTTCTGGATGTGACAGTTTTATGTGTTGTATGTCTGTGCTCCTGGATGTGACAGTTGTAGGTGTTGTATGTCTGTGCTCTTGGATGTGACAGTTGTAGGTGTTGTATGTCTGTGCTCCTGGATGTGACAGTTGTAGGTGTTGTATGTCTGTGCTCTTGGATGTGACAGTTGTAGGTGTTGTATGTCTGTGCTCCTGGATGTGACAGTTGTAGGTGTTGTATGTCTGTGCTTCTGGATGTCACAGTTCTGGCTGCTATATGCAGGGCTGGCTCCAGGCCTACCAGCACACTGTCTGAGAACTTTTTGTGCCCCCCCCCTTACACATTTTTTCCACACAGTAGTAGTGCCCCTTCTACATTATGCCCTCACAGTAGTGTTCCTTCCTATATATTATGCCCACAATGGCATAATGGTAAATTCATGCATGATTAGCTGGCCATAATGGTCGTAATAATAAAGTACCTGTGAGTCTGTCTGTGTGATCTGATTCCTACCCCCAACTCTCACCCACTCTTCCAACAGTGTCTACTCACAGTCCCGGACTCCGCTCCTGTCTGTTGGGTGTTGCTGGCCCTGGCACAGGTAGCTGCTGTGCTGGGTCTGGCTGGGGATAGGCGGTTCCAGTGGGCCCTCCCTGCTCCAATGTTCACTGTTCACATTCTGGTAGTGTGGGCGCGTCATGACGCAGCGTGATGTCCACCACAGTGTTCCTCTGGGAATGGATTTTTGGGGGGGATGGATTTTGTGGGGCCTGTCCACGGGCAGCGGCCCCCTTGGGACCTCAGGAGGGATTATGGTGGCAAAAAATCAGAACGACCACTAAGGGGGCAACCCAGTTCAGTAGCACCTGTCGAATGTCCCTCGAGCTGGCCTGGGCTATATGCCAGTGATTCTGATTTTATTAGGTTGGGATGCTGTGTAACTCATACTTGCCTACTGCTCCAAACTAGTTTCAGGGAAATGTTATTAGAATCAGGGCCGGCCCAAGTTTATTTTTTTTAGTAAGCAAAAATTTATCTTGGCGCCCCTTGATGGGATAAAAGGGGTGTGGTCTTACACTAAAGGGGTGTGGCTACACAGTTGTGCTCCCCGTGGTACAGGGTGATAGTGGGTGACAGGGAGATAATAGGTTACTGGTGAGGCAGGGGTGACAGGGAGATGGTGCGTGACTGAGACATGGGTGACAGGGAGATAATGGGTAACTGAGGTAGGGTGACAGGGAGATAATGGGTGACTGAGGCAGGGTAACATTGAGATAGTGGGTGACTGATGTCCCCAGTACCAGATATACATGTTCCCACAGCGCCAGATATACCCCCAGTGCAGATACACATGTCCCCACAGCGCCAGATATGCCCCCAGTGCCAGATACACATGTCCCCACAGCGCCAGATATGCCCCCAGTGCCAGATACACATATCCGCACTGCGCCAGATATGCCCCCAGTGCAGATACACATGTCCCCACAGCGCCAGATATGCCCCCAGTGCAGATACACATATCCCCACAGCGCCAGATATGCCCCCAGTGCAGATACACATATCCGCACTGCGCCAGATATGCCCCAGTGCAGATACACATATCCCCACAGCGCCAGATATACCCCCAGTGCAGATACACATGTCCCCATAGTGCCAGATATGCCCCCAGTGCAGATACACATAACCCCACAGCGCCAGATATGCCCCCAGTGCAGATACACATGTCCCCACAGCGCCAGATATGCCCCCAGTGCCAGATACACATGTCCCCACAGCGCCAGATATGCCCCCAGTGCCAGATGGACATGTCCCCACAGCGCCAGGTATGCCCCCGGTGCAGATACACATATCCCCACAGCACCAGATATGCCCCCGGTGCAGATACACATGTCCCCACAGCGCCAGATATGCCCCAGTGCAGATGCACATATCCCCACAGCGCCAGATATGCCCCCAGTGCAGATACACATATCCCCACAGCGCCAGATATGCCCCCAGTGCAGATACACATATCCCCACAGTGCCTCCCCCCCAAAAGTGCTGCTCACCGCGCTGCTGTGAGGGGAGGAGAGCGCAGCGTGCGCCTCTCCTGCCTCGGGCTCTCAGTCTCCGGCGGAGGTGTCTATCTTCAATTCGGCGCCGGCCCGTGAGCCAATCAGGAGCCTTAGCTACCGGTCTGCGAGCTCTGATTGGCTCACGGGCCGGCGCCGAATTTAAGCTAGTCACTGCCGCCGGAGACGTCTGTGCGTGCCGGGCAGCAGTGGCCGGGAGCAGATCGAGCCGCTTGCTGGCCACCACTGCTGTAGAGAGTGAAGTCACTGTGACTCACTGTCTGCAGCAGCGCCCTCTACTGCCTGGCGCTCAATGCGTATACGTCGGGCCGGCCCTGATTAGAATGTGCCACGTTCGTGCAGCACACAGTTGATGGTGTATGTCAAGCTGTATCTAAAGGGTGTGTTTAGCTCCAGCTATGGGCGTATCTATACCACTCAGAGGTGTGCCTTACAGTGGCAGGTGAAACGAAAGTACTAAGGGGCATATTTAATAATGAGTGATATTCTTGTTATCACTATAGATGTGTGGCTCCGGTTTTTGGAAAACCGAACTCGTAGAACTTCCGGTTTCCAAGTGTATCCGAGCCATGACTCGGGTATTCCCACCAGACTCCAAAACGAGGCAAAATGTAATCTTCTCGACGTCAGATCTCAGGTGTTTTGGATTCAAAATAAATCCCTCCCGCGGTGAGGGACTTATATTTCACACAGGAACACCAGGTGCAGAGCACACTAGACTGCCAGAACATTATTAATATTAATCCTTAACTGGTGTGCACAGCACAGAGCTCCTCCTAAATAATACAGGACAGCATTAAAATAATGCCATTAACCATTACAGTAATCCTTTATTGGTGCACAGTCACACTGGTGCTGTAATTGCCCGCAGTGCAGCCCAGAGCTCCTAATACTGGGGCAGCATTAACCCTTTACTGGTGTACTGCACACTGGTGTTGTAATTGCCCACATGACAGCCCAGAGCTCCTAATACAGTGCAGCATTAACACTTTATTGGGGTTGTTGTCAAGATGCCGGCTGCCGGAATCCCGACAACCGACAAATGCCAACGCCAAAATCCCGACAGGGTCAGGAGACCGACGCCAGAATCCTGACAGCCATCGTCATAACCGTAAGTATAGCAGGCGCACTGGCGTATTTACTGTCCTACACCACACACCCGGCACCCATTTTTTTTAATACTTACCCTCTGTCTGCAGAAATCACATTTTCCTGTTGTTTCACACATTTGCAGTAGGAAAATCACTGGGAAGATGGCCACTTTCATGGAGACCTGCGCATGCGCGCTACACTCCAGGACAGCACTAGAGTCCCCTAGTGACCATTGTGCCCAGAGTCAAGAACGCTGCCGGCCAGAGAGGAGGGGCCCAGAAGGAAGCTGCACACTGGCCTCTGCCTCTCAAGATGCCCCTGAGTGGGTGGGTTAGGGTGGGGGGTTTAGGTGCCACCCGGGAGTTTAGGGTTAAACTGCCGGGGAAGGGGGGGTAAGGGTTAGGCTGCAAGGAAGGGGGTTAGGCACCACTGAGGGGGTGTTAGGATTAGGCTGCGGGGAAGTAACGGTTCGGTCTAGACACCTCCAGGGTGGGGAGGTTATGGTCAGGCACTAATGGGGTAGATTAGGCTTAGGCTGCTGAAAGGGAGAGTTAGGGGAGAGGGGAGAACCTCCCCCTGTCAGGATTTACACTATCGGGCTGCTGACGTTGGTATTCTGACTGCTGACATCCCGTCAGCCAGGATATCATGCTGAATCCCTTTATTGGTGCTGCAACTGCCTGTAAAAGTTCTTAGTGTGTTCCAATTTCCAAAGGTACCAGTGTGCCACCATTAATATGCAGTGCAGTGAGTCACAACAGTGTGTAAAAATAAATACATATATAAATAAATAGGATAAAAAAGTGTGTGTTCAGGGCCAGGCAGTGGCACTGTTACAATAATGCTCAGTAGGTGCCATACCACCACATTAATAATATAATCGCTGTGTGAGTCGCAGTGTGAAGTTGTTGTCATTTGTTAAAATACTGATTTTTTTTTTATCCTGTGAGATATGGATCACGATCAGTCAATAGAAGAGCAGGAGCAGCATCCAAGAGCTAGTACTGAGGCTACTACCAGTCATGATGATGATACTAGTACTTCAACATCTACTAAAACCGGTGCGCAAGGGCATAGAGGGTTTAAGAGAGGGCACCTGAAATCAAAACAATATTTCTCTATGCTAAGTTAAAAAAAAAAAACAATATCTCTACAGAGAAAGTTTACTTCTAAAAAACTTAAAATTGCCAACATGCCATACACCACACACAATGGCAAGGAAAGGCTCTGGCTTTGGCCTTTATTTGCGATTGGTGGCTCTAGAATTGCTATCAGTCGTCAGGCATGCATCTTCTTCTGTAACCTCACATGATGATGCAACCCGTTCTCACTCAGAGCCTAGAAAATGTGTCAAATTTAAAACAGGCAAATCAGTGCAGCAAATACCCACTAAGGCTGAAGAACAAACTGCGTGTTCAGAAATGTCACAAAACCCAGAGGAGAGTCTAATGGCATCCATATTAGCTATGAGTGAATCTGACATTTCTGATACTATTCTCGTAGAGAAGCCTCCTTCCACCTTTTCTGCACCTTCTGAGAATGTGGGGATGAGCAGCACAAGTATTGGTGGTGACATAGAAATTGTGGATGCTTCTGTGGAAGTGCAACAAGATGAGTAGCTGACAGCATTAATGACAGTATTTGTGTCGCTGACGGCATTAGTGAGGATGTTGATGATGAGGATGCTGTATGTGTCAGTCAGGCACCAGTGACCGCAGTTCTTGTCTGTGATAAGAAGAAGGCCATTGTCACTGGCATAAGACAAAAAATTCACCTCAAATGTGTGGAATTATTTTTACGCAAATCCTGGCATCAATTGTCAAGCCATCTGTAGCGTTTGTAAAGCTAAAGAGGTAGGGATTTTAACCATCTAGAGGCCTCCTCCCTGTTACATCATTTGCAGCGAGTTCATGCAAAGTTTTTGTCAGAATCTGATAAATCTCCTAAAATAATACCATGCAGTTCAACATCAGCTAGCGCCCATCTCTCAGCTAGAGCCCAGCACACACAGTCTCCACTGCCAACACCTTCATTATCACCAATCTCCACATTAATGATCAGAGGTAGTACTCTTGTATGCAAAGTTCTAAGGCTAACTGACCCCAAAATCCCCCCCTTCCCCCTTGCCATTAAGGATTCCTCAGAAAAATCCTTGAGCGCTAGGCTTGCTGCTGATGCTGGGGGTGAAACTTCATCCCTGTAGGGGACCAAGAAAACTAGAAGTTTCAAACAACAATTGACTGTGAAACAATCCTTTGCAAGAAGAAGCAAGTATGAAAGCTGCCGTTCAGTTGCACAGTGGATCACCAGAGCCAGGACGGCTATGCTAGCATTAGATGTGTATCCAGTAATCCATTACTAAATCTGCTTTTAGATAGTTAATTGAGGCCCTGTTTCCCAGCTACCAATTTCCATCTCGGTTCCATTTTACCAGAAAAGTAACTTCTCCCCTTTTCCAGGACGTTAAAATGAAACTGATTCTTGGCCTACAACATGCCATTGTACCCACTGTCCACTTACAGTACCATCAGATATGTGGACAAGCGGATTACATGACTGTGACAGCCCACTTGGTGGGTGTATCACGTTCAGTAGCAGCAGTAGTATGTAACACAAAACACCAGCTCATTCACATGCAGGTTGCTCTCTGTTTTGCTGAGAAGGTGCGAGAAATCTTATTAGGCGCTGGAAAGAAAATGGGCAGCCTAGGGTACACCTCTGGGGTTTTCCTCTTCCCCCAAAAATGGAACAAGAAATACAGGTATGGAGTGGTGCAACCAGGGCGCCCTCTTTCTGTGGTATTTGTGTGAAGACCAAAGCAATGATCCCCTTTAACCAATTAAATGGTGAACATAGTTGAAATATGTTGGTATGAATTCCAATGAGTATCACATAAAAACGTAAAATTTAATACAATTATTGTATTCAATTTTACGTTTTTATGTGATACTCATTGGAATTCATACCAACATATTTCAACTATGTTCACCATTTAATTGGTTAAAGGGGATCATTGCTTTGGTCTTCACACAAATACCACAGAAAGAGGGCGCCCTGGTTGCACCACTCCATACCTAGGTTTCTCTCTGTATCACCAGCTTCACTAAGAGGCATACCAGTGTCAACCTGTTAGAATAGCTAAGGAATAGCAGTCATAGCAATGTGGCTTACTCCACTAGTACACTCCTCAGGATTTTCATTTCTGATAGCACCAGTAATATTGTGAGAGGAGAATGGGTGAATTTGAACACGTCCCATGTTTTGCACACACAATCAACTTGGTGTTACAAAATGTATTTTAAAATGACAGGTGCATGCAGGAGATGCTGTCTGCGGCACGAAAAATATTTAGACATTTTCAGTATTCAGCAGCAACATATGGAAGATTACAGCAGCTACAGGAACAGTTCAATTTGCCATGACACCAACTGAAGCAAGAGGTAGTATCAATATGGAATTCCACCCTTACTATGCTTTAGCAAACGGGGGAACAGCAACAAGCCATCCAAGCGTACACAGCAAGCCATGACATCAGGAGAGGAGGGGGAATGTACCTTTAGGTGGTCAAAATTGGAAATGAATGTTATTGAGATTAATAATATTGTAGGAACTAATATAGGCACACATTATATGATATTAGATGTTTTTAGCATTTAAACAAAAACTAAATACAGATAGAAAACCAAAACATGTGAGGGTGGTTTTGCAAAACCAGAACCAAAACACGAAAATTCATCCAGATCCAAAACCAAAATATGGGGGTCAATGCAGGGGCATTTTAAGATAGGAGGGGACCCATGTGCAGCCTCCTCCATCCTGGCCCCCTCCTCTCTGCCGGCAGTGCAACACTAGAGGGCTCAGACTCTAAGGTGCATGCACAGATTTCAGGTAAAATGACATGGTGGGCATTTTCCCACACAATTCTTTACTGCACAATGTGCAAGATGCCATGAAAACGGCTCGATGCGCCATTTTCCCAGTGATTTACTGCAGCGTGGCTCTGGTGAATAAGTATTCCAAAAATGGGTGCAGTGTGTGTGTGGTGTAGGCACCCCTGGACTTGGGCGGTGTGCACCGCACACATTGCACCCATTATAAATACGCCAGTGGCAGGGGCGTTTCTACAGAGGCGAGGGCCTGTGTGCAGCTCCGGGTGGGCCCCCTCCTCTGTACGGCGCTGTAGACTCCGGCATTGTGCCGTAGTCTACTCCGCATGCGCAGGTCTCCGGAAACATGGCACCCGCCATGATCCGGAGACCAATTTGGCTACCGCGCATGCGCGGCGGCCATTTTGGTGTTGATTTCCGCCGCGATTGCAGGTCCCGGCGCTGGACTCCGGAAAGGTAAGTGTTAAAATGGGTGCAATGGGTGCGGTGTGGGTCCCCCCTGGACCCAGGGGTCCGTGTGCACCGCAACCATTGCACCCATTATAGAAACGCCATCTTAATCTTAAATGATGCTCCAACCAATCAGCTCTAACAAATTCTCATTTTTCAAACACAGGCCCAGATTTATGGAAAGTGATAAATTTCACAGTGATAAAGTAACAATCAACCAGCTCCTAACTGTCATGTTACAGGCTGTGTTTGAAAAATGTTAGGAGCTGATTGGTTGGTACTTTATCACCCTGCAATTTATCACTCTCCAAGGCCAGATAAATCTGGGCCACAGTTAGAAGCTGATTGGTTGGAGCACTACTACTCATTATTAAATACACCCCTAAGTGGAGAATGCTGCCAGATGGGTATTTTGTATGGGTGGCATGTGCAGTCACAAAAAAATAGCTAATTTACGTGATTATTGGCATTGCGTCTGAGAATCAGCCCCAGTATGTCACACTGGTTTAATAAAATGAGTTCTCTGGCAAAGTATTTTTAAAACTTCCAGTGCTGGGGCACACATGGCGCAGTGCCATACTACTTACTATAACTACACAGGAGGGAGAGGGCTCTGGTCAACTTTCCGGGGCAGGAGGAGACTGAACCTGGAGTCTCCCGCAGGTTGTAGGAGGGTAGGCAACTATGGGTATTTGTGATCCAGGATATAACTGCTCTGGATGTTGTGTATCTGATTCTCAATATGCCAGTCCTGGAAACTGTGATTTTGATGTTAACATAGTATCTAAGGCTGAAAAAAGACTATTGTCCATCGAGTTCAACCTATTTGTGGTCTCCTGTGCAGTATTATTTTTGGACTAAATTTTGTCTGAGGCTGATGTCAGCCGTTGTGTTTTATTCCTCTTTTTTTTTTAATAACTATAGTGCGTGACTACGCACAATAACCCTGGATATCCTTATCCATTAGGAATTTATATAACCCATTCTTAAAGGTGTTGCCTGAGTCAACTCTCTCAGGCAGGGAATTCCAAACACGTATTGTCCTTACTGTGAAAAAAACCTTTTTGCCGCTTTGTGCGGAATCTCCTCTCGTCTAACTTGAGCGTGTGTCCACGTGTCCTCTGTGCTGATCTTACCAGAAACAGGTCACGCGCAAGCTCTGTGTATTGTCCCCTTATATATTTGTAGATGTTGATCATGTCCCCTCTTAGTCTTCTCTTTTCCACTGTAAGCATGCCTAGTTTTGCAAGCCTTTCCGTGTATTCCAGCGTCTCCTTGCCCTTAATTAGTTTGGTCGCCCGCCTCTGAACCTTTTCTAGCTCCAGGATATCCTTTTTGTAGTATGGTGCCCAAAATTGTACACAGTATTCAAGATGTGGCCTCACTAGTGATTTATGTAATGGGAGTATAACACTCTCGTCCCTTACATCAATTCCCGATTTTGTACATGCTAATATCTTATTAGCCTTCTTTGCTACAATCCTACTTTGGGTACTGCTGCTTAGTTTGCTATTTATGTGAACAACTAAGTCTTTTTCCAGTACATAATCTCCTAATATTACGCCATTTAGTATGTAGGTGTTCTTTTTGTTCTTGTTAGCACAGTGCATTACCTTACTCTTGTCTGTTTTGAAGCTCATTCTCCATTTGGTCCTCTCTTGTAAATACAGTTTGTCTGCTATGTCATTATCATTTTTGATTAAGACTCCAAACTTGTCTTTTAAAGGGCCTATACTCTCCTTTTTTAATCTCTTGCTGTTGATATATTAAAAAAAAATATTTGAGATTCGTTTTGCTTTCCTTTGCTACTAGTTTTTGCAGTTTCTGCTTTAGCCGTTCTTATTTCTTTTTTTGAATATCTTGTTACAATCCTTATAGTGCTGAAATGACTCCGCATTCCCGTCAGATTTGTATTTTTTGAATGCTCACCTTTTCTTGCCCATTAGTTCCTTTATCTTTTTGTTAAGCCACATTGGTTTGGGATTGTTATTCCTTCTTTTGCTGCTCGTGGGAATAAATTTGCGAGTATTTTTAACTAGCAGTGATTTTAATACATTCCATTTCTCTGTAGTATTTTTCCCTTGAAACAAAATTTCCCATTCAATGTTCCTTAAAGCTTCGCTCATCATGTCAAAGTTGGCTTTGCTAAAGTTTAGAGTCCTAGTTGAGCCAGTATATGACTGCTTATGAAAACTGATATTGAATATGACCATATTGTGGTTGCCATTTCCTATGGGCTCCCCTACTATAATATTTTATACTAATTCCCCATTGTTTGTTAATACCAGGTCTAAGATTGCATTGTACCTAGTTGGTTCCTCGATTAATTGAACTAAGTAGTTATCATTTAGTATGTCTAAAAACATATTACCCTCAGCAGTATCAGATGAATCTTTTTTCCAATTTATCTCTGGATAAGAGGCGTAACTAGGCTTTTTGGAGCCCATGGCAAGATCAATAATGGCGGCGTCCCCCGCCCCCTCCCCCCACCCCCAGAAAAAAAACTACCAAAAACTGCAAAGTAAAGTATGTGCGCACACCACCGGAACGCCCTGAACAAAATTGCCACTGTGCATAAAGATGTCAGGGTGTGTATGTATAGCTGTAGCTGCAGTGGTGGAAGTGGATTTTTTTAAGTGGGGGTATGGAAAGGTGAAGGGTGCAATTATGCGCGCACCCCCGAAAAGGGGGCGTGGCAACTCTAAACAGGGCGTGTCCTTCAGTGTAGTAGGACCCCTTATACTACCTAGTACTGGTGCCCCTTTAACATTATAGTACACGGTATGAGCCGAAATTCACATTATACCACACGGTATGAACCGAAATTCACATACTAACACACGGTATGAGCCAAAATTCACATTATACCACACGGTATGAGCCGAAATTCACATACTAGCACACGGTATGAGCCGAAAATTCACATTATACCACACAGTATGAGACGAAATTCACATACTAGCACACGGTATGAGCCGCAATTCACATTTTACCACACGGTATGAGCCGAAATTCACATACTAGCACACGGTATGAGCCGAAATTCACATTATACCACACGGTATGAGCCGAAATTCACATACTAGCACACAGTATGAGCCAAAATTCACATTATACCACACGGTATGAGCTGAAATTCACATACTAGCACACAGTATGAGCCGAAATTCACATACTAGCACATGGTATGAGCCGAAATTCACATTATACCACACGGTATGAACCGAAATTCACATACTAGCACACGGTATGAGCCGAAATTCACACTATATCACAAGGTATGAGCCGAAATTCACATACTAGCACACGGTATGAGACGAAATTCACATTATACCACACGGTATGAGCCGAAATTCACATACTAGCACACTGTATGAGCCGACATTCACATTATACCATGCGATATGACCCGAAATTCACATACTAGCACACGGTATGAGCCGAAATTCACATTATACCACACAGTATGAGCCAAAATTCACATACTAGCACACGGTATGAGCCGAAATTCACATTATACCACACGGTATGAGCCGAAATTCACATACTAGCACACGGTATGAGCTGAAATTCACATATCACATGGTATGAACCGAAATTCACATACTAACACACGGTATGAGCCGAAATTCACATTATACCACACGGTATGAGCCGAAATTCACATACTAGCACACAGTATGAGCCAAAATTCACATACTAGCACACGGTATGAGGCGAAATTCACATTATACCACACGGTATGAACCGAAATTCACATACTAGCACACGGTATGAGCCGAAATTTACATTATACCGCATGGTATGAACCGAAATTCACATACTAATAATAATAATACTTTATTGTCATCAATAGTTCAAGAAAAAAATACATGAACAATCAACGAAACTAAAATTAAGCATACACAGAGACCATAAGAACAGAGAGAGCACTCCTGAACCAAGACCTTCTCAATTATCAATTTATCTCGGTTCTGTCCGGTTTAACATGTTTACTGCTGTTGGGAAAAAACTACCCCTTAACCGGTTAGTCCGACAGAGAATAGAACGATAACGCCTATTAGATGGCAACACAGAAAACATCCCCACATTAGGATGAGATAGATCTCCCAAAATACTTCTCACCTTAGTGAGGAGCCTTTTTTCATATATATCCTGAATACAGGGCAAACTAACTCCAATAACTCTACTCGCAGTTTTAACCACTCTCTGAAGGGACTTACGTTCTACTGCAGTACAGTTACTGAACCAAGCCATAATCCCGTATGTAAGGACACTCAGAGCCGGCCTTAGGCATAGGCAAACTAGGCAATTGCCTAGGGCATTTGGTATGCTTAGGGGCACCAGCAGCTTCTGCTGATTAAAATGATATGCGGCATGCCAATATTCTGTGTGTATTCCTGGAAATCACTGTAATGTAGCATTTCGTATGCAGATACAGCCGCAGTCGCACACAGAATATAGGCATGCTGCATATCATTTTAATCAGCAGAAGCTGCTTGTGTATCCACATAGTAATGCAAATAAGATGCATTTTTATAAACAAAAGACGCCCAACGTTAGCAAAGCTGCCAGCTGATTCATGCCAGGCATCTCTTGCAAAACTGGCGGCGGTGCTAGGGGGCACCAGCCAAAATCTTGCCTAGGGCATCATATTGGTTAGGGCCAGCTCTGAGGACACTCTCTAAAATGGGCGAATAAAAATTTACTAAAATCTCCTTACGTATTCCCACCATACGCATTTTCCTCAGTAAGAACAAGCGTTGTTGGGCTTTTTTGACAACACATCGTGTATGAGTACCCCAGGACAAATCATTGGAGATGTTAATACCCAGGAATTTAAAAGACTCAACTGTCTCCACTACCTGGTTATTTACAACTATAGGACAAAAGGGCTGCTTATGCGATTTCCTAAAATCTACAATAATTTCTTTCGGTTTTTTTACATTTAGGATTAAATGATTTGTTTGACTCCAAGCTTCTAACCTAGCGACCTCAGATCTATATTCTGACTCATCGTCCTTACTAATTAAACCTACAACTGCAATATCATCGGCAAATTTAATAATGTGAACTGACTCCGATTTAGAAAGGCAATCATAGGTAAACAGGGAGTACAACAGGGGACTCAGTACACAACCCTGAGGCACCCCCGTACTAATTACAAGCTCGCTAGACAGAGAATTGTGCAATCTAACAGATTGGGGCCTGTTTGTCAAGAAATCCAAGATCCATCTACATACAAAGTTATTTAATCCCAACTGAGATAGTTTAGACACCAATGATGTTGGGATTACCGTATTAAACGCTGAACTGTAGTCCACGAACAAAATTCTCGCAGAAGAACATGTGGATTCTAGATGGGTAGCCACACAATGAACCAAAGTGATAGCAGCGTCATACGTCGACCTATTTGCTTTATATGCAAACTGAAAAGGATCCAGATTAGCTGGGATATATTTCTTTATGTGTCCCATGACCAATCTTTCAAAGGCCTTCATTATAAGAGATGTCAGAGCAATTGGTCAATAATCGTTTGGCTCACTGGCCTTACCATTTTTGGGAACCGGGACGATAATAGATGACTTAAAACACTTAGGCACATGACAAGTGGCAAGGGAAAGGTTAAAAATCATGGTAAAGATCCCAGCCAACTGCTCAGCACATGTCTTAATTACATTTCCCGGGATCCCATCTGGGCCGGGGGCCTTACCTGATTTAGAACTGGCAAAGCACCGTCTAACAGACAATTCATCCAGTACCAGGGGCTCCGCATTCTCCAGACTCCCATCCCAATCAACAGGGAAAACAGCCATGCTATCAAAACGAGAATAAAATATGTTTAACGTCTCCCCTAGGGAACTGTCATCCTCTTTATGAGAAAGATTCTTATTAACTTTGTAGTCAGAAATGTCTTGGATGCCTTTCCACAAGCTTTTTGCATCTTTATCATTTTTAAACTTGCTTTCAAGTTTAACAGAAAAGGCTCTCTTTGCCTCTATAATACCCTTTTTTAATTTTTGGCGGGCAACCCTAAAAACATTTTGGTCACCAGATCTAAATGCTTTGTCTCTCTCACTTAATAAGGTTCGAACCATGCCATTTATCCATGGTTTATCATTTGCAAAAGCTCGAACACACTTTAATTGTTACACTCTCTATACAACAGCATACATAACCAAGGACCATGGAGGTCAGGGGGTCCACATTCACATTATTGTCGTCCCCCAATGATTCTTCAATGAACAACCCCCAATCAGTAAATTCCAAAGCATCCTGAAGTTTCTGCATTGCACCCTCAGGCCAGACTGTAATATTAGTGCTGGTCGGCCTAAACCGTTGAACTACGGTTTTGTATGCTGGGACCAAAAATAGGGACATATGATCAGAATGACCAATATTACTATGTAATATTATACTGTATGAGACGAAATTCACATTATACCTTACGGTATGAGCCGAAATTTACATTATAGCACATAGAATGAGCCGAAATACACATTATAGAGTGAGGGGATCCTACCCCCTTAATTAACAAGGCCCGCGGGGCACTGTGGTGAGGGGAACCTACCCCCTTAATTAACTAATCCTGTGGGACACTGTGGTGAGGGGAGCCTACCCCCTTAATTGACTAATTACAGAGTTTTGCAGCGGAAGTATGAGCCGAAATTCACATACTAGCACACGGTATGAGCCGAAATTCACATTATACCACACGGTATGAGCCAAAATTCACATTATACCACACGGTATGAGCCGAAATTCACATACTAGCACATGGTATGAGCCGAAATTCACATACTAGCACACGGTATGAGCCGAAATTCACATTATATCACACGGTATGAACCGAAATTCACATACTAACACACGGTATGAGCCAAAATTCACATTATACCACACGGTATGAGCCGAAATTCACATACTAGCACATGGTATGAGCCAAAATTCACATTATACCACACGGTATGAGCCGAAATTCACATACTAGCACACGGTATGAGCCGAAATTCACATACTAGCACACGGTATGAGCCGAAATTCACATTATACCACACGGTATGAACTGAAATTCACATACTAGCACACGGTATGAGCCGAAATTTACATTATACCACATGGTATGAATCGAAATTCACATACTATCACACGGTATGAGACGAAATTCACATTATACCATATGGTATGAGCCGAAATTCACATATTAGCACATAGAATGAGCCGAAATACACATTATAGAGTGAGGGGATCCTACCCCCTTAATTAACAAGGCCCGCGTGGCACTGTGGTGAGGGGGCCTACCCCCTTAATTAACTAATCCTGTGGGGCACTGTGGTGAGGGGAGCCTACCCCCTTAATTGACTAATTGCAGAGTTTTGCAGCGGAAGTGTTGCAGCGATTTCTCACCCCAAGCTGCGGCGCTTCTGCCACCTCCGACACTCCACGTCTTCGGCGCCACCCGGGATGCAGAGAACCGCATCGGGGATGCACCCTTTTCAATGTGGTCTGCTGCGCTCCGAAGGGGGATCTTCTCTCCGGCTGCAGGATCCCTATCTGCACCATCCTCTTCGCTGTTCCGCGCCGTCTTTTTTAAGCCAGCCGGGGGCTTCTGCGGGTTCTTGCTCTGGTAAGCGGGTGTCCTCCGCGATGCCGGTCCTCCCGTCGCTGGTCAGTCTCCTCCCTTGCTGCAGGGTCCCGGTCCGCTGAAGGTTGAATGTCCTTCCCCGGTCCAGCGGCTGGCTGGACTCCTCTTCTGCGGCGTCTTCTCCACTCAGCGCGGACGGCTCTGGTCGCTCCGGTGACAGGGGCAGGCGTGGGCAGCTCCTCCCTGGCATTGATCCTTTCCTGGTCCTGCGGCTCGCTCCCTCGCGTCTCCGTTCCCGGGTGCGCAGGTCTCTGTTCCCAGGTTGCACGGCCAACTCCTTCTTCCAGGGTGAGTCCTCCAGGACCTCCGGCCTACTTCCTACACGCTGCTGTCAGCACACTGCTAATTAAAAATAAATATATATATATATATATATATACATACATACATACATACATACATACATACATACATACTTCTGGGTCTGTGGAGAAGTGCCGGTATGCCATAGCGCAGTATACCGGCCCACTTCGACCACTGTATATATATATATATATATATATATATATATTATATATACACACACTTATACACACACACATAGAATACATACATGGAACACATACACCCACACACACACAATTATACACAAACACACTGAACATATAAACACATAAGTATACACACAGATAGAAGAAAATATACACACACGTAGAAGACATACACACAAGCATGTAGACAAACACACACTTACAGTGACACCTGGACACCTGACACCTGTGCTGACTGGTGGCTCGGGCAAGACCAGGGAAATGCTCATCGCTAGGCTCCGCCCCCTCACGGCCAATTGCCGCGATTTGCGGGTCAGTGGGAGGAGGGGCAGAGCCAATATGACACCCTTCAATGAGAAACGTCCTGTTGGCTCCACCACTCACCGACCCGCGAATCGCAGCATAAAGCCTCGAGGGGGCGGGGCTCCAAACGCTGGCTGATGCCTGGACCCTGACGCGGCTGTGGGCGCATGGGGCGAGCGGGCCATGCAGGTACTGGTGGCGCCCCCCTCTGCTGGAGCTGCCACGGCGCCCAGGGCACGTGCCCTGCTCGCCCTGTGCTAGTTACACCTCTGCTCTGGATAGTTAAAATCTCCCATCACTACTATGTCTCCTACTCCTGCTGCTCTTTCTATTTGCTTCAGTAACAAATCCTCATCAGAACTTTTTTATTCCTTTACCCCTGCATGCAGTTTCAACCCATAACGTCTCAACAGTATTTACAGTCCCCCCTTGTATATCTTCCCGTATATCAGGTTTTAAGGATGGCTTTACGTAAAGACATAGTCCTCCACCCCGTTTATTTAATCTGTATCTCCTGAACAGCGTATAACCCTCTAGACTGACTGTCCAATCATGAGATTCGTCCCACCAACTTTCAGTAATGCCTATAATATCATACTGTTTGCTTGCTGCAAGGATTTCTAGTTCGCCCTTTTTACCTGTAAGGCTTCTAGCGTTTACATACATACAATTAAGATAAGTATTTCCCCTTGTGCCAGGGACATCATTCTCTTTATGCAGCATCGATGACCCATAATCGTTAATAGTGTTTTGGTAAAACATTTTTTAATACCCATGTTAATACACTTGCCGGCTGCTCTTTCCCTCCCCCCTACTCCTCCCCCATTTCATTCACTACCGCCATCCCCACTATTCTCACTGCATGACCCGTAGTTTCTAGCTAAATCCTCCCCCCAGGCACCTAGTTTAAAATCTCCTCCAACCTTCTAACCATCCTTCCCCAGCACCGCTGCCTCCTCCTCATTCAGGTGCAATCCATCACGACAAAAAAGATGGCGCTTTACTGAGAAGTCCGCCCAGTGTTCCAGGAACACAAACCCCTCTTTCCTGCACCAATCCCTAAGCCACACATGCTATTTGTTTATTATTCTGATTGTTACAATTCCTGTGATATATATATATATATATATATATACTGTATATATATATATGCCAGAAGACAAAAACCTTTTCCACGTGCTTCAATCAGCAGCACCTCACAGTAATCCCCCTGTTAGCGGGAACGAAAAACAATATGGAAATGTAAACCAGAGGGCGCTATGACTCCACACTATTGCCCACAGATGAGTCCATACACAAATTAATAGACCAATGTCCAAATATTTCAGTGCTCACCGAAGAGACTTGCTTGAAACCCCAATCTGGTACTGTTGTTCAGGGGCGTCGGAACAGGGGGGGCAAGGGGGCAGCTTGCCCCCCCCCCAAATATGACAGAGGCGCAGGGGAGCCGGCGCTGCTCACTCAGCAAGGGTATGCAAAGCAGGGAGGCGCTCTCCCTGCTTTGCTACCCTGCTGCTGCCGCTGCACCTGTCAAACTGGATGACAGGTAGTGACAGCGCTGGCCCCGTGTAGCGCCGCTCCCTCCACCAGTGTGCGGCCTCTGCCCACACACTGCTACGCTGCTGCCGCCGACTTCCCCTGCTGCCGAGACGGTGGTTTTTTGGGGGGGGCGTGGCCTAATCGCGGGAAAAAGTGGTGGTGGTGATGGTGGAGGGGGGTAACTGTGCAGTGCCTGACCCCTGACTGAGTCCCCAGCCCTGGCTCAGTCTCTCAGCCAGAGTCAGTTCGAGGGGGGGAATGTGATCACCCCCCCCACCACCACCACCTCTACAGGAAAAGGCAGGGGCTGAGCAAGAACAGCAGCCTCACTGCAGCACAGCACACTGCAGCATGTGCTGTGCTGCCAACATGAGAGCTTATGCTGCTGCCCAGTAAGGAGGGAGAGGGGTGAGAGTGCAGTGCACCAGGGCCCCCGGTGGACCCCTCCATCAGTCCCAGGTCTGGGTAATTAGTACCTGCTTCCCCCCCCCTCCTCTCGGCGTCACAGACGACATAGGACGGAGCCGCTGCTGCTGGAGTAACGGAGCCTGGAGAAACCGGAGGCGGAGAAGAGAGAGGAGGAGCAGCGCCCGAGCCGGGACCTCCTGCAGGTACTGGGGCCACACTGTGGAGGGGTGTAGTATGGTATGCCGGCGGCCTGGCTCCCAGCGACCAGTATACCGGCGCCGGGAGCCCGACCGCCAGCGTGGCGAGCGCAAATGAGTCCCTTGCGGGCTCGCTGCGCTCGCCACGCTGCGGGCACGGTGTCACGCTACGCACGCCACGCTTTTTATTCTCCCTCCAGGGGGTCGTGGACCCCCACGAGGGAGAATATCTGTCGGTATGCCGGGTGTCGGGATTCCGGCGCCGGTAAACTGTGCGCCGGGACCCCGACATTCGGCAACCTGAAGACCACCCCTGTGGAGGGAACGAGGGCTATACCTGGCGTAGGGGGTTATTCAGAGATGAAAGCAGATTGCTGCATACGCAGCCAGATCTGCATTCATCCCTGCACATGCTGGTGGCCGCAATTACATTGCGGACACATCTGATCTAAGGTTGTGTTGGCTGGCTGCGCTGTCAGGCGGTCAGCAGACATTTTTCTTGGGGGGTAGCGTCTGTGTGTGACATTATGCAGCCGCCCCAAAAATGGTCCCGGCCTGCCCCCGTTTTTCCGTCACCACCCTGCCTTAACCCCGCTACGCTGTCACCTGTCAATCACATTGTGGTTGCATCCATCGGAGAAGCGACCACAATGTGTATGGCCTCACGCCCATTGCGTATGCGCAGTTTGCTGCCACCAACAAACTGCACTGTGGGACGCTATTGCGACGGGGTCTGAATGACCCCTATAATGTGTATAATGGGCTGTACCTGGCATAATGTGTATAATGGGCTCTACCTGGCAAATGTGTATAATGGGCTCTAGCTGGATAACGTGTATAAGGGACTCTACCTGGCATAAGTGTATAAGCAGCTCTACCTGGCATAACATGTATAAGGTGCTCTACTGTGGCGTAACGTGTATAAGAGGCTTTTACTCTGGCATAACTTGTATAAGCGGCTCTCCTGTGTGGCGTAACGTGTATAAGGGTACTACTGTGCAGTGTAATGTGAATAACGGAAACTACTGTACAGGGTAATGTGAATTGGTACTATTCTTTGGCCCTATATTTTTTCCGTGCGCCTTCGGCGCACACTGTCCCTATTTTCATCATGGCGGGTATCAAAGGAAACTTTCGCCCTGAGCTCCTCAAGGTCTAGAAATGGCCCTGTCATCGTTTTTTTTTTTTTAAACTATCTTTTTCTTTTCAAATGCAAGATGCCCCCAATTCAATACAGAGGAGGTGGCGCTGAAACATACCTTTGCTCAGGGCACCATGGCACCTAGCTATACCTCTGATAAGGGGCACTACTGTATGTGGGCATTGTGTATAAGGGATAGTACTGTGTAGCGTAACATGTATAAGGGGCATTACTGTGTGACGTAATGTGAATAAGGGGCACTATTTTGTGGCATAATATAAATCGGGTGCACTACGTTTGGGGTAATGCGAATAAGATTGTAATACTGTGCGGCATAATTTGAATTGCCTGCAGATCCACGCAGGCGGCATCTCCTTTAAAAACAGCCTGCTACCGCAGGGTGATGTGTTCTCTTATCTTCGTTCGTTGTGTCCTAGCCGCCGACGACTGTCTCTCCTTCACAGTTGCATTACTGGGAGGAGGCACGGCTATGGTCCCGGGATGTCCCAGCCTGGCCACGCCTCCTCCCAGTAATGCATCTGTGAAGGAGAGACAGCCGGCGGCGGCTAGGACACAACGAAGATAGGAGGACACAGCACCCTGCGGTAGCAGGCTGTTTTTAAAGGAGATGCCGTCCGTGTGGATCTGCAGGTAAGCGCTCATCCGCACAGCGGTGGGAGCTAAAAACGTAGAAAAGGCCGGCACCATGGGGGCGCCAAAATATTTTTTTTCTGCGCCACCCCCCCCCCCAACCTAAAAACATTCCAGCACCCCTGCTGTTGTTGGATGGGTTCTTTTTAGCCACCAAATGGGTATTTCACCTGAAAAATAGCCTCACACCAAAATGGACACCCAAAACATGGCACGAGGGCCTAATATTAATAGAGCATCCAAATTTTATTCATGACATTCAAACAAGGTGGTACATAAAAAGGTGATACTTAAAAAAGTTTGATCTTATATCATAAAAAGGTGTTAACCGGAAACTAGTGTTACATATGTACAGATGTTACGAGATGCCACCAGCCACCCTAGGGTGTGAGCTCTATGGTGGGTGTTCTTAATGTAAACAGTGGGTCCAATCACCTGAAACCCTATGCGTTTCAGAAACCTGAAACTTTTCACAGGACTCCTTCAGGGGTAAAATCAATAACTGAAAGTGAAACTATAAGTTTCACCAGCATGCCATTATTCTTAGGAAACAGGAAAAGGCAAACTAAAAAGGTGGGTAGAATATTACTGGATAAATCCGATGGTAAAAGTGTCCATAGAATAATCAGAAAATTCCTAGTAGGGGTCACTTGTCAACCACTCCTCTTATAGGGTTATAAAACACATGAAAATCCTTCTGGGCACAAATATAAAGATCCTACTCCTTCAGTGGCTGCAGTGTAAACCTTTTTCTTCGGCACATGGGTGCTCCAAAGGTGATTGGCAGGAGGAAGCCGTTTGTGGGTGGTAACTGATCGTTTATTGGGAGTGTCTGGAAAAACGCAGGCGTGCCCAAGCATTTTCAGGGAGGGTGTCTGACGTCAGCTCCGGCCCAGATCAGCCTGTTCTCATCGCACTGTAGGAGTAAGTCCTGGGCTGCGCAGAGACTGCACAAAGTGGATTTTTGCAGCTTGGCGTACACATGGGATTGCATACTTCCACTGCAAATTTACACTCCCCGTGGAGGCGGCGACTATCTGAACGCAGGACAGCAAAGTGAGCAGCCCAGTGATCAGGTCTGAATCACATCCTTTGTATATAAATCTGAATGCAGTGTATCTGTGTTTCTTGATGTGACAGTTATGGATGCTGTGTGTCTTTGATACTGGATGCGACAGTTCTAGATGCTGTGAATTTGAGATTCTGGATTTCATGGCAAGGCTGGCCCTGGGCATAGATAGTCTTACCTTTCTATTCCTTTAAACCACGACTCCTATGATTTACATAGGTTCTGAGGCTGCTAACTTCAAGCTTGCATTTCACCTGGATTAGGGGGTCATTCAGATCTGATCGCTGGGCAGCGATTTTTGCAGTCCTGCGATCAGATAGTCGCAGCCTACATGGGGAATGTATTTTTGCTGTGAAAGTGTGCGATCGCATGTATAGCTGATTTTGTGCAGTCTCTGCGCAGCCCAGGACTTACTCTTCCAGTGCGATTGAATCCTGCTGATCGGGGGGCCGGAGATGACGTCAGACACACTCCCTGAAAACGCTTGAGCCCGCCTGCGTTTTTCCGGACACTCCCTGAAAACGTCAGTTGCCAATCATAAACGGCCTCTTCCTGTCAATCTCCTTGCGAACGCCGTGTGAATGGATCCTTCGCACAGTCCCATCGCAGGGCACTGATGCCCCTTGCAGCCGTGCGACGCGCTGGCGCAGTGCGGTGCATACGCATGCGCAGTTTGGATCGGATTGCCCGCTGTGTGAAAAATGCACAGCAGCGATCAGACCTGAATGACCCTCTAAAACAGTCACAGAACCTGTGTAATCCATGATCGTATCAGTTTAAAGGGATGGGATGGTAAGCCTAGGCATAGATGACCTAGGCACTTGTCTAGGGTCACTGGTGTTTTTGTAATTGGTGCAGTGTGTGTGGTGCACACGGGCCCAGGGGGGCCGAAACCGCACACGCTGCACCCAATTTTTTTAATACTCTGAAGTTTAGCGCCGACGGCAGCATCGCTGCAGAAATCGCCGGGATAATGGGGGCCGTACCATTTTTCCAGAGATCTGTGCATACACATGGCCGACAGAGAGGAGGGGGCCTGAACTGAGGAGGCTGTACACGGGCCTCCCACTCTCTTAAAGTGCCCCTGCCAAGGGTAATCTATCTACAGAGGGTGTGCCCGGGGTGGTCTAGACAGAGACCACTACACTAATGGCGCAGGAACAGCACTACAGCACCAATCCGTCACAGCTCGTACTGAGCCCTGAATGGAGGACCCCAACACATGCATCTCTGACATGACCCACCTAGTGCGCCACCCGGCTCAAAGGTTAATGTTCTGTCTGAACCCCTGCTTCGTGTTACTGCTGTGCACGCATTGTGCAGTTAGCCAGTTTGTGACGGAATTAAAAGAACACTGTCTGGAAGGAGCTCCTCCAAGCAGCAGGCCCGGCGGCATGTAAATGAGGACAGAGAACCTCTGAGGCAAGTTTTGGTTTCTGTATGAACCTGAAGTTCCTAATCCTATCTTAAAAACTATTTTCTGCTGCGGGGTACACTGGGCTCCACAAGGATTGGACAATGGGGTGTAGAGTAGGATCTTGATCCGAGGCACCAAAAGGCTCAAAGCTTTGACTGTTCCCAGAATGCACAGCGCCGCCTCCTATATCACCCCGCCTCCCAGCACAGGAGCTCAGTTTTCTAAGTTGGTGCTGCAGTAAGCAGGCACTTAACAGAGGGGCTGCTCCAAGCAGCCCTCAGAAAAGCTTTTTATGAGGTAAAAAGTAAAGACTTCAAGGGCAGCAGCGGTGGTAAATGTCAGGAGACATTCACTGCTGCAGCTCCAGCTCTTCCCAGCGGCGCTGTACACTCCCGAGCCCTGGTTGCCGGGTACCTACAACGGAGGCTCCGGTTTTCTTCACGTTAGACACACGCGGCTGGGGCTCTCCAGGATCGCGTGGCCGCGCTTCGGGAGGTGGTAAGTGGGTCCCGCTTGCTGGACCCGGTCTTTATCGCGATCAGGCGCGGTCAGTGGGAGGCGGGCCGCGCGCGCTGGTGGTGGACACTGTGGATACAGGCGATCCCACTAGATCACCAGGGCATGGGCGCAGGTCAGATTTTCTCTTTAAACCAATTCTTATATCGTCCACAGTACACGGTGGTTTTGCCAGCAGAGGGGATAAGGCTTAGACCTGAAGCCCCTCCCCCAGCCCCAGGGCGCCATTTCTAGCAAGTGTTCCCACCCTGGAGCTGCATATGCTGTCTTTTCCTCACTCCCAGTCAGTGTCTGCGGCGCCATTATCCCTCAGCTCACTGTTCCTGGGACTGCTTGGGCAAATCCTCCTATGTAAAGCCGCCTGGTTGCCAGCGCTGTGCCTTTACATGACACTTAAGTATTCTACCTGCCTTTTTAGACAGTGATAGTTAAGAAAGAGTGCACTTAGTCAGGGTTTTATAGTACAATTACCCTGTGATATACATCCAGTTCTTTCTGTGTACTGTTATATCTATTGTTATATAGCTGTGTAAGCTAGTCCAGTGCAGTATTATTGTCAGTAATAACCTCTGCATTGTACAAACTGTGACTATTTGTGTGTGCTTTTGATAGCTGAGTGGTGTCCATTTCGTGTCTTTCACTCAACCTGCTATCCCTATATTCCATAACCTGAGGGGGCTTGGTGCGTCAGCTGTTATCTAATATAGGATTTTCACAAAGATATACTGTATTACGTATTTTTCTCTGTGATTTGGTCACCATATCTCTCCTTTATCTCTGCTAGTGCTGACTACACTGCGCAGGGGTTTGGGTTCAGAGGTATAGTGCTGCTGATAATTGTACTGTGTTAACCTCATACTGCAAGTTATATCATGTCTGCTTCTGAGGGTAACGGTTCTGGGGCTGAACACACTGCCGGTGTTGCTGACGCCACGGGGCCATATGAGGAGAATATAGCAGCTGTGGGCTCTGGTTCTGGGGGCTCCCTGCCCCCCAGTGGGACTGTGGCAACGGAGGCACATACTGACCCACCGTGGGCCGCTTTTTCCACGCTTCTGCATACGCTAGTTCATAAACTAACTCCCCCTATGGGACCCCCAATGCCGGTACAACCGTATGTGGTCCCTGCAGCTAACCCGCCGTGGGCGGACGATTTATCTGCTCAATTAAAGATGTTGAACCAGTCCTTGACTACTAAAAAGTCTGACCAACGCTTGCCTAAGTCCAAGAGGTACTCTAAGCGAGCGCTTATCTCCTCACAATCCACTGCTGTCACTGACACCTCGTCTGATGAAGACGGCACATTTACTGACCCCTCAGGTTCTGACTCAGATACAGCTGATGGGGAGGGTAGTTCACATGTGGATGTTCCTGAGCTTTTGGAGGCTATTAAGTTAATTCTGCAGATTACGGATGATCCCGAGCCATCCATCCCTCCTAAGAAACCAGATAGGTTCAAGCGTCAGAAGGTGGTTAAGCAAGTTTTACCTCACTCTGACCACCTAGTGGATATACGTCAGGAACCCTGGGAAAACCCGGGTACGAAGTTTGTGCCTCAAAAGAAGATGCTGGCTCGCTATCCCCTCGCGCCAGAGCTGTCTAAAAATTAGGAAACGCCTCCTCCAGTGGACTCACATGTGGCTAGGATGGTGGTTTCCTCAGCTCTACCTGTCACTACCGTCACGTCTCTAAAAGAACCTACGGATAAACGTGTGGAGGGTTGTCTGAAAGCGATTTACACCCTCACGGGTGCTGCACAAAGGCCCACTATTGCAGCTACATGGGCTGCAGAGGCTATTGAAGCATGGGCCTTGGAGTTAGAAGCTGAAATCTCTTCTGACCATGCTAGACAATGCTTGTCATATATTGTCACAGCTTCTCGATATATTAAAGAGGCGGCTTCTGATGCCGGTATCCTAGCAGCCAAGGCCTCTACTACGTCAGTCCTGGCTCGCCGGATATTGTGGCTGAGATCCTGGTCTGTGGATCTGAACTCTAGAAAAACCCTGGAGGTACTCCCTTTCAAGGGAGATATTCTGTTTGTGGAGGACTTAAATAAGATTGTGGCTCACTTGGCTACTGCCAAAACTGCCTGTCTGCCTAATACCGCTCCTTCTGTGTCGAAGGCTAAAGGTACGTCCTTTCGACCCTTTCGTAATTTAAGGAAAAGCAAAAGGTCAGGCGTACCAGAAGCAGGCCCGCACTTCCAAACCTGGTAAGCCGAAGCCCAAAAGAGCCTGGGCTGCCCGTCAGCCAGCTGCCAAGACCGATAAGCCTGCCGCATGACCGGGTGGGCCTCCCCCTGGGGAATTCCAGAGTAGGGGCCCGGCTTCTAGGTATACCCAGGAATGGTTGAAGACCACTTCAGATGCCTGGGTAAGGGAAGTCGTCACTCGAGGTTACGCCATATCCTTCAAATACCGACCCCCTCATCAATTTTGCCAGACAGACGTCCCTTTGGACCAGACAAAGGCAAAAACTCTACACTCGGTGGTACAGACCCTCCTGGATACAGGAGTCGTCGTACAGGTGCCTCTTGCTCAGAGGGGCCGGGGGTACTATTCTCCACTGTTTCTAGTCCCGAAACCGAATGGGTCCTCCGGCCAATTCTCAGCTTCAAGGCATTGAACAGGTTTGTGTAGGTTTCCAAGTTCCATATGGAAACCCTTCGCTCTATAGTTCTGGCCTTGGAACTGGGGACTACATGGTCTCCCTGGACATACAGGATGCTTACCTGCATATTCCTAAAGCAGTGTCACATCAACAATACCTGAGGTTCGCTATTGGCAACCTACATTACCAGTTTCGGGCATTACCTTTTGGTTTAACAACGGCTCCACGAGTCTTCACCAAAGTTATGGCGGTGATGACGGTGGTACTCCGCCGTCAAGGGGTCAGGATACTGCCGTATCTGGACGACTTGTTAATCCTGACAAATTCCCCAGATCTTCTCCTGCGTCATCTGGATATGACGGTCCGGTTTCTACAAGCCCACGGGTGGCTCATCAACTGGAAGAAATCCTCCCTGGTCCCTGCTCAGAGCATGGTGCACCTGGGAGCGTTGTTGGACACTCACAACCAGAGGTTGTTCTTGTCTCAGGAGAAAGTCCTGAAGATTCAGGACAGGATTCGTTGCTTCCTTTCTCATCCGCAAGTGTCGATACATTCGGCAATGCAGGTGCTGGGCCTCATGGTATCAGCATTCGACATGGTGGAGTATGCTCAATTCCATTCTCGCCCCCTCCAGAGGCTGATTCTAGCCAAGTGGGACGGCCTGCCTCACCGGATCAGATCTCAAATGATCTTCTTGACTCCGGAGGTCCGTCTGTTGCTACACTGGTGGCTCCGGGACCAACAATTGTGCAGGGGTCGTCCCTTCTGGATATCCAACTGGGTCCTGTTGACGACAGATGCCAGTCTAAGAGGTTGGGGCGCGGTGCTGGAGCAACACTCCCTTCAGGGTCGGTGGACCAAGGAGTAATCTCTCCTCTCGATCAACATTCTGGAATTGCGGGCGGTCTTCAATGCGTTGAACCTGGCCCAGCATTTAATTCAGAACCATCCTGTTCAAGTACAGTCGGACAACGCCACCACAGTGGCTTACATAAATCATCAAGGCGGCACTCGAAGCCGTTTGGCAATGAAGGAAGTCTCACGGATTCTACATTGGGCGGAACGCCATCTACCGGCCATATCGGCAATATTCATTCCGGGAGTCCTGAATTGGGAAGCGGACTTTCTCAGTAGTCAGGACGTGCATGCCGGCGAGTGGGTCCTCAATCCAGAAGTGTTTCAACTCCTAGTGGAAAAGTGGGGCCTTCCAGACGTGGATCTGATGGCGTCTCGACACAATCACAAGGTTCCGGTCTTCGGAGCAAGGACAAGGGATCCTCAAGCAGCATTCGTGGATTCTCTGGCGGTGCCGTGGAGGTTTCGGCTGCCGTATGTGTTCCCTCCGGTGTCACTCCTGCCCAGGGTAATTTGGAAGTTCAAGCAAGAAAAAGGAAATCTGCTTCTCATAGCTCCAGCGTGGCCCAGACGGCACTGGTTCTCAGACCTGCAGGGCCTATCGTCAGAGCGTCCAATTCTACTTCCACAACGCCCAGACCTTCTCTTTCAGGGCTTTTCTGCAGCAAGGCCTAGATTTAGGCCTGCGTCTGGCCTCCCTCAAGGTTCATATTTCTGCCTTGTCGGTGTGGTTTCAGAGAAAAATTGCGACTTTACCTGATGTTCATACTATCACTCAGGGTGTGTTGCGTATCCAACCTCCCTATGTCCCGCCTGTGGCTCCTTGGGACTTGGTGGTTTTGGAGGCGTTGCATGAGCCTCCATTTGAACCTCTTGGTTCAGCTGACCTTAAGTGGCTTTCCCTTAAGGTGGTATTCTTGCTGGCTATTGCCTCTGCTAGAAGAGTGTCGGATCTGGGTGCCTTGTCTTGTAGTTCCCCATATCTGATTTTTCACCATGACAGGGCGGTTCTTAGGACTCGTCCCGGATATTTACCTAAGGTGGTTTCTTCGTTCCACCTTAACCAGGAGATTGTGGTTCCGGCCTTTGTTTCTCCTGATTTGTCTCCCAAAGAGCGGTCTTTGGATGTGGTACGGGCTCTCCGTATCTATGTGAAGAGAACTGCTTCTATTCGAAAATCTGATTCTCTCTTTGTTTTGTTTGGGTTTCACAAACGTGGCTGGCCTGCTCACAAGCAAACTCTGGCCAGATGGATTAGAATGGTGATTGCACATGCTTATGTGAAGGCTGGCCTCTCGGATCCTGATCACATTAAGGCCCATTCTACTCGGTCTGTTGGACCTTCTTGGGCGGCCCAACGTGGTGCGACCCTTGATCAATTGTGCAAGGCGGCTACGTGGTCCTCAGCGAACACGTTCATAAGGTTCTATGCCTTCCCAGGATGCTTCCTTTGGACGCCGGGTTCTTGTGCCTGCTACAGTGCGTCCCCTCCCATAAGGAACTGCTTTAGGACATCCCCATTGTCCAATCCTTGTGGAGCCCAGTGTACTCCACAGCAGAAAACGAGTTTTATGGTAAGAACTTACCTTTGTTAAAACTCTTTCTGCGAGGTACACTGGGCTCCACAAGGCGCCCACCCTGACGCACTTAGCCTCTTTGGGTTGGTATGGCATTAGCCGCTGACACTTCTCCTGTCGTGAGAGTGTGGTGTATGTGGCTACTAACCATTGACGTCTCTTTTCCTGCTACTGCATTGGGCTGGTTAACTAAAAACTGAGCTCCTGTGCTGGGAGGCGGGGAGATATAGGAGGCGGCGCTGTGCATTCTGGGAACAGTCAAAGCTTTGAGCCTGTTGGTGCCTCGGATCAAGATCCTACTCTACACCCCATTGTCCAATCCTTGTGGAGCCCAGTGTACCGCACAGAAAGAGTTTTAACAAGGTAAGTTCTTACCATAAAACTCGTTTTAGCACTGCAGTACTATGCTACTGTACCTTGGGTATCTGGGAAGTAAGTGAGCTAAGTAAGTAAGTGGTGACAGGAATTTGTTTTTCCTGTCAACACTGGCTGCTCTGCAGGGGATCCTGTGGGCCTATTTTCAATGGGGGCCTGGAGCTGCAGCTCCATCTGCCCTATTGTTAATCCAGCCCTGTATACATACACACACACTTGAGCATCTAAACCTGGAACTTGAAGCCCTCCTCTGACTGACACACGTCTGCTGCATAACTGTGCAGCCAAGTGTCCAGTTCTCCGGAGTGCAGTGCAACATAGTGCCCGCTACTCCTGCCAATGCTGAATGCCCACAGATCCCCTCGGCTATCTCCTGGGCATTGCAATTTTCTCTGATTGTACTGCAGATACAGAGCTGTTTCCATCTAAAAAAAAAAAAGACCACTGCCTCTTATGACAGCACATGATAGTGCAGACTGCATGCCCTGTGAGTTGTGCGCATCTGTGTTATGTAGGTTCTCTTAAGGTTGGTTTCATGGTAACCCTAAAGGCCCATACAAACTGGGCAATTTTGAGCTCAAAGTAGCTTACTTTTGGCATTTTGAGCTACTTTGAGCTCAAACTCGGCCAGTGTATATTGCCGGGCGATGAGTGGTGAGCGCTGATGCGCGCTCCCGCATAATCACTGGCCGCCACCGCCAGTCGGGCTGTTTGAACAGCCGAGTGAAGCACTTTCCACAGTCTCCTACTGTGGAAAGTGCTTCACCCCCCGTGAACATCGCTGGGCACAGGAAAATAGCTCAGTGTGTATGCACTGAGCTATTGTCCTGCCAGCGATGTCAGCGATCATCGTTGTGCATACATGCTGGGCAAAAACGCCCTGTATGTATGCACCTTAAGTTAGGTATAATGGAAACTTGTGCTTTGGGTACTTTGCAACTCTACTAGTTTCCATTATTTGTAATTATTGTCATTAATGTATATTATATATATTATTATGTGGGATTGACTGCAATATATGGGTTCCAGCTAAAATCTTTTCCTCTCACCCAGAGAAAGATGATGGTGTGACGCTGCTTTGGGGTGGCATCTATTTCAATGATTATGGGGATGGGGGGATTTAACATTGGCAGTGACAGTTCTAGATGCTGTGTGTCAGTGATTCTGTGTGTGACAGCTCTAGGTTATGTCTGTGGTTCTAGATATGACAGTACTGTATGCCGTTTGTGATTCTGCATGTAATAGTTCTTTGTGCCTTATGTCTGTGATCTGGGTGTGACAATTCTGGATGCTGTGTATCTGTGATTCCGGATGTGACAATTCTGGATGCTGTGTATATGGAATCTGGGTGTGACAATTCTGGATGCTGTGTATCTGTGATCTGGGTGTGACAATTCTGGATGGAGTGTGTATCTGTAATCTGGGTGTGACAATTCTGGATGCTGTGTATCTGTGATCTGGGTGTGACAATTCTGGATGCTGTGTATCTGTGATCTGGGTGTGACAATTCTGGATGCTGCGTATCAGTGATCTGGGTGTGACAATTCTGGATGGAGTGTGCATCTGTGATCTGGATGTGACAATTCTGGATGCTGTGTATCTGTGATCTGGGTGTGACAATTCTGTATGCTGTGTATCTGTGATCTGGGTGTGACAATTCTGGATGGAGTGTGCATCTGTGATCTGGATGTGACAATTCTGGATGCTGTGTATCTGTGATCTGGGTGTGACAATTCTGTATGCTGTGTATCTGTGATCTGGGTGTGACAATTCTGGATGGAGTGTGCATCTGTGATCTGGATGTGACAATTCTGAATGCCGTGTATCTGTGATTCTGGATGTGACAATTCTGGATGCTGTGTATCTGTGATCTGGGTGTGACAATTCTGGATGCTGCGTATCTGTGATCTGGGTGTGACAATTCTGGATGCTGCGTATCTGTGATCTGGATGTGACAATTCTGGATGCTGTGTATCTGTGATCTGGGTGTGACAATTCTGGATGCTGTGTATCTGTAATCTGGGTGTGACAATTCTGGATGCTGTGTATCTGTAATCTGGGTGTGACAATTCTGGATGCTGTGTATCTGTGATCTGGATGTGACAATTCTGAATGCTGTGTATCTGTGATCTGGATGTGACAATTCTGGATGGAGTGTGTATCTGTAATCTGGGTGTGACAATTCTGGATGGAGTGTGTATCTGTAATCTGGGTGTGACAATTCTGGATGCTGTGTATCTGTGATTCTGGGTGTGACAATTCTGAATGCTGTGTATCTGTGATCTGGATGTGACAATTCTGGATGGAGTGTGTATCTGTAATCTGGGTGTGACAATTCTGGATGCTGTGTATCTGTGATCTGGGTGTGACAATTCTGGATGCTGTGTATCTGTGATCTGGGTGTGACAATTCTGGATGGAGTGTGCATCTGTGATCTGGGTGTGACAATTCTGGATGCTGCGTATCTGCGATCTGGGTGTGACAATTCTGGATGGAGTGTGTATCTGTGATCTGGGTGTGACAATTCTGGATGCTGTGTATCTGTGATTCTGGGTGTGACAATTCTGAATGCTGTGTATCTGTGATCTGGGTGTGACAATTCTGGATGGAGTGTGCATCTGTGATCCGGGTGTGACAATTCTGGATGCTGCGTATCTGTGATCTGGGTGTGACAATTCCGGATGCTGCGTATCTGTGATCTGGGTGTGACAATTCTGGATGCTGTGTATCTGTGATTCTGGGTGTGACAATTCTGAATGCTGTGTATCTGTGATCTGGATGTGACAATTCTGGATGGAGTGTGTATCTGTAATCTGGGTGTGACAATTCTGGATGCTGTGTATCGGTGATCTGGGTGTGACAATTCTGGATGCTGTGTATCTGTGATCTGTGTGTGACAATTCTGGATGGAGTGTGCATCTGTGATCTGGGTGTGACAATTCTGGATGCTGTGTATCTGTGATTCCGGATGTGACAATTCTGGATGCTGTGTATATGGAATCTGGGTGTGACAATTCTGGATGCTGTGTATCTGTGATCTGGATGTGACAATTCTGGATGGAGTGTGTATCTGTAATCTGGGTGTGACAATTCTGGATGCTGTGTATCTGTGATCTGGGTGTGACAATTCTGGATGCTGTTTATCTGTGATCTGGGTGTGACAATTCTGGATGCTGTGTATCTGATCTGGGTGTGACAATTCTGGATGCTGTGTATCTGTGATCTGGGTGTGACAACTCTGCATGCTGCGTATCTGTGATCTGGGTGTGACAATTCTGGATGCTGTGTATCTGTGATTCTGGGTGTGACAATTCTGAATGCTGTGTATCTGTGATCTGGATGTGACAATTCTGGATGGAGTGTGTATCTGTAATCTGGGTGTGACAATTCTGGATGCTGTGTATCTGTGATCTGGGTGTGACAATTCTGGATGCTGTGTATCTGTGATCTGGGTGTGACAATTCTGGATGGAGTGTGCATCTGTGATCTGGGTGTGACAATTCTGGATGCTGCGTATCTGCGATCTGGGTGTGACAATTCTGGATGGAGTGTGTATCTGTGATCTGGGTGTGACAATTCTGGATGCTGTGTATCTGTGATTCTGGGTGTGACAATTCTGAATGCTGTGTATCTGTGATCTGGGTGTGACAATTCTGGATGGAGTGTGCATCTGTGATCCGGGTGTGACAATTCTGGATGCTGCGTATCTGTGATCTGGGTGTGACAATTCCGGATGCTGCGTATCTGTGATCTGGGTGTGACAATTCTGGATGCTGTGTATCTGTGATTCTGGGTGTGACAATTCTGAATGCTGTGTATCTGTGATCTGGATGTGACAATTCTGGATGGAGTGTGTATCTGTAATCTGGGTGTGACAATTCTGGATGCTGTGTATCGGTGATCTGGGTGTGACAATTCTGGATGCTGTGTATCTGTGATCTGTGTGTGACAATTCTGGATGGAGTGTGCATCTGTGATCTGGGTGTGACAATTCTGGATGCTGTGTATCTGTGATTCCGGATGTGACAATTCTGGATGCTGTGTATATGGAATCTGGGTGTGACAATTCTGGATGGTGTGTATCTGTGATCTGGATGTGACAATTCTGGATGGAGTGTGTATCTGTAATCTGGGTGTGACAATTCTGGATGCTGTGTATCTGTGATCTGGGTGTGACAATTCTGGATGCTGTTTATCTGTGATCTGGGTGTGACAATTCTGGATGCTGTGTATCTGATCTGGGTGTGACAATTCTGGATGCTGTGTATCTGTGATCTGGGTGTGACAACTCTGCATGCTGCGTATCTGTGATCTGGGTGTGACAATTCTGGATGCTGTGTATCTGTGATTCTGGGTGTGACAATTCTGAATGCTGTGTATCTGTGATCTGGATGTGACAATTCTGGATGGAGTGTGTATCTGTAATCTGGGTGTGACAATTCTGGATGCTGTGTATCTGTGATCTGGGTGTGACAATTCTGGATGCTGTGTATCTGTGATCTGTGTGTGACAATTCTGGATGGAGTGTGCATCTGTGATCTGGGTGTGACAATTCTGGATGCTGTGTATCTGTGATCTGGGTGTGACAATTCTGGATGCTGCGTATCTGTGATCTGGGTGTGACAATTCTGGATGCTGCGTATCTGTGATCTGGGTGTGACAATTCTGGATGCTGTGTATCTGTGATTCCGGATGTGACAATTCTGGATGCTGTGTATATGGAATCTGGGTGTGACAATTCTGGATGCTGTGTATCTGTGATCTGGGTGTGACAATTCTGGATGCTGTGTATCTGTGATCTGGGTGTGACAATTCTGGATGCTGTGATCTGGGTGTGACAATTCTGGATGCTGTGATCTGGGTGTGACCATTCTGGATGCTGTGTATCTGTGATCTGGGTGTGACAATTCTGGATGCTGCGTATCTGTGATTTGGGTGTGACAATTCTGAATGCTGTGTATCTGTGATCTGGATGTGACAATTCTGAATGCTGTGTATATGTGATTTGGGTGTGACAATTCTGAATGCTGTGTATCTGTGATCTGGGTGTGACAATTCTGGATGCTGTGTATCTGTGATCTGGGTGTGACAATTCTGGATGCTGTGTATCTGTGATTTGGGTGTGACAATTCTGGATGCTGTGTATCTGTGATCTGGTTGTGACAATTCTGGATGCTGTGTATCTGTGATTCTGGATGTGACAATTCTGAATGCTGTTTGCCTGTGATTCTCGGTGTGACAGTTTTGGATGCTGTGTCTATGACACTAAATATGACAGTCTTGGATGCTATGTGTATGTGATTCTGGATGGTCTCGGATGCCTCATGCTTGTGTTTCTGGATGTAAGACTCCTGGATGCTGGGGTCTGGGACTCCAGGTCGACAACAAAAAGGTTGAAACACCTTAGGTTGGCGCCAATTGGTCGACACACCTTAGGTCGTCATGGTCAAAAGGTCGACATGGACAAAAGGTCGACAGGAACAAGGTCGACATGGAAAAAGGTCGACATGATTTTTTTTTTTTTTAAATTGTATCGTTTTCTTCGTAGAGTGACCAGGAACCCCAATTAGTGCACCGCGTCCCCTCGCATGGCTCGCTTCGCTCGCCATGCTTCGGGCATGGTGCCTTCGCTCCACTCCTCTTCACTCGGCACAGATTACCGTTCCAATCGTAGTCCACGTGGATCGTTAAGTATGAAAAAGTTCAAAAAAAGTGTGAAAAACTCATGTCGACCTTGTTCCTGTCGACCTTTTGTCCGTGTCGACCTTTTGTCCATGTCAACCTAAGGTGTGTCGACCAATTGGCGTCGACCTAAGGTGTCTCGACCTTTTTGTTGTCGACCTGGAGTCCGGATACCGGATGCTGTGGGTCTGACTGTAATTCTGGATGTTACACAGTCCTGGGGTGTGGTATAGAATATCTACATTCAGTAGGTGTACAGTCGTTAGGTCGACCCCATATAGTCGACAGGCACAAGGTCTGCATGGACAAAAGGTCAACATATGTAAGGTTAACACTAGAAAGGTCAACAGGGGCAAAATGTTGACGTGGCAATGGAGTTAGTGTGGATAGTTTTATTACCTGGTAATATCATTTGTAGAAATGCATTCTCAGGCTCGCTTCGCGCACCACGCTTTGGGCACGGTGTCTTACTCCACTTCGCTCGCCACAAGGTTACTAAAGGTTATGATTTGTGACATGGATAGTCAAGAACATAAAAAGTCCAAATACATGAAGAAATGCCAAAATATGTGTCGACCATATGTATGTCGACTATTGCCATGTCAACCACATTAACCTGTCGATCTTTTAAACCTATTGACTTTTTCCAGTATCAACCTTTTGTCCATGTCGACCATTTGTCCATGTCGACCTTGTGCCTATTGACCATATGGGGTTGACCTAATGACTGTCGACCTATAGTTATAGTTGGATGTGACAGTTCTGGAAGCTGTGTGCCTGTGTTTCTGGGGTATCTGGTCTTTAGGTCGATAGCACTTAGGTCGACACTCATTAGGTCGACCACTATTGGTCGACATGCCTTAGTTCAACATGGTCACTAGGTCGACATGGCAAAAGTCGACACATGAAAAGGCCGACATGGGTTTTTCACGTTTTTTTTTTTTCTCTTCATTTTTTTAACTTTTTCAAAAAGGACTACGGTTGGGAATAGTAACCTGCCCTAAGTTTGCTCGCCATGAGAGGGGATATGGTGCACTAATTGAGGTTCCCGGTTACTTTACGAAGAAGACAACACCAAATGTTTTTTTTTTAAAACTCATGTCGGCCTTTGTCCACGTCGACCTAATGACAGCATCAACCTATTTCAGGTGTCGACCATTAGTGGTCGACCTAGTTACTTTCGACCCTATGATCCACACCTGTTTCTGGAGTGACAGTTCTGGATGCTGTCTGTAATTCTGGGTGGAACAGGTCTAGATGCTATGCATCTGTGTTTCTGGATGAGAGTCTTGGATGCTTTATGTCTGTGGTTCTGAATGGGACAATTCTGGATACTGTGTGCCAATGATTGGGATGTGACAGTCCTGGATGCTGTATGTCAGAGATTTTGGGTGTGATAGGTCATTCTTAATGCTATGTATCTATAATACGTGATTTGACAGTTCTGGACGTTGGGTGATTGTTTATGTGACAGTTCTAGATGCTGTGTCTGTGTTTCTGGGTGTGATAGTGTCTGTAATACTGGATTTGACAGTTGTGGATGTTGTGCGATTCTGTATGTGACAGTTCTGGATGTAGAGTGTATGTGCTTTTAGATGTTACGGTTCTGGGTGCTGTATGTCTGTGTTTCTGTACGTGACAATTCAGTCTGCTGTGTGTCTGTAATTCTGGATCTGACAGGTCTGGATGTTGGTGACTCCCTGTGTGGCAGTCCTATGTATTTGTGATTCTGGATGTGACAGTTCTGGATACTGTGGGGCAGATGTACTAAGCCTTGAAAAGTGATAAAGTGGAGAGTGATAAACTACCAACCAACCAGCTCCTAATTGTCATTTTTGGATGTGCGTGTGTGTGCGCTAGTGTGTGTGTTTTTCTGGATGTGGCAATCGTGATTGCAGTGTGTCTGTGACTCTGGGTGTGACAGTAATGGATGCTTTGAGTCTGGGGTGTTTTAATGTTTTCTGTTGTGACATGGTTCTTGTCTCATCTTACTGATAACAGGTTAATGTGGGGGAAGGGCTCTCGGTGAGGGGTGTGGGGGAGGTGTCGTCCAGCTGCAGGAAAAGGGGTAAATATGGGAGGTGTCGGTCTCTTGTTAGGTGGGGGGAGAGAGGGAGGGAGGACGTCTATGAGTGGAGACGCCTTTCCTCAGCAACATGGAGCTGTTGTCATGGTAACCTCTTTTGATGTGACAAGTGCTGTGATTGTGACGGAGAAGCTGATATTCCAGGGAGCTAACCGTGGCAGAGAGAGGGTATCAGAGACCCCAACCCACACACCCTGCCTGCTGCTCCCACCTCTCTCATTCTCCATCAGTACTCTGTCCTCCTCTGTACAGATCTCTCCATCGTTCCCATCTTTTGTGTTCTATCTCTTTGTGCCCCTTCTGCATTTGAAACCTTCTCATTCATTCCACAGATCCCCTGGAAGCCTCCATCCTCTCCCGCTTTCTGGAACATTAGCATTTTTCACTTCTCCTTCCTCATTTCTCATCATCCTGTTTTGATCTCCTTTCATTTGTCCCCCTGTGCCACTCTCTTATGGGCCTCATCATTGTATGTTTGTTACATGAATAAGGTGCAGGGCCTGGGATCACAGTATTATCACTGTGTCTCCCTCCTCCTCTTGGAGAACTGTGTAAAGAGCTCAGACTGACCTGCTGCAAAACCCCATCTCAGCTCCCATTAGGTAAGTTCTATAGGAATAATACCTCTGCTCCGGCTTTCTGTGCACTGGGGTGGTGGCTCAAAATGGAGAAAAACATTTTAGCATTAATTCACATTTCTGTATAGCAGCCATCCGCACCATGTTCTGTTGAATCTAAAAATTACAAAGCAGCATAGCCTGGCCCTTTTTATCTGAGCGGGATTAGTGAAGATGAATCTGATGTTCCCCGTTTACTTTGACCTTGAAAAGATTGACAAACTTCCAATGTATTTGATGCATAGATTGCAAGCTCTTTGGGCAAAGCAGTGTTTAAGGTAAAAGGATGCCTAATGCAAATTAGAATTATGTGCTTATACGTGTACCTTTTATTTTATAACGCTATATACAGTATATATATATATATATATATATATATATATATACTCTGCGTATATTGGGTATTTAATTTACTTTTCAATCATATTTGTGTAATTAAGTCCAGCCCGTGCAATGAGCCATTTCAGTAAGTGTCTGTATTCATTATATTATACCCTATATTGTCAGAACTACTGTAAATAGGACAGTTACGTAGAATCCCAGTAGATGTCTGTTCTCTGAATGTACAGGTGTATAGGTGTATACAGAGACAGTGGAGTTACAATGTAACAGTTCAGCTTGCACAACAATTCCTTTAATACTCCATTATAAAAGCTTGGGTTGTTGTTTTTTTCCAACTATTTCAGCACATGACATCAGTAAGTATAGATAGGAGCTATCTGATCAATCTGCTATCTAGTCTGATATTTTAATGCGTAAGGTATGAGGTGACATTAGTGAATATATATTCACAACCTTTTTTTTTAAGTGTATTCCATTGCTCAGACTCAATTTGCGCTCAAGTTGGTGTAGTCATGAGGTCATGATCCCACAAAGACAAAACATCTTCTATCCACGCCTGTAGGTGATCTCAGTTGTGACTGATACATGACAAATGTAATTCTCTTTTTTCTTATGAAGATGAATAATATATATTTGGTAGTTGGTATAAAAACCACATATTAAAGTGCAGCCTGGTATATTGTGGGAGAAACTTTGCAGGTGTAGCTCTTGCCTGGTAAAGCAGGCATTCCCAACATCAGTCCTCAAGGCACACTAACAGTGCAGGTTTTAGTGATATCCAGGCTTCAGCACAGATGGTTAAATCAAAATAACTGAGCTACTAATTCAGTCACCTGTGCTCAAGCATGAATATCACTAAAACCTGGACTGTTAGTGTGCCTTGAGGACTACAGTTGGGAATATCTGCGGTAAATGCTCCGAAAATGGGTTGGGTTCGGGTTACCGGCGGTCGGGATCCTGGTGGTCAGCATGCCGACGCCGGGATCCCGGGCCGCCAGAATGCCGGTAGGGGGGTGAGTGCAATGAAGACTCTTGCGGGCTCGGTGGCTTGCCACAGGTTCTATTCCCACTCTATGGGTGTCGTGGACACCCACAAGTGGGAATAGCCCTCGGCCCCCTGCCGGCATTCTGGCAGCAGTGATTCCGGCGTCGGTATGCTGACGGCCAGGATCCCAACCGCCGGGATCATGACTTCATCCCCCTAAAATAACAACACTTGCAGGTACTGCTATGCTGTGCTGGGTTGTATGTTATAAAATACATGACCTGTTTGTGATGTTGGAAAAGTACATTAGACCAAGTTAACTTGTATATAACCAGTGTCCATACTAGAGAGATCCCATATCTGAATAAGGGATATGTTTCAAGGATCATGTGTCTAGGTCATGTATCCTTTATCCATAATATGGTGCATGTTAAGGATGTTTGTTGATTTTGTATGCACCCTGGAAATTTGCATGAGTTCCGGACTACATGTGTGTTCTTCTCTATCTATAGCGGAGCAATGCCACCACCTACCCTCACGCCACGCACTTTGGGGACACCTTCCGATTTGTTCTCCTCATCTTTATTGCCTTGGCCTGTATAGCTGGTATAGTCATTGCCTCAGTTGTTATATTCTGTCTACGCCAACATGCCAAGCAACGGGAGAAAGAGCGTTTGGCAGGGCTTGGGCCTGAGGGGGCTGGAGATTCCACGTTTGAGTACCAGGTAAAGCTTTGTGTAATATTCACTGTTGAGAAATTGTGTTATAAATGACATTACCACTAGTCCCATGATTATGGGTTTAGGCTCCATGTCCAAAATAATCCAGATCAGTCCAAGACAGAGCACAGTGGTGCTAATTCAGGGGGTAATTCAGACTGGATCGCTGCAGTGGCAGCGATCGCAGTCTGAGTTTTTGTGTGGAATCTGCACGCTAAAAGCATCTCAAGGCTGCAATAGCCTCTGCCTGAGATGCTTTTAGCGTGCTGATTGACAGGCAGAGACAGTCGCGGGGTAGGAGGGGGCCTGCCAGCGGTGCTAGAATGCCGCTGGTGGGGCGTGGTCCGGACAATGCGGGGGGGAAGGGGAGAGTAGCTCCCTTTTGCACCAGTGCCCGGAAGCCCCAGTGAGATGCTAAAAGCATCTCAGGGCTGCTACCGCTTCTGCCTGATTGACAAGCAGAGGAGGTTGCGGGGCAGGAGGGGGCGTGCCAACGGCGTTAGAACGGCGTTGGCGGGGCGCAGTACGGACAACGCATGCCTGTCCGCACCGCCGCGGGGGCGGGATGCAGCAGTTGCGTGATGTCACACGCAGCTGCTTCGACCTGGGACATGGCGAGTAGCGGCCTGCCAGCACGTAGGAGCTGCACTAGCAGGGAGCTACTCGCAAGGTGCAAAAGCATAGCCACCGTGCAATGATTTTGCGCCTGTGCAGGGGGGTAGGGCCTGACATGCGGGGCGGACTAGCCCTGTGCTGGGCGTCCCCCACATGTCCGAGTAAATGATCGTAGATGTGCTAAAGTTAGCACATACGATCAGATCTGAATCACCCCCATATAGTGGATTACCTACATATGTCTCACTCTGTCTCCAGCTACTGTAGTAACTCAGTAAATGATAATGGAGCTTAATGAACATAAATTAAAGGGTGCATTCTTAGTATATAAGTTTATAGAGAAACATGTTCCACTGTTTATATCTGATATAATAATATAATATAATAATAAATTAGTTGCATCTTTATGGTTTTACAGTGCATGCAGAGGCTATTGCTAGGTAACAAGTTGCCCAGGATAAACTGTTGCCCTCAGGTCATTTCTGACTGATGACTAGTATCAAATGATTGTGATTCCTATAGCAAGGATGATCAGATATTGTTAAGCTTTCCATTGTATAGATACATTTCTTCTGGTTTTGTACAGGGTGTTGCTTGGGCTCACCTTGAAGGACCATATGCCACTAACGGACTAGGTAGTCCTCATATACAAAAGCTGTCCTAGTACTTAATACTCCGTGTCTGTTTCTCTGAGTGTAGGATCTATGCAGACAGCACATGGCAGGAAAATCCCTGTTCAGCCGCACAGAGGGTACTGGCGCAGCAGCAGAGAACTCCCGTGTCAGCAGTGTGTCTTCCCAATTCAGTGATGTCCCACAACCGAGCCCCAGCTCCCACAGCAGCACCCCATCCTGGTGCGAAGAACCAGTTCAGTCCAATATGGACATCTCCACTGGTCACATGATCCTGGTAAGTGAATTGTAATTGGCTGTTGAAGTTATTTTAAAGGTCTCCTCCACCCTTTCTTACTTCTTTAATTAATTGGTTGTTCATACTCCGAGCATTAGTGCCTTATTCTTCTGTGCTTATCACAAAAGGGAGAAATTATAGGCAGCATTATTTATTTTTGTTACACTTTAATATAACACAGAGCAGATCTGTGTCATATCCAAAGGCAACACAATTAAACAACCCTTCTTAAATTATATAAGCCATTGCTGATAAACACAAAAGGAAGAATGAAATATGAAACACTGGGGTTGATTTTGAGTCGGATGCAAGTGGCATCAGTGTGCGCGTCTTTTGCAGCAGTCACATCTGCAATTTTATGCTAAACAGTAGTAGAAACTCTTCCTTGGTATACATCCTTGTATATGAATATGCAAGGACTAGGACGCCCACTTTGTTCATCTGTACACGCAACAATCCCACTTGGTGTGTCTTTAGATCCAACCATTGGATGCACTATCGATACTTACACCAGACCCATGCTAGGTGCAGAATCTGTAGGAAGAGTGTGACTTGGGTTCGGGTGTTTAAAAATAATATTCATTTAAACAATTAGCATTTCATTATGCTTGAAGCATGTATATAAATGATGGTTATGACCAGTTGTATATCAGTTTGTCTACCTCTCTGTCTGTCTTGTTTATTACTGCTGGCGATAAGTAACTGTTTATAAATAATAAATAAATACATCTACCATGTCTACAGAAAGAGACGTCAGAAACAGCTGTGATTTAGTTATGGGAGAGAAAAATATCAGAAACTAAGAGCAACTGAGGACAAATGCACCTTTTCCTCAGCCACTACTGTATGTCCATGCATTGGTTCAGCAGCATCTAGGGTATCATCAGGCCAAGTCAGCAATGCGTTCGTTGAGCGTTTTGCAGAGAGAAGGAGACTTTGGTCAATGGGGCTAACTCAGACCTGATTGTAGCAGCAACTTTGTTAGCGGATGGGCAAAACCATGTGCACTGCAAGGGGGGGCATATATAACATGTGCAGAGAGAGTTAGATTTGGGTGGGTTATATTGTTTCTGTGCAGGGTAAATACTGGCTGCTTTATTTTTACACTGCAATTTAGATTTCAGTTTGAACACACCACACCCAAATCTAACTCTCTCTGCACATGTTACATCTGCCGCCCCTTCCCCTGCAGTGCACATGGTATTGCCCATCTGCTAACAAAGTTGCTGCTACGATCAGGTCTGAATTAGGCCCCATATCCTATTAAGATATTTGTGTTACTGTTTACTTGGTGTTCATAGGGCCTATTTATGAATGCTACTTTTATATCACCACATATAGAATCTCATATTGTTAAAACTTATCTAAAAAATTTTGTCCTAGCAGCAGATCAATAGTGAGCTGTGGACATACAGGCCTGGAGCGTAAGGGTTTACTTAGCACTTTGCTGGGCCAGCCTCTGCAGATACGTGCATGTGTGGACTGGCTAGCTAGCTTGCACATTGGGGGTAATTCTGAGTTGATCGCAGCAGGAACTTTTTTAGCAGTTGGGCAAAACCATGGGGGTAATTCCAAGTTGATCGCAGCAGGAAATTTTTTAGCAGTTGGGCAAAACCATGTGCACTGCAGGGGGGGCAGATATAACATGTGCAGAGAGAGTTAGATTTGGGTGGGTTATTTTGTTTCTTTGCAGGGTAAATACTGGCTGCTTTATTTTTACACTGCAATTTAGATTGCAGATTGAACACACCACACCCAAATCTAACTCTCTCTAACACATGTTATATCTGCCTCCCCTGCAGTGCACATAGTTTTGCCCTACTGCTAACAAAGGCCCTCATTCCGAGTTGTTCGCTCGCTAGCTGCTTTTAGCAGCATTGCACACGCTAAGCCGCCGCCTACTGGGAGTGAATCTTAGTTTAGCAAAATTGCGAACGAAAGATTCTCTAAATTGCGAATAGAAATTTCTTTGCAGTTTCTGAGTAGCTCGATACTTACTCTGCCACTGCGATCAGTTTAGTCAGTTTCGTTCCTGGTTTGACGTCACAAACACACCCAGCGTTCGCCCAGACACTCCCCCGTTTCTCCAGCCTCTCCCGCGTTTTTCCCAGAAACGACAGCGTTTTTTCACACACACCCATAAAACGGTCAGTTTCCGCCCAGAAACACCCACTTCCTGTCAATCACACTCCGATCACCAGAACGAAGAAAAAACCTCGTAATGCCGTGAGTAAAATACCGAACTTCTTAGCAAATTTACTTGGCGCAGTCGCAGTGCGAACATTGCGCATGCGCAATTAGCGGAAAATCGCTGCGATGCGATGAAAATTACCGAGCGAACAACTCGGAATGAGGGCCAAAGTTCCTGCTGCGATCAACTCAGAATTACCCCCATTAACAGTGGAACTGAAAGCCAAGAGGTTAGCTTTCAGATGTTTTACTTAATTAAAGTCAATAAAGTTAAAAAAAAGAAATGTATGAAAACCTTTGAAACATTTAAAAAAACAGCTTTATTTAAAATCTAAAATATTTTTCTCTTATGTCCTAGAGGATACTGGGGGTCCATTTAGTTTCATGGGGTATAGACTGGTCCACTAGGAGCCTTGGGCACTTTAAGAAATCATTAGTGTGCACTGGCTCCTCCCTCTATGCCCCTCCTACCAGACTCAGTTTAGAAAATGTGCCCGGAGGAGCCGGTCACGCTTTGGAAAGCTCCTGAAGAGTTTTCTACTTTTATTTTTCTCTTTGTTATTTTCAGTCAGGGCTGTTTGGCAGCAGCCTGACTGCTTCGTGGGACTTAGGTGGGAAAACGGCCCAACTTCCTACAGAGTTAATGGTCCCGTTTCTCTACTGACAGGATACTGAGCTCCTGAGGGAGCCATTCGCAAGCCACACCACGGCGCAGCGTACCCTCCCGCAGCACTCCGCCACCCCCTAACAGAGCTAGAAGACAGAAGAGTGGTGAGTACAGTGCCGGCGTCCCGGTTATCGGATCGCCGGCGGGAATGGCGGCACAAGGGTAGGAGCGCAGCTCTGAGTGCAGACTGCGCTCCAGGGGGCTCAGGTGGACATGCAGTGTAGTGTGCCCCGCTGATGAGGGGTGCGCTGAGCCCAACTGCTTACTCACACTGGCTAACATATAACAGGGGTTTTAACCCTCTGTCGGACACAAATACCTCAGGCCAGTATAAAAAAAGTGCGGGAAGCTACGCGCCATTAAGGGGGTGGGGCTTCACACTGAGCGGACCCAGCAGCTCACCAGTGCCATTTTCCCTCTACAGCTCTCACTGTAAACGCTGGCAGGGAAGCACAGCTCCTCCATAAAGGGGGGGGGGGGGGGGCGGGGGGGGGGGGGGGGCACAGTATTATAAGTATCAATACCCTATTAGGGGCACTTAGTCTGCGCCCAGCTGTGATTATTATTAACTAAAGGGGCACTGTGTGGAGTATTTTTCTTCCCGTGGGGGATCATTACAGTACTCAGGTCCGACCCAGCATGGTTGGATTCCAAAAAGGGAATGATTATTAACGTTCAGATTAAATTATCCCGTAATGAGACGCAATACTCAGGCACCTCAAACCCCTACCATTGGTCCACAAAAGCGTACACTGGCCCACATCTTGCAGGCTGACACTAATGGCGATGCCTCAGATGCAGGGGACGGTGAGGTGGATGTAGGGGGAAGGGGGGAGTTGCAATCAGGGGGTGCAAGCTCTGTTAGAAGCTATTAGAAATGTATTGCAGATTCCTATTAGGTGGCAGTAGACAAGGAGGGATCTCATTTTAATAAAATGAAGAATTCCTCAGCTACTTTCCTGCATCAAAAGAGTATATTTCTCTGTTTGAAGACACTTGGGTAAATCCTGTGAAACTATTTTCAAATCCATAAGAGGTTGCTCATTTCCTTCAATTTCCCTCAGGAGGATAGGAAGAAATGGGGTAATCCACCAATCATAGACGCATCTGTATCTAGATGGTCACGTAAAATGATTTTACCTGTCTCAGGCGCAGCCATCTCAAAGGACTCGGCTGACCGCACGATTGAGACCTCTCTCAATCCCCATACACAACTGCGGGGGTGGCCCTGAGACCCACTATAGCTTGTGCATGGATCTCTCGGGCCATGGAAAAATGGTCAGGAAATCTAATTGATGTGTTAGATTCCTTATCAAGAGGGAGATAATGTTATTCCTGCAGCATATACAGGATTCTGCTAGCCTTATGGTGGAGGCCATAAAGGAAATTGCACACCACTGCTACAGCATTGTCAGCACGCAGGGGCTTGTGGCTACGCCACTGGACTGCGGATGCGGATTCCAGAAAAGGCGTGGATTGCCTACCTTTCATAGGTGAAGCCCTCTTTGGAGTTGAACTGGATACGTGGATATCCAAGGCTACGGCGGGTAAGTCTACATACCTTCCTTCCTCAGCTTCCCCTGCTAGAAAATCCTTCACTGCTCCTACTCTACAGTCCTTTCGGGCAGCGCAGTTTTAAAATAAAAACCCAGAAAACCAGCAACTGCAGGTTCACAGGAACAGACCTCTGGGTCTGCTTCCTCAAAGCCTTCAGCATGATGATGGACCGCACTGCCTGGAAGACAGGCAGGTGGCAGCACGGTTACGTTTTTCAGTCACACTTGGGCAACGTCTTGCCAGGATCCCCGGGTGACAGACCTTGTTACCCAGGGATACAGACTGGAGTTTTGGGAACTCCCACCTCACAGATTCTTCAAATCTGGCTTACCAGCTTCTCCGGAAGCAAGTGTGACCTTACAGGCGGCAATTCAAAAACTGGTGCTGACTCAGGTCATTGTCCCAGTTCCACTTCAACTTCAAAACAAGGGTTATTACTCCAACCTGTTTGTGGTACCCAAACCGGACGGTTCAGTGAGGCCCATTCTCAACCTCAAATCTCTGAACCCGTATTTAAGGGTGTTCAAGTTCAAGATGGAGTCTCTGAGAGCGGTGATCTCAGGTCTGGAGGAGGGGGAATTCCTGGTGTCTCTGGACATCAAGGATGCGTACCTTCACATTCTGATTTGGCCGCCTCATCAGGCGTATCTACGGTTTGCACTGCAGGACTGTCACTACCATTTTCAAGCCCTGCCATTTGGCCTCTCCACGGCACCAAGGGTATTCACCGAGGTAATGGCAGAGATTATGTTTCTCCTCTGCAAACAGGGAGTGAACATAATACCATACCTGGACGACCTGCTGATAAAAGCGCCTTCCAGGAGAGGTTGTTGGACAGCAATGCCCTCTCAACCCGACTTCTCCAAGATCATGGGTGGATTCTGAACCTGCCAAAATCCCACCTGGAACCAACACGGAGGCTTCCGTTCCTAGGAATGATCCTGGATACGGAGGAACAAAAGGTGTTCCTTCCGTTGGAAAAGGCGTTTGTAATCCAGTCCATGGTGCGGGATGTCCGAAAACCTACCCGGATATCGGTGCATCTGTGCATTCGCCTTCTGGGGAAGATAGTAGCCTCCTACGAGGCTCTGCAGTATGGAAGGTTTCATGCCAGGCCATTCCAGCTGGATCTGTTGGACAAATGGTCTGGATCGCATCTTCACATGCACTAGAGGATACGACTGTCGCCAAAAGCCAGGATTTCTCTTATGTGATGGCTCCAAACTTCTCACCTGACCGAGGGTCGATGGTTCGGGAGTCAAAATTGGATTCTGCTAACCACGGCTGCAAGCCTCAGAGGTTGGGGAGCAGTCACCCAAGGGGAACAGTTCCAAGGAAAATGGTCAAGTCTGGTAGCCATTCTTCCGATCAACATTCTGGAACTAAGGGCCATATACAATGCCTTTCTACAGGCATCGCATCTTCTTCAAGATCAAACCATTCAGGTTCAGCCGGACAATGTAACGGCAGTAACGTACATAGACAGGCCGGAACGAAGAACAGAGCTGCAATGTCAGAGGTAACAAAAATTCTTCTCTGGGCAGAAAGACACGCGGTGGCGTTGTCAGCAATCTTCATTCTGGGAGTAGGCAACTGGGAAGTGAACTTCCTCCGCAGACACTACCTCCGACCAGGAGAGTGGGGCCTTCACCCGCAGGTGTTCAAGTTCTTAACAAGTTGGTTCGGAATTCCACAAATAGACATGATGGCCTCTCGTCTCAACAAGAAGCTACAGCGCTATTGTTCCAGGTCAAGGAACCCGCAAGTAGTGGCGGTGGACACTCTGGTGACTCCATGGGTCTACCAGATGGTTTATGTGTTCCCACCTCTTCCACTGATCCCAAGAATTCTCAAAAGAATAAAAAGGGAAAAGGTTCAAGCAATTCTCATTGCTCCACATTGGCCGAGAAGGGCCTGGTACGCGGAACTACTGGAGTTGCTCCTGGAGGACCCGTGGCCTCTGCCTCTGCGAGAGGATCTTCTACAACAGGAGCCGTTCGTCTATAAAGACTTACCGCGGCTACGTTTGACGACATGGAAGTTGAGCGCCAGATTTTAGCCCGGAAAGACATTCCGAACAAGGTTATTCCAGCCCTGATCCAAGCTAGGAAGGGGGTAACGTCTAAACATTACCACCGTATTTGGAAAAAATATGTCTCGTGGTGTGAAAACAGGAAATTTCCTGCAGTGGAATTTCAACTGGGACGTTTTCTCCTTTTTCTACAGTCAGTTGTGGATGTGGGCCTAAGATTAGGCTCCTTGAAAGTCCAGATTTCAGCCATGTCCGTTTTCTTCAAGAAACAGTTGGCTTCCCTCCCTGAGGTTCAGATGCCCTTTGTGCCTCCCACGGCACCTTGGGATCTTAACGTGGTGTTGCAGTTTCTACATTCGGACTGGTTTGAACCGTTACAGGAGGTTGACGTTAAGTTTCTTACGTGGAAGACTGTTACACTGTTGGCCCTGGCTTCCGCAAGGCGTATGTGTGAACTCGGGGCATTGTCTCACAAAAGCCCCTATTTGATTTTTCATGGGGATAGAGCTGAACTCAGAACTCGTCTCCAATTTCTTCCTAAGGTGGTGTCTGCGTTTCTTATCAACCAACCTATTGTGGTTCCGGTGCTTACTGACACCTCTGCTACCTCAAAGTCCCTGGAAGTTGTGAGGGCTTTGAAGATCTACGTGTAGAGGACAGCTCATCACAGAAAATCTGACTTGCTGTTTGTTCTCTATAATCCCAAGAAAATTGGGTGTCCTGCTTCAAAGCAGTCTATTGCTCGCTTGATCAGGCTTACTATCCAGCAGGCTTATTCATCGGCAGGATTGCCGGTTCCTAAAGTACAGGCCCACTCTACTAGGTCGTGGGTTCTTCCTGGGCGGCTGCTCGGGGGGGGGGCTCAGTTTTCCAGCTCTGCCGAGCAGCTACTTGGTCGAGTTCGAACGCATTGCAAAGTTCTACAAGTTCGATACTTTGGCCTCTGAGGACCTTCAGTTTGGTCAATCAGTTCTGCAGGAACCTCAGCACTCTCCCACCCTGTTTGGGCACTTTGGTACATCCCCATAGTACTAATGTGGACCCCAGTATCCTCTAGGACGTAAGAGAAAATAGGATTTTAATTACCTACCGGTAAATCCTTTTCTTGTAGTCCGTAGAGGATACTGGGCGCTTAGTGCTTCGTGTTTCCTGCCCTGTTACTTCGTTGTGTAATGTTGTTGGTTCAGCTGTTGCTGTTCCTGTTCAGTTTGGTTAGCATGGCTTTCCTCTCGTTTGTGTGTGCTGGTTCGAATCTCACCACTGTTCTGTTTCATCCTTCCTCAGGATATGTCCGTCTCCTCGGGCACAGTTCCTAGACTGAGTCTGGATGAGGGACATAGAGGGAGGAGCCAGTGCACACTATTGATTTCTTAAAGTTCCCAAGGCTCCTAGTGGACCCGTCTATACCCCATGGTACTAAATGGACCCCAGTATCCTCTACGGACTACGAGAAAAGGATTTACCGGTAGGTAATTAAAATCCTATTTATATTTTTTTTTTACAATTTTCATCTATCGCTATCCTGAGATAAGAAAATAAATTGGACAAAGCCTGATAAGTTGATAACTGGTTAAGTGGTGAGAAGTTGAGTATAACATCTCTATCATCTAATTAACGTTTCCATTGGTTCTGTTTGTGAAGGCTTTTGTGCTTCTTTTTTTTTTAAATCGGATGTTCTTTTGTAAAAGGAAAAAAACTATGTGTGTGAATCAGTGAAACTGATCCATTTCATAATTATTGTTTCCTTACTGCTTACTTGCCTACTTTATGAAAGTTGCTGGAGTCTCACGATTTTTTTCGTGTAGACTCCACACCCCCAGAAGAGTAGCCGGATCTCCAACACCCTGCCCACTTCCTAGTGAAGCAGCCAGGATGGTGTGATACTCATGGACATTGGGGTACTATATGGAGGGGGCAGGGCTAAATGATGCAACTCATGCCATTATAGCCCCTCTCCCTCCCTATGGATCCACGAATCCCAGCATTTTTGCTGTGGCAGGGGTAGGGTTTTTTGCATTGACTTTATTGACTTTTATCGTGTAAAAAAATCTGAAAGCCAACCTTTTTGAATGTGCAAGGTGGCTAGCCAGTCCACAGATGAACATATCCGCAGAGACTGGCCCAGCAAAGTGCTAAGTAAATGACCTGAGAGCCCTGTTCCGCCCACCAAAATGTCCAGCAGTGTCTACTCTCCGGGCTTCTGCCGGAGAGGAAACAGAAAAAGTCAGTAAGTATGTCTTATTATACCACATGCAATGTGGATATAACCCAAAGTAGATTTACATCTTCTCAAGTATACACATATAAGAGATTAGTTTACTTCGTTATTGTGGTGGGAATAGTTTAACTTTCATATGTCATGATACTGAGAATTCTTGTGGATTTGAATTCCCCATGCTTTCATAACCCTTTGCAGGCATACATGGAAGATCATCTGAGAAATAGAGACCGCCTCGCTAAGGAGTGGCAGGCCCTGTGTGCTGATCAGGCCGAGCCAAATTCTTGCTCTGTCGCTAAGACTGATGCAAACCTGAAGAAGAACAGGAATCCAGATTTTGTCCCCTGTGAGTGCAATAATATCATCACTGTATTAAATCATACTCTGTATCGGTACAGTACATACAAATTCTCCTAAAATATCGATAGCATACGTGAATATGCGGTGGGCAAACTTACCACTTCAGTGGCCTATCTCTGTAGACACGTGCATGTGTGGTCCAGCTAGCCGGCACCTGCATGCGCAGTGGATCGCTGCTTTCAGTTCCACTAATAAAAAAAAATAGCTTAATGGTAGATTCTCCAAACTCTCCTGACCACTGGTCACATGAATACATCCCCTCTAAACTGCCAGAGGAGATAGTGGCTTCCCTTGACAGCCCTTTCACATTGAACGAACTAGAGGATGCAGTTGTGCCTTCCACTTTGGGCAATTGCTCCCATACATTACCAGATTTTAATTCCAACCAGCCAAATTGGACAGCTGGTCTGCCAGATAATTGTATACTGTACGCCCAGCTTAACACCCAGAAAATTCCCCTGTCAACGAGTACAGAAAAGGCATTTGATAGGATAAATTGGGACTTCATGACCAAGATACTGTAGGACTTAAGCCTTGGTCCCCAATGCATTGCCAAGATCTTGGCACTTTATAATTGACCCTATGCCAGAATCAAGATCAATGGGACATTATTGGAACCATTTTCGATTACGCATGGAACCAGGCAAGCATAACCCTGTTCTCATCTGGTATACTTTGTATGGCAGTGTTGGCTAGGTGCTTCAGAAGAACCCAAATATTGATGACAGTTGGGACTAAGAAAAACAAACTTGCCCTTTATGCAGACGACTTCCTGGCCACAACCTCTAACCCTATTGCATCACTACCCAATCTATATGCAGAATTCCAGAAATTCTGGATGGTTTCCACCTTTAAAAATATTAACACTAAGGTGGTCATTCCGAATTGTTCGCTCGTTGCCATTTTTCGCGTTGCAGCGATTAGTTGGAAAATGCGCATGCGCATGGTACGCAGCGCGCATGCGCTAAGTAATTTAACACAAAACTTTGTAGATTTACACAAGCTCTAGCGACGTTTTTTCATCGCTCGAGTGATCGTAGTGTGATTGATAGGAAGTGGGTGTTTCTGGGCGGAAACTGTCCGTTTTCAGGGAGTGTGCTAAAAAACGCAGGCGTGCCAGGTAAAAACGCTGGAATGGCTGGAGAAACGGGGGAGTGGCTGGCCGAACACAGGGCGTGTTTGTGACGTCAAACCAGGAACTAAACGGACTGAGGTGATCGCAGTCTAGGAGTAGGTCAGAAACGGCAAGGAATTATTTATTAGCAATTCTGCTAATCTTTCATTCGCAATTCTGCTAAGCTAAGATACACTCCCAGAGGGCGGCGGCCTAGCGTTTGCAATGCTGCTAAAAGAAGCTAGCGAGCGAAAAACTCGGAATAACCACCTAAGTCTGTAGCATTGAACATAAATGCCTCAATGACCATAGTGGATGGTCTGAAGCTGGTGTTCTCATTTCTTTGGCACCTGTTGTGAATTAAATACCTGGGAGTATGACTCACCCGTGATAACTTGGACCTGTTTACAGGAAATGATGAATAGACCCTGAGTATTATAAAAGTAGAATTTAGTAGTTGGCGTCAGCTAATAAGGCACCAGCTAACCCGAGAATCTTGCTCTTTAACCTCACTACCTTACCTATCTGTAAACATTAAATATATATACTGAAGCATTTCAGTAAGGCAGCAGCTGTCATTACACTGGTCTACAGGGAAAGCATCACACTCTCTGATCTGAGATTGGGGTTGAGATTTGGACAAAAGAATAGATATCTATTCTATACTGAGACGGAATAATTAACCCAATCAGTTCTTGACAGGTTTCAGGAATGTATGACCTGTTCGTATTACTGGTTTGAATACAAACAAACTGATAGCTTCTGTAGAGAAGATTCCATGTGAATACTCCACAGGGTCTCAGCCATTTCATTATGCCAGGATGGGGCCTATATTTCTGCTGTGGATGTTTTTATTGATCTTTGAGGCAACTCATTTATTTTACCCCCAACCCCCACACCACCCCTGGGTCTCCTCTCCTTCCTCCGTTCCTCTGTGTTTTCCCCTTCTTCTTTTGTCTTTGGATTCATTGTTTTATCTTCTGTAGTTATTAATAAACATTTATTACAAAATCAACATAAGTGAAAGTAAAAAGGCAAAAGAAATCTGCAAATGTTAGAAATATCTAAAAACATTTTAAAAAAGCATTATTCTAAATAAATGTGGTCTTTTAATGATTGCGAAACCTTAAACATTCCTTACGCATCATATCACACGCATCATATCACATGCATAATATCACACGCATCGTATCACACACATATCACATGCATGGCATGTGCATCATATCACACGCATCATCATAGGCATCAAATCTCACACATCATATCACATGCATCATTTCAAACGCATCAAATCTCACACAATATATCACACACATCGTAACACACACATCATAACACATAAAAAGAAAAAATTAAGCGCCTGTGTCTGTATTTGACCAATTAATAAAAATTAAGTATCTACCAGAACTCACGTTCGCTTCACTCAAGGGGCTGTATACACCCCTAAATAATGCAATAGTTAAACCAAAAGAAAAGAGGAGCGCTCATGTGTTCATGATAAACACCCAATAAATCTATTCAGAGCCGGTAAATAAATAAAAGTAATTTATTCAATAAAATTATACCAATTATATTTATCAAATACCAGTTTAAAATTAAACCCAATAATAAATAATATCGTGCTGGCCAGCAGTTTCAAATTATAACAAAAACTGTTAAAACTTCCCTCAGTAGGGAATCAGTGCACTGAGAAAAAAGTATCAACAAATAGTAACTCTGTATCATTCAGTGATAGTAACTGTTCCCTGCATAAGGGATCAATGCACTAGGAAAATTGTCCTGTTGGACCATCAGCGTGTATTAACTTTGTATCAGTCAAATGGTAACTGAAGCACGCTGAATGGAAAAGGTGTAGCGGCAGATAACAGTTTGTACAAAGTGTCCGATTACCTCCCTGATGGAACTCACGGTGTGGTCCTACCCCCGATAATCGAGCGTCCTCGGTTATTATGTTGTCCACGGGGGGTGCCTCTCGTGTCACCGGCTGTAAATTGCTCCACAAAAGGAGGGATATGATGTCACGGACTTGCAGTGCTGACGCCTGTTTAGGCGGATGTGCTGATAATAGCGGCGGGATGGACAGATGGCAGTGTCCCGTAACGACTCCCGCTCTGCTTTGCTATACACCTGTAGGTTGATAGAGAACACTGCTGCAGCTTCACAAAGTGGGCGGAGACTGGCGCGTTTCGTCACGAAATCACGTGACTTTGAAAAAGTCACGTGATTTCGTGACGAAACGCGTCAGTCTCCGCCCACTTTGTGAAGCTGCAGCAGTGTTCTCTATCAACCTACAGGTGTATAGCGAAGCAGAGCGGGAGTCGTTACGGGACACTGCCATCTGTCCATCCCGCCGCTATTATCAGCACATCCGCCTAAACAGGCGTCAGCACTGCAAGTCCGTGACATCATATCCCCCCTTTTGTGGAGCAATTTACAGCCGGTGACACGAGAGGCACCCCCCGTGGACAACATAATAACCGAGGACGCTCGGTTATCGGGGGTAGGACCACACCGTGAGTTCCATCAGGGAGGTAATCGGACACTTTGTACAAACTGTTATCTGCCGCTACACCTTTTCCATTCAGCGTGCTTCAGTTACCATTTGACTGATACAAAGTTAATACACGCTGATGGTCCAACAGGACAATTTTCCTAGTGCACTGATCCCTTATGCAGGGAACAGTTACTATCACTGAATGATACAGAGTTACTATTTGTTGATACTTTTTTCTCAGTGCACTGATTCCCTACTGAGGGAAGTTTTAACAGTTTTTGTTATAATTTGAAACTGCTGGCCAGCACGATATTATTTATTATTGGGTTTAATTTTAAACTGTTATTTGATAAATATAATTGGTATAATTTTATTGAATAAATTACTTTTATTTATTTACCGGCTCTGAATAGATTTATTGGGTGTTTATCATGAACACATGAGCGCTCCTCTTTTCTTTTGGTTTAACTATTACATCATAACACATGCATGGCATATGCATCATATCACACGCATCGTATTACGCGCATCGTCTCACACACATCATATCACATGCATGGGATATGCATCATATCACACGCATCAAATCTCACACATCATATCACACACATCATATCATATGCTTCAAATCTCACGCATCATATCACACACATCATGTCACATGCGTCATATCACATGCATCATATCACATTAATCAAATCAAATGCATCACACGTGTCATGTCAAATGCATAACTCTGCGTAGTCAGCAATTCCATGCAGACACTCTCGCTAAGCTTTGCCTACACCCCATTACCACCTAGTTACTACCCTCAGCCACAGGTGGAGGTGAGTTGGACATCACTCTGCATCATCCATAGTTCTGTACCCTTGGCTCGGAGCATGCAGTACTTACATATATGTGCAATGTGACAGCCTCAGAAACCAGAACATATGTGTCCATCTTTGTACATGTGAAGCAGATAGTAGGCACATTTGCACAAAATGTAATGTATCACAGGGGTGCATATTTTACAATGTATAAATAAGCCCTGGAGCCCATAACCACCTCCTAATTGGTTTATTTTATTAAAAATAATAATTGTACCTACAGGGCCCTGACACTGTATGATAATGATATCTTGATTCCTAATTGCACCCTGTGCTCATTTATATTCTAGCAGCATGAGGATCACACCTGCATAAATTGTGTTCTTCTTCTCTCCTGTTTCTGTTATAAAATAGCAGCGCAATAAATAATCCCATCACTCCATAACCTCTATTATTTCCCTATGTCTCTGCAGACGACCAGGCTCGTATCAAGCTTAGGAGTGATAACAACCCTTCTCGGAGTGATTACATCAATGCCAGCCCAATTGTAAGTAATATTCAATTATTGTCCCTGTAAAACAGAGGCAAGCCACCTGGGGAAGATATAGTGGAACTGCAAGCCCCAGCGTATTGGAAGATAATGCTTCACAATCGCTTAAGAGTCACAGTCCTAAATCATCTGTAAAGGAATTTGATTAACAGTTGAATTATAAAATTAGATTTTATGAAAATAACTAAAATATAACTGAACTTTGTAAGTTACTTCTGCCAATATATTTGCACCTATATGTGGTTTTTGTCATTTTAAGATAATAAGGTAAATATTAGAAGTTAAATATTAGATATTTAGGTTTTGGGTACTTTAATTAGTTATAGTATATTTCAGTGTCATCAATAGAATTTAATTTTGAATAAAAAATTCGGGTTTCGATTTTATAAAGAAGAAAGTAACTTCTGTTATATTACTATCAATCTCTGCATTAGATTGAACATGATCCCCGTATGCCAGCATACATCGCCACTCAGGGGCCCCTGTCTCACACCATCCCTGACTTCTGGCAGGTGAGACCCTCACTTTTTGTTGTTTTACAAGTTTGTGAATGATGGTTCATGTAGGATGTAATTCATTGGGTACATCTTTACACTAACACTACAGTATATGAAGGTACAATTCTAGGGGTCATTGTACTAATACAAATATGTTGCAGAGAACAGCACATTGCCACTCCTTCTTCCATAGTAATAGTCTCCTGTTCAGTGTCCACCTTGGGGCATGTCTGAAGGAGGAGTTAGGGCAGAGATAGGGAGTTTAAGGGAGATTTATCAAAGCTTACATGGCAGTATTTACTAAAGGGAAAAATCTGAAAACTGATGTTTTCGCAATTTTCCAACATTTCCCATATGTACCAAGCTCCGGAATGCGATACATTCTGGGGCTTGGTCCCGGTGGGTAACGGCATCTTTTTGTGGCATTGCCCAATAGAAGCCTATGGGTTTTTTTTCACCTTGTTCCTTGGAGTGATCCAATCGGATCCCTCCCGCACCCCCCGCGGCTGCGCATGTCACTCTGCACATGTACAGAAGGGCTCCCGGGTCCTAAATCCGGAAGTTCTTCTATCACAAAGGACAGCTCTCATTGGGATGGCTGTCCTTTGCATATTTCTAGATACATACTGGTGTTACTAAAGGTATGTACCAGATAAGTGGCAAGATTTACCGCATTGTGGATGCGATGCTTAGTACATCCCGCCCGAAGAGAGATAAACTATCAACCAATCAGTTCACAACTGCCATTTTTCAAACACAGCCTGTAAAATTACAGGAGCTGATTGGTGGGTACTTTATCTCTTCCCACTTTATCTCTTTCCAAGCTTTGATAAATCACCCCCTTTATCACCACATGGCGTGTGCACCACTCCCTCCTCTCCTCCGGAGGTCAGCTCTGCTTCATATTTTGGGCAGAGCTGGGTATTATGGTGCTGCTCTCTTCCATAAACTGAGCATCTGTTTATATACCAGTGTTGAATTTACTATTTTTCTACTAATGTATCATTTTCATCATACACATAGAGTCTAGTAAGTTCAACAGTGCTTTAGAATACTGTCCATATAGGCTAACTAGGCTTGTACCTAAGACAACATCACTCAAGTGTCAAGACCTTTGTATCAAAAGAGTTAGGAAAAGCACCAGGAAAAGGAAGCCAATGTGGTTCACAAAAGAAGTATCAACTAGTGTGAAAGCAAAAAAGATGGCTTTTAGGAAATACAAACAGACTCAAAATAATAATGACAGAGGTGTATCTTGACAGACGGAAGGATGCTAAGAAAGTGATCAGACGTGCAAAGGCAGAAGCTGAGGAGACAATGGCCCAGTCAGTAGATAAAGGGGGCAAAACTTTTTTTAAGTATATAAATGAAAGGAGAAAATCAAATTTAGGAATAATAAGACTTAAGACAGAGAGTGAGAATTTGGTGGAGGGAGACAAGGCAATAGCAGATCACCTACTTTGCTCAGTATTTACTACAGAAGAAGGGAAGGGGCCCCAGTAATGTTGCAAGGACATTCATAAAAATGAGGTAGATGAAAGTACATTTACAGAGGAGAAGGTCCTAACTGAACTTTCAAAACTAAAAGTAGATAAATCAATGGGGCCAGATGGGATACACCCAAGGATACTAAAAGAGCTAAAAGATGTGCTGGTGGCACCATTAACAGAATTATTTAACCAGTCACTAAATACAGGTGCCATTCCAGAGGACTGGAAAAGAGCAAATGTAGTTCCATTGTACAAAAGTGGAAGCAAGGAAGAAGCAAGTAACTACAGACCAGTAAGCCTTACATCAGTAGTAGGGAAAGTAATGGAAAAACTACTAAAAGAAAGAGTTGTGGAATATCTTAAATCAAACAACTTACAGGATCCAAAACAGCATGGATTTACTGGTGGGAGATCATGCCAAACAAATCTTATTGACTTTTTTGACTCTGTGATGAAAATAATAGATCAAGGGGGAGCTGTAGATGTAGCATATCTAGACTTTAGTAAGGCATTTGACACTGTCCCACATCGCAGACTGCTAAATAAACTTGAAAGTGTGGGGGTGGATTATAGAATAGTTAACTGGATAAGAAACTGGTTGCAGGATAGGAAACAGACAGTTGTAGTAAATGGAGTGCAATCTTTGGAGGGAAATGTTACCAGTGGAGTACCCCAGGGATCTGTACTCGGACCAGTTCTCTTTAATATCTTTGTTGGTGAAATTGCAAATGGTATTGAAGGGAAAGAATGCCTTTTTGCAGATGATACAAAGATATGCAACAGGGTAGACACACCAGGAGGGGTAAAGAAAATGATTGATGACCTAGCTAGGCTTGAAAAATGGTCAAGAACATGGCAACTACAGTTTAATGCTAAAAAATGCAAAATCATGCACTTGGGTCTCAAAAACCCAAAGGCTAAATATAGTATCAAGGGTACTATAATGGAAACTACTGAGGAGGAAAGGGATTTAGGAGTCACTATTTCAAGTGACTTAAAGGCAGGAAATCAATGCAACAAAGCAATGAGAAAGGCAAGTCAGATGCTTGGTTGCATAGGGAGAGGAATCAGTAGCAGGAAAAGAGAAGTAATAATGCCACTGTATAGGTCATTGGTGCGGCCTCATCTGGAATACTGTGTCCAGTTCTGGAGACCATATCTCCAGAAGGATATAAATACATTAGAGAGTGTACAAAGAAGGGCAACTAAAATGGTGCATGGCCTACATCACAAAACTTACCCGGAAAGGCTAAAAGATCTTAACATGTATAGTATGGAGGAGAGAAGGGAAAGGGGGGACATGATAGAAACTTTCAAATATACCAAAGGTTTTAACAAAGTTCAGGACGGAAACATTTTTCAAAGGAAGAGAAGTATTAGAACTCGAGGACATACACTGAGACTGGAGGGAGGCAGGTTCAGGGGAAATTTATGGAAAAATTATTTCACAGAAAGGGTAGTGGATAAGTGGAATAGCCTCCCATCAGAGGTGGTAGAGGCTAAGACTGTAGAGCAATTTAAACATGCTTGGGATAGGCATATGAATATCCTTACAAAGAATTAAGGTTCAAAAAGGGTTGCGATTACCTAAAGGATAAAAAAAAATGGGCAGACTAGATGGGCCAAGTGGTTCTTATCTGCCGTCAAATTCTATGTTTCTATGTTTCTATGTAACATAAGATAGTTTTATTCTAATTGCATTTACTTTTTCCTATTTCTTGGTGCTTGGTCATTAATAGTTGTCTAGTTTTCAAAGTAAATATAATGCTATAACCGGACAGCACCACGTGTGGATAGATTAATACTTTTCAACAGTGCACATGGCCAAATCAGAAACCCTTTTGAGTTTGGCTCTAGAAAAATGCTTATGTTCTGGAATTTTCAGTACTTTATGAGGTTGGCATCATTTATCATAAAGCTTGTTAACCAGAAAGTATGGAGCAGTAGAAAAAACGTAAGTGATTGCAAACTGCATGATAATTACATCATACAGACATGATCACTCAGTACCTCCTCCTGCAGTCAGTGGGAGGAGCTCTGCTCAGCAATTTAAGTACAGTAGCAGAATGCCAAGGGGAGAACGGACATAAGTTTAGTATATTGTACACATATTGTTCCAACTTATGAAAAATCCAGAAGACCACAAGTCCCGTTAAATGTGGAAATTCTGATTTTCTATGTCTATCCATAGATGGTTTGGGAAAACGGCTGTACAGTCATAGTTATGCTCACTCCACTGGTGGAAGACAGGGTGAAGCAGTGTGATCGTTATTGGCCTGATGAAGGCTCCTCTCTGTACCACATCTACGAGGTTAGTGAAGCAAGAGCTATTAAATAAGCTTTGACAGTCCTGCATCTACCTGTGTGCAGCCCTGAGACCCACTCATAGCGCACCGGGTGTCACTGACCCTTGCAGAGCAGGGCGCATCCTGAGGTTCCTGAAGCTCTGCCAGCTGCACAAAATGCTTCTGTATCCTTTACATGGCATTTTGTATTGCGTAAATGCATCCAGCTCTACGTCAGCCTCTGTGTGAGGCACAGTAAAGATATATTTTACTTTAAGTGTCTAATTTCCTTAGTGCAGAAGAACTGGCTCTGTATGTTTCCGGTGCTGTAATATATGCTCATCTCTGCAGGTTAATCTTGTGTCCGAACATATCTGGTGTGAAGATTTCCTGGTTCGCAGTTTTTATCTGAAGAATGTCCAGACCCAGGAGACAAGAACCCTCACACAGTTCCACTTTCTGAGTTGGCCAGCAGAAGGCGTCCCTAGCAGCACCCGCCCCTTGTTAGACTTCCGCAGGTGAGCTGGGTGACCAGCAACTAAAACACAGATTGCATTCTACATCAGGGACGTGCGGTGAGCTAAATTGCTCAGGAGGCACTGTCTAGCATCAGAGCCACATTTACACGCAATATATGATACTTTATACAGTAAAAACTCTGGTACAAACATTAGTATGACAGGAAAGGCTCTGCCTCACCTGCCTCACCCCACCGCACGTGACTGTTCTACATAGTACATGGACCTGATTCTGAGGTGGAAATTTACTAAGCTCCCGATTTTGACCGAGATGGTGTTTTTTCTTCAAAGTGTCATCTCGGGAATTTACTAAACTCAAATCACGGCAGTGATGAGGGCATTCGTATTTTTTTGGAACTCAAAGAAAAAAATTACGAATGAATACACCATCGGTCAAATACGCCTGTTATTTGGTAGAACCCGGTAATTTACTAAAAAGTGTAATTCACAAACACTGCCGGCAATAGCCAAACACTGCCGTGAAAAAATACAAATCGTAAAAAAATGCTAAAATAAAATAGACCTGCTTTTTTTTACCGTGTTCTGATAGGCATGCACGGATCCATGAGATCTGTGCATGTTTATCAGTGGGAAGGGGTGGGAAAGTGTTAAATTTGTTAGAAAAAAATGCGTGGGGTCCCCCCTCCTAAGCAAAACCAGCCTCGGGCTCTTTGAGACGGTCTTGGTTCACAAAATATGTGGAACAAAATGACCGGGGTTCCCCCATATTTCATAAACCAGCACCGGGCTCTGCGCCTGGTCCTGGATTTAAGGGGTTCCCACTCCTCCAGGGTACACCGGCCAGGGGTGACTAGTTGGGTATGTAATGCCAGGGCCGCAGGGACAAATATAAAAGTGTTCCCCGGCTGTGGCATTATGTACCTGGCTAGTGGAGCCCGGTGCTGGTTTCAAAAATACGGGGGACCCCTACGCTTTTTGTCCCCCGTATTTTTGGAACCAGGACCAGGCGCAGAGCCCGGTGCTGGTTTATGAAATATGGGGGAACCCCTGACATTTTTTTCCCCATATTTTTTCAACCAGGACCGGCTCAAAGAGCCCGAGGCTGGTTTTGCTTAGGAGGGGGGACCCCACGCATTTTTTTGGGGGAGTTTTAACAATGTTCTTTTTTTTACGAAAGGTGCACAATGAAGCCCAGCACGGATCTCACAGATCCGGCCGAGATTCATTGTGTTAATGTCGGCAGTGTTTTACAATTCACTCCCGTAAAACACTGCCAAAAAATACGAATGACATCGACATCGGAAAATACGAAAATGCAGAATACGACAGCTTAGTAAATTAGTCGTAATAAATTCAAAAAGTTGCAATTTTACACTTTCGATGTCATTCGTGTTTGAACTTTAACCTCATTCGGAAAAATACGAATTTTAGTAAATTTACCCCTGGGTCGGACAGAATGCCGATGTACATGCAAATGTTGGATGCTTTTAAACTGTACATGCGTCCAAGTAGCTAAAAAGTTGCATAGTGCATGCGTGCCACTATGTGTACGCACTGAGCCACAGTAGTCGTTGAGATGTGCGGTTTCAGAAATTTGTTGGCAATATTTTGGCCGTTCCTGGGCGGTGACTGCGAGGTGGCTGTTTAGATGCGTGGAGATGCACTGTTTTTGGGTGTCCTATTGGAGTGTCACAAGTGTGTTGCATAACTGTGAAATCAGAGCCTGATTCTGATTTGTATGGTATTGCACAGCCACAGGGAAGCGGCTCTGCAATACCGTACAACTAGAGTACTACTAGTATACATCAGTAGGAAAAAGACGCCTCTTGCATACAGCTGTGATTCGGGTGCTGCGTACGAAGATGCAGCATAGGATCACCATCGCAGCCCTCACCTTTTTATGCAAGCCAGATCGTACTCAGACTGACCGTCTGTACTGGCCATACAGGTCCAGGAAGTCTGCATCTGATGAAGCAGTCCCTGGGCACGGAGGGCGTCTGCTCTGCATGCGCAGTTCCCCCACCTTCGGATTTGTACGTAAACCATCAGTTTTACATACAAATTGGAATCGGACCCTCAGATACCTGTTCGCTTACATTGGAGGCCATAATTTGATGGAGACTCTTGCATGTTTTGATGGGGTGACCTAGCAGCGTCTTTAGATACAGCAATTGGGCATCATAGACCTTGGACATTGACACCAAGGGAAGGGATTTTACTAGCATTGGTAATAAGTCACACATGCGACTGTGGTAACAGACGCTAAATTGGTCTGAATAGTATGCGACACAGCACCAGTATATTTTCTGGTTTTATGTTTATAACATGTTCATGTGAACCGGTGCTCCAATGTGTCAATGTTACATGCACATGACATTAGCTATATGAATAAGTATAGCTTTCTTGCAATCAGATGTATATTCTAACACTAGTCTGATGAAGATGCGTCTCTAGGGAAGTGCCGGTGATACCAAAACGTCACACCAAATGCCAGCTCCTGCAGTACCCAGCTCCTCCTCCGTGACAGGGAGCCAGGTGCTGCACTGTTATATTATCATGCAGCACTTGGGTCCTGTCACTGAGGTAAAGTCGGCACTGCAGGCAATGCTAGGCACACTTATTGGAGTGATGAAAAAGGGGGTCGGACTTCATTCCCGCGAGGCCACGTCCCCGTTTAGGGCACGTTAGTGGGGACTGTGTAGCATACCGGGTGTCACTAACCCCAGTAATGCCCCTGGTATGATGGTATGTTGTGCTCTCCTCACTATTGAGTTGGCTTAGACGCAGAGAGAACTTCAGTGGAAGGTAGAACGCACACACCACATTACACTTAGGACCAAATGGTTTACATTCATCTCCAATGGTGTGAGCTCTGCACATGTGCAGATTTCATTCTGCGAGATTGATCACAGTGTCATGGAGACTGCAGCCTAATTGACAAGCTGAGGCCATTTGAGGTGGTGCAGTGATGACGACAGGTAGAGTCCAGTGATGTGCGGTGGGGTGAGGCAGAGCCTTTCCTGTTATACTAATGTTTAAACCAGAGTTTTGACTGAATAAAGTATATGAAAAATACTAATAATTTGTTTGAAATATCTTCTTTCCATTATTCTAATATTTTTTATAGGCCAAACTCTGGAGTAAAAAGTCTATGGCAGGTGAGGCAGTGCCTTACCTGCTTATCTTTTTAGCACATCTCTGATAAAAACTCACCAATTTTCCAGGAGTTTATACTGCTGCACCTGTGTATAATGCCCAGATGTACCCTTTGGCTCATATATTGCATGTAATTCTGGCTCTGGGGTTAGCAAGTGCCTCCTGAGCCATTTAGCTCACCGCACGTCCCTGGTAGAGTCCCCATTTTCTGGGGCGTGATGAAGCAACTGGACACAGCCTTACTGGCTTCAGTGGCTTGAATTCCCTGATCATTCTCAGTAACCCAAACAACAAATGAACTAGTGCTTCTTGTTTTCAATGTTACATGCACACATTTGGTTGCATATTCTAATGGATGTATATTCGAAACGCCTGAATACATCATGGAGTTTAAGCAGGATTGGATCAACATTCACCAGATTGTGGAAAACCATCTGGCTGCAGAAACCCGACTCTACAAGTGACACAACTGCAGACTACCTTTAAAATATACATCCAAGCATGTAACATTGATAACGTGAAGCACTGAGACCATGAAACATTTGACAAGGTGGGCAGGAAACCACCAAAAGACCTGGATCATCATGTATGAAGCAGACTTAGGCGAGAAGTATCAGAACTCAAGTGGACAAGTGGAGAAGTTGCCCATAGCAACCAGTCAGATTCTATAAATGATGGCTAGCAGTTGATTTGTTGCAATGTGGAACTTTTCCACTTGTCCCCTTTAAAAGGTTTGATTCATGTCCCCCAAACTTTTTTTACTTTGTTGATAAAGAAGGTGCATTCTGGAAAACAGTAACCCTTAGCAGCGCTGACTCACATTACTCAGACCTGTTCGGCATATCACCTACCTAAGCAATATAGGGGGTAATTCAGACTTGATCGTAGATGTTCTAAATTTATCACAGCTACGATCACTTTCACAGACATGCGGGGGTCTCCCAGCACAGGGCTAGTCTGCCCCATATGTCTGGCTCTGCCCCCCCTCCGCACAGGTACAAAAGCATTGTACGGCGGCGATGCTTTTGTACCTGAAGAGTAGCTCCCTACCAGCGCAGCTCCTGCGCGCTGGCAGGGAGCTACCCGTCGCTCTCTGGGTCACAGCGGCTGCTTGTGATGTCACGCAGCCACCGCGGCCCACACCCCCACACGGTACAGGCACGCCTGTGTTGACCGGACCGTGCCCCCAAAACTGCAGCCCAACGCCGCCGGCCCGCCCAGCGAACGCCTCTGCCTGTCAATCAGGCAGAGGCGATCGCTGGGCTGAGATGCCGATCGCATCTCTTGCATGTGCCAGAGCACTGCGGCGCATGCGCAGTGCAGACCTGATCGGCCAGTGTACGAAAACGCACAGCAGCAATCAGGTCTGAATTAGCCCCATAGTGTTGGATTGTTTTCTTCCCAGACATGACGGAATAAGGTTTTCTCAAGGTTTGTTGTCGATGTGCCAGGTTCATAGTTTATGGATATTGACCTCTTAACTTTCCTCCGAAATCCTCCCCTCTGAGCTCATGTCTGCCCTTGTCATTTTTGTGATTTGCAGCTTGTAATTTTGGTCTCAGTTGCATAGTCACAAAAGTGATCATGAGCAGGTGAGGCACTCATCCGCCAGCAGGAACTGTCCTCTCTTCTCACTGCAGGAAGATGGCTCTAGTCTAACACTATATAGGGACATGAATGTATTAAGTTGATCAGAGCCGTAACTAAGGGGGGGGGGGCTAGGGGGGCATGTGACCTGGGCGGCGGATTGGAGGGGGCGCCGCAATGCTTACACCCCCTCCGAGTCCCGATGCGCACAGGTCCCTTCGTCGGAGCAGCACAAGGCTGCCGTGTGATGAAACTGAAAATAAACTACAGCTCCCAGAAGCCCTTGCTGCGGGAGCTGTAGTTTACTTTCAGTTTCTTCTATGTGGACATTCGTGTGCTACCTGTTGTGCCCTAAGAGGGGGCACAGGGAACAAGTTACCCCAGCTCCCCCTGCTGCCTTTGATCACCGCAGCAGTGCACTATTGCACTGCTGAGCTGGAAAAATGAATGACTGCAGCCTAAGGTCCGAAAAAGGGGCGGAGCTACATGGCACTGTGCTCACAGTGACAGGCCAGCCAGCACCATCGAAGAGAGGAGGGGAGAAGAGCAGCAGCACAGCACAGCCTAAATAGTGAGTGTGACACAGTGAAGGGGCACTGTATGTGTGTGCAACTACTAAATGTGTGTGTATGAATGTGTTGTGCATGTCAGTGGCGCAAGCAGGGGGGGTTTCCGAGCACCCAGAAACCCCCCTCACTAAAAAAAATAAAAAAAAATAAAATAAAACATTTTTTTTTTAGTTTTTTTTTTTTTTAGTTTTTTGTCCTGCATGACTATTATTATGCCTGCTGTCTTCCTGGTGGTACTTATAAGTACTCACAAAAAGTTTACTTTACTTTAATTATAGTACATATATATCCATGTGCATACATATATACACATGTATATACATACACTTAAACACACACACATATGATATATATATACATGTGTGTATATGTATATGTGTACTGTATATATATGCATGTTTAATATGCTATGTATATGTGTGTATATATATATATATATATATATAGAGAGAGAGAGAGAGAGAGGTGTATATACGGTATATATATGTGTGTAGATATATATATATATATGTATACATACATACACACAGACACACTAGTTTTACGGACCCATCATATACTGGGTCACCTCAGTCCCCACCCCCGTGCTTGGCTCCTCCCAGTTCTGGAAACCCCCCCATGCAAATCCTGCGTTTGCCACTGCATGTGTGTGGCTGTATGTGAATAGGTGTGTCACTACATATCTGTATGCGTGCTTGTGTGTCACTGTATGTACGTATGTATGTATGTATGTATGTGTGACTATGTATATATACAGGTGTGTGACTATGTATGTGAGTGAATGTATGCGTGCGTGTATGTGTTTAGATGTGTGACAGTATGTATGTGTGTGATTTTACATATGTATCAATGTATGGGGTATTATTTCCTTTTTCATTTCATCTGTAGCCCAAATGTCTAACTAAGGGGGTCAGTTGATCGCACGTAGCAACTTTTTGCAGCCCGTGCGATCAACTAGACGCCGCCTATGGGGGAGTGAATTTTAGCATAGCAAGGCTGTGATCACTTGTGCAGCCTGGTATGCTAAAAAAGTTTTGTGTAAAACAGTACTAGCCCTGCAGTTACTTACCCTGTGCGATCGATCCAGCAATGAAGGTCCTGGAATTGACATCAGACATCCGCCCCCCAAACGCCTGGACACACCTGCGTTCGGATCTCCACTTCCAGAAAACGGTGAGTTGACGCCCCAAAACGCCTTCCTCCTGGCAATCTTCTTGCAGTTGCCACTGCGACCGCTTTCTTCGTACGTGGCGTCACTGCCTGGAGACTGCTGTCACCGGGCAATGACGCGCCTGCACAATGCGGCCGCCGCACACGCACAGTTCCGACCCGTTCGCACCGCTGCAATGAACCTCAGCGTGCGAACGGGTCGGAATGACCCCCTGAGTCCAGCTAAATGTCTAGAAAAGAAGCTATATAGCAGCTACCAGCCCTTTGCTCTCAAGGAGTATATATGGGTTGGGGTTACGTGGCCGGTGCACGGTCAGCATACCAACACCAGGATCCCGGCCGCCAGAATGCCGTCAGGGGGTGAGTGTAAAAAACCCCCTTGTGGGCTTCGCTGCGCTGGCCACAGGTTCTATTCCTGCTCTATGGGTGTCGTGGACACCCATGAGTGGAAATAGCCCGTTAGCTGGTACTGGCTGATGGCATTGTCAGCCTTCTCACAGAGTTACACGTGGTGGTGGTGGTGGGTTGGTTGTCTGTGCGTGTGTGTGTGTGTGTAGGGGGGGGGGGCGAGCCGGATTACTGTTTTGCCCCGGGTGACAAAACTCCTAGTTTCGGCCCTGGGTTGATTTCATAAGGGTGAGCCTGGAAGCTTTTAACAACTTCATAGAGCTGTGACCTTAGGAAGCTACAAAGAAATACAGGTATTGTAAAATGGCTCTTTCCTTACTCTCTATGTAATTCTGCTGCTTACTGTACCTTGATAATCTATTTAAAGTCTTGCTTTGTATCCACCAATATCTGTTTCTTTTTCATCCACTAGGAGTCACTGGAGTACTCTAGGGATATGGACAGTTCCACAGGAACTAGGCACTGACTAAATTAAAATTTGAGAGTACTTCCCCCCTCCATATCCCAGAGTACCTCAGTGTTTTTTCGGTGCTCACCGAGCAACTAGGCCTGTGGAGTTTGTCCACAGTTATTGGATTTATTTTTGATTTTTCAATGTTCCACATCCCTTCCCCCCTTCCAGAAAGGCGAGGGTCCGGGATAGTGGAAGCTGCTGAAGCAGCTGTGGGTGTCGGACCTCTCTGAAAGAGCTCCCTCACCACCACGTGCAGGACTAAAACCTGCAGTAAAGGCTGGACGGAACTTACAGAGAAGCCCCGTCATAGCCCTCACCACAGGGTCCAGGTATGTTGAACGGGGCGGTCAGCTCACGCTGCCGCCCCGCTGTGTGGGATACTGTGTGTGTGTGTGTGTGGCCGCCAGCCGCTGCCTTCAGCCCCCCCGCCGCCGCTTCCAGCGCCGCTGTTTATGCTGTCTCCCCCGCCGCTCTGAGCCGCGCTGGCCACGTTGATTTATGCATAGGCTGCTCCGCGGCTCTATGCAGCGCGCTCCCCGGCCCTCGATGCCGCTTCCGGCTCCCTATCCACCATAGCCCGGCTCCGTGTATAGAGAACGGTACACGGAGCACGGGGGGATGGGGGCACACAAATGAGAGTTTTGTAAAAGGCAGGCTTCATAGCCTAGGGAGTAACTTTGCTGCCACAGTGATGTTCCCTGCACACAGAAATGTCAGGGTCACTGGATAAAATCTCATGTTCAACTCTTGTTGATAAAAGAAGTATGTTTCTAGAATACAGCAGCGCTGCATATGTGTTACAATAGGCTATTAAGTCTTTGTTAAACAGGATACATGTTTTATGTGCAGGTTTGAATGCAACATAGTATGTTTATTAAATCTGCTTACATAATTATAAGTCTGCACTTTGTGTTATACTGTGAGCATGAGGACATATTTAACCATGCTTCCTGTTGTTTTTCCTGTTGTATTTCCAGAAATTTCCTGTATTACATCTCTCCTCCATTGAAGGCGCAGAGGTGTTAAGGGGAATTTGGGATCAGGCATATTGCTGGCGTGCACTGCACTTGGCCAGATATATATTTATAGAGACACTTTTGTGCTATTTACTGAGTCGCGCAAGTTGTATTTTGTATTGTCTGTCTGCATAATGAGTAAGACACCAGCAAAGACTAAAAAGCCATTTCCCTACCATGTCTGTAACAGTGTATTACATGGATCTACACTCACTTCTCTTACTATTATTTTTATCATAACTGTTTATAATGATATTATCCCAAAGACTGCAAATCTGAATCATGGCTGTGGTCAGCCAAATACTGGCTTTGTTCACTGTTGTAAAGTAAGATGTGTTATACAATTGATCAGCACATGGTGATTATAAAACAGTATCTGTGGAGCACTGCAAGCATTGTGAGTTCAGGCTCACCTGCAGCAGCTTTGCTTAATTCACTTAGCCACACCACAATTGGATACACCCGATCTCATCTGATCTTAGAAGCTAAGCAGTGTTGGGCCTGATTAGCCACCTGGGAATACAAGGTGCTGTAGGTATTTTTAAATCTACAGCCACACCACACTGGATACGGGACCCATTAACTAAGCTGCGGTTAAGCAGCAGACTTCTCAGGTTTTTAAGCCTGTGAGTGGTCACATTTAGTTTCAGACTTCTAAGAATTATTATACCTCTGAATCAGGATATATCTGGATATATGTATATAATATATATGTGTATGTGTGCATATATGAAATATATATATATTTATAAGGTCTGAGTATGTGTGAATATACATTGTTGTATAAGTGTGTATATATATATATAATATGCTGACATTAAAAATCTATTTTGCAATAAGCAAGACTACAGTGGCGCAGTTGGTCGGCACACAGTGCTTATTAAACAGTATCTGTTGAGCACTGCAAACATTGTGAGTTCAGGCCTCATCTCCCCAGATCCCCAGTGGCCTAATGGATAGGACACTGCCCTCCTAAACCAGGGATTGTGGGTTCAGGTACCATCTGGATTGCAAGTCACTACAGCAACCATTTCATCACCAGAGTTGATGTTTAAACAGCAGCTTTGCTTATTATTTTTACAGGTGGCTCTGTAGCCAAGTGGTTAGGCTTCCCGCCCACGGTGAACATTGTGATTGCATGGACACTGGTTCAGATCCTGGTTTAACAGGTGTAATATATATAATAAAAAATAAAAAAAAACATGGTAGGACACCATTTTTAACGTTACTTCCTGGGTCTTTGCTGGAGGTTGCTGCCCTACAACACTCAGCCTCTGGGGGAGCGGGGGGTTGTTAGGAATTTAATTTATTAATTGTTTTTGACAGCATGTCTCTACAGGAAGATTCACTATTGCTGGAAACCACATGCACAATAATGCAGGTTTATACACAGATTAATTCTGTGGTGTACTTACTGGTCGGGGTACATGATCACTAAGTCTAATGCATAATCAAACAAGCAGCTTCGCTACAGAGTCGGTCACACAGTGTGTCGGACAAATTCAACTGCACAGACAGACCCTTACCGGTCCTCTTTGGGGGGAATGCGGGCGCATGTACTGCCTGAGGGGGAAAAATTTACTGTTTCAGCTAGATTGTTGCGGTCGATTCGCCGCCAGCCCTCATAGCACCAGGCCAGTACGTCAGGTTCTCAGCGAAGGCTGAACAATTTCCAATGAGAGACAATTGCAATTATTGGGCGTTTAACTACCTATCGGAGTGTACCCTACACAGCAGTAGGGCTGTTGCTTCGCCCTGCTTTGGTAAGGGTTTGAGGTAACAAGGCTGTAGTGGCAGGGCGCTCCAGTTCAGGTTTGCCCTAAATAAAGACCACCTTACACTTCTTGCTGCCTACAGCTTCTGTGAAGTTGGCAGTTGGTTCTTGCGTTTCAGCTTCGCTAGTGGCGCACAACGTCCACTTTGGCTACGTTCCAAACGAGAATAGATCGCAGACCAAGTGGGGGGGGGGGGGAATCTGATTTCCTACCATTGTCTACGCGAGTTCATGAATGATTCCGTCTCAACGATTTCAATTCCTAGGTATGATTCTCAATACGGTGAATCAAAGAATTTACCTACCCGAACAGAAGTACAGGTCATTCGTCATCTGGTACAATTAGTGCTCAAGCCTCGCACAGTCTCGGTTCATTTGTACATTCGCCTATTAGACACAATAGTGGGCGGCTTTCGAAGCGCTTCAGTTCGGAAGACTTCACTCACGTCCTTTTTAACTGGATGTGCTCGCTTTGGTTGGCTGTGGCCTAACGAGTACAGTGTCTGCCTGCAATGCATGCCAAAAACAATGGTCGGGCTCGCTTCTGCAGATTCACCGCAGGTTGAGGTGGTCTCCAAGGGCCAGGGTGTCTCTACTCTGGTGGCTCAAAGTACAGAATCTAACCGCAGGGAAACGGTTCGGCGCCTGGAATAAGATAATAATCATGGCGGACGCGAGTCTCAGAGGTTGGGGATCTGTAGTTCAAAATTTTCAGCTCCAGGGTCTCTGGGCGGATCACGAAAGATTGCTGTCTATAAATGTCCTGGAACTCCGGGCAATTTACAATGCGCTACGACAAGCAGTGCACATGCTGCAGGCTCAGGCTGTTCAGGTGCAGTCAGACAATGCGACGGTGGTCGCATACATCAACAAACAAGGAGGAACGAAAAGCCGCATGGCAATGCGGGAAGTAGCTCGAGTCCTCAATTGGGCCGAGGTGATTTTGTCGGCAGTATTCATTCCAGGAGTGGACAACTAGGTGGCGGATTATCTCAGCTGCCGGGATTTTTATCCAGGATGTGCATTAAATCCAGAAGTGTTTCACATGCTGGTCCAGAAGTAGGGTTACCCGCAAGTGGACCTGATGGCATCTCGCCACAATTATTAAACGCCCCAGTACGTGTCCAGAACGAGAGATCCAAAGGCAGTGGCGGTGGATGCTCTCACAATCACGTGGCCATACAGTCTCGTGTATCTGTTTCCATCGTTTTCCGCTGCTCCCTCTGTTGCTAAAACGGATCAAAAGAGAGTCCGTCACAGTCATACTAGTGGCGCCTCATTGGCCTCGGAGAGCTTGGTGTTCGGATCTCCGCGGTCTACTCGTGGACGTTCCTTGGCCGCTCCCACTGCGTCCGGACCTGTTACTACAGGGTCCGTTCTTTTTCTCCGATTTAGCGCGGCTGCGTTTGACGGAGTGGCTGTTGAGACAGCCCTCTTAAAAGAAAGGGCATTCCAGAATAGGTTATACCAACCATGTTACGAGCTAGGAAGCCGGTTACGGCAGCTCATTATTACAGAATTTGGCGTGCCTATATAGGTTGGTGTGAAGTTCGGAAGTTTCCGACATCATCTTTCAAGTTATCCCGTCTTTTGTTATGTCTACAGATGGGGTTAGATGGAGGTCGGCGTTTATCCACACTAAAGGTGCAGATATCTGCGTTGTCCATTTATTTTCAAAGAAGATTGGCTCTATTGCCGTCGGTACACACCTTTTATGCAGGGTGTCCTCAAAGTACAGCCTACATTTCACTCCACTTACTGCGCCATGGGACTTGAATCTGGTTTTAGATTTCTTATAGTCTTTTTGTTTCGAACCCTTACAACAAGTGGATATTAAGTTTCTCACTTGGGAAACAATTTCTCTCCTAGCCTTAGCTTCGGCAGGGCGGGTTTCAGTTTTGGGTGCCTTGTCATGCAAGCCACCATATGTAGTGTTTCATAATGACAGAGCGGAACTTTAGATGAATCCCACTTTCCTGCCAAAAGTAGGGTCATCTTTTCACATCAATCATCCAATAGTAGTTCCTGTGTTAACAGGAGATTCTGGAATTTTGGTTGTGGTACGCGCATTACGCGTTTATGTATTCCGAACGTCTACAGTTCCTAAGACGGATACGTTGTTATTCTCTATGATGCGGCCAAGATGGGTTGGCCACCTTCTAAGCAGACCTTATCCAGATGGATAAAACTGACCATACGTCAGGCTTACCTTCATGTTAGGTTACAGCCGCCTACATCAGTAACAGCTCATTCCACACGTTCTCCGGGAATGTCATGGGCAGCTGGTCGTGGAGTTCTACGACACAGCTTTGCAGTGCGGCTACATGGTCTTCAGTGCACATGTTTGTGCGCTTTTACAGGTTTGATACTTTTACGGCATCAGCATCTAGCTTTGGCCGTCTAGTGTTACAGGTGCCAAACAGCTCTCACGCCCAAGGGGGAAACTTTGGTACATCCCTAGAGTACTCCAGTGACCCCTAGTGGATGAAAAAGAAAATAGGATTTTGGTACTTACCAGGTAAATCCTTTTCTTTGAATCCATAGGGGGCACTGGACGCCCACCCAGAGCAGTTTTACCTGGCTTGTGGTAAGTTAAGGGGATCTTATGGTAACACACTCTCACCGACTGGTTCAAATTAGCAAGTTTATCGGGTTGGTGTCAACTGATAGTTGTCACTAACGTTATGTGTCAACTTTACTGTTGTCCGTTTGTTATATGTAATTCTCCATTAACCTCTATAGCTCCTGTTCGGCTCAGTAAAAAAACACTGAGGTACTCTGGGATATGGAGGTGGGAAGTACTCTCAAATTTTAATTTATTCAGTGCCTAGCTCCTGTGGAACCGTCCATATCCCTAGAGTACTCCAGTGCCCCTATGGATTCAAAGAAAAGGATTTACCTGGTAAGTACCAAAATCCTATTTTTCCGGTTCACATTGCCTACTGGTCCCTACTGCTTAAAGCAGGCATGTCCAAACTGCGGCCCTCCAGCTGTTGAAAAACTACACATCCCAGCATGCCCTGACACAGCTTTAGCATTCTCTGACAGCAAAACTGTATCAGGGCATGCTGGGATATGTAGTTTCACAACAGCTGGAGTGCCGCAGTTTGGACATGCCTGGCTTAAAGTATAGGAGGTAAATGTCTGTAAAAAACATTTTAATCACAATACTTATACTAACACAGAAATACACCTGGCGCCGTCATTAGTCAAAGTGAGAGCAGCTAATCTCAAGGAATTGATCCTAATCACCTCAAAACAGAAAAAGCAATACTATAATAAAGAGACTGCGCTTCTGACTTTGTGACTTTATCAATGTTTGCAACAAATAACAATAAATAGGTACCGACCAGTATCGTACAATACACATACAATAAAAATACTGAATAAAAATGACAATGCTAGCAAAAATATATAAAATATATAATAAAATATCATGAGCCCCTGAGCCTCCACAGCATATAAGTCCCAAAAAAACTCTTTATGGGTCTCCCAATGGGTATTTCAATGGGCTTCCACTTATAGTAATTCCAACTTTGAAGCCACTTGATATTGGGTCAATAAAGCACAGTTAGTGAAGCATGCAGCTCTCTCCAATTTAGTAGTACTTTCAAACACACTTGTTAGTTCCTTTATGTGCACACATGCATTGCAACATATTATGAATGGTAGTAAAATCAAGCAAGGACTCAAGGGCCCTACACTTTGGCCGATCCGCCGCCGAGCTGCCCGACGGCGGATATGGGCGACCCGGCGGCAGGGGGCCAGTGACGGGGGGAGTGAAGTTTCTTCACTCCCCCCGTCACCCGGCTGCATTGAAGTGCAGGCATATATGGACGAGATCGTCCATATTGGCCTGCATGTACAGCCGACAGGGGGACCAGCGATGAACGAGCGCGGGGCCGCGCATTGTTCATCGCTGGAGCCTCCACACTCAAAGATATGAATGGTATCTCGTTCATATCTTTGACTGATGTCGGCCAGTGTGTAGGGCCTATTAGAGTACACCATGCGATGCACTCAATAAAATTCCTCTCCCTCTGGTCGTAGCAGCAAGCAGCTCTCTACCCGGGATCACAAGCTGGTGACTGGACTCTTATTCGCTTCCACTTAGCACTGGGGTATAGCAGCGATGCAATAAACCGGCAGGCGCCAGGAAATTAAAAATTACAATAGAGTGTTGTACCAATGAGACACAGTGTCCTGTACTGCACAAACGTGTTTCTCTGCCTCCAAATCGGTGTCAGCGGCTTCACACCATCGCAAGGGGCTGCGCCTCCTTAACCCTTGCACGCCCTTGGGCCTTGCAATATTTAGATTATATGGAGTATTACCTCCAATCATAATTCTGTGAGTGGTTAAATATTGCACGGACAAAGGGCGTGTGATGGTTAAGGGACCGTAGCCCCTTGTGACGCCGTGAACAGCGCACGCAGGGCACAATGAATCACTTAGTAGATGCTGTGGTTGGGGGAGTGGCGGGTGCGGGGGAGACGCGGATGGGGGACGGGGTCTGGGGGTGCCATGGGTGGGGGAGGGGTGGTTGCGGGGGTGCTGTGGGTGGGAAAGGGGTGGTTGCGGTGAAGCAGCGGGTGGGAGAGGGCCGGGTGCGGGTGTGCCGTGGGTGGGGGTGGTAGTTCGGAGCCACTGCGGGTGGAGGAGTGGTGGGTGTGGAGGTGCCGTGGGTGGGGGAGGGCGATTGCAGGGGTGGCGCGGGAGGGGGAGGGACGGGTGTGGGGGTGTCGTGGGTGGGGGAGGGGTCCGGAGATGCCACGGGTGGGGGAGGGGCAGGTGTGGGGTGCCGTGGATGTGGGAGGTATGGTGTGCAGGGTATGTATGGTGTGTAGAATTGCAGTGTATGTATCACTGACCCGGGATGAGAGTGTTGTGAACTCGGGGGTTCTTCCGGTGACCGGGAAGGAGAACCACAGCTGGGCCGAAGTAGAGATGGCAGAATATAGGTTTTCTTCATACAGGACTTTAGCGGTGGGCAAAACTCGTGACGGATACTGGAAACCACCTGAAAGACAGGACTTGTGAACGGTGCTGGTGATTACTGTGAGATATGCTAAAGAATCACTGTAGCGATGCTGAAGAGCACTAGGAGTGAGGCTGAAGAACACTGTGACACATGATTATGAGCGTTGCTGAAGTACACGGTGACAAATTGTTGTGAGCGTTGCTGAAGCACACAGTGACAAATTGTTGTGAGCGTTGCTGAAGCACACAGTGACAAATTGTTGTGAGCGTCGCTGAAGCACACAGTGACAAATTGTTGTGAGCGTCGCTGAAGCACACAGTGACAAATTGTTGTGAGCGTTGCTGAAGCACACAGTGACAAATTGTTGTGAGCGTTGCTGAAGCACACAGTGACAAATTGTTGTGAGCGTTGCTGAAGAACACAGTGACAAATTGTGAGCGTTGCTGAAGCACACGGTGAAAGCACTGAAGTTTGTTTCAGATAGGAAACACGCTGATCGCTGTAAGCCCAGATTTCGTTTGACAGAAAGTCCCGCTGAGCGCTGGTTGCACTGGTGTCTATGCAATCGAGGGACTCACTAGATGCTGGAAGCACAGAGGTCTGTGCAGCTGAAGAACACGCTGAATGGTGCAGCACAGGAGTCTAGGAAGCAGCAGTAGGAGATTCTTGAACGAAGGAGCACTGGAGTTCAATCTTGTAGATGTAGATGATACTCAGGCGCCGGAGTTCTGCCCGGCGTCTGAATTTGAACTTTCCGCCTGATTGGCGGGGAGCGCCGATGACGTCACCCGCCCACTCATTCTCCGTGGACGCCGGGCGCACCCGCGGCGTCCACACTCTGAATGACCGCCGGGACCAGTGCCAACGGGACACCGGGACCCGGAGACCACCGGCGAGGACGGCCACCAGGAGACCCAGCGCACCCGGAGGGGTAAGCGCGGCGGCCGCGGCGGTGTAACAGTACCCCCTCCTCTAGGAGTGGCCCCTGGACACTTTCCTGGTTTTGTTGGGTGTCTAGAATGGAAGATCCGAATTAGTCGAGGAGCAGTGACCTCAGAAGCCTTTATCCAACTTCTTTCTTCAGGTCCATAACCCTTCCATTCTACCAAATATTGTAGATTCTTATGATAGTAACGAGAGTCCAGAATAGTTTTGATCTCAAATTCTGTTCCAGTTTCAGTCTCTACTGAGGTTGGACTAGAAGGCTCTGAATGGAAACGATTTAGGATGAGAGGACGAAGGAGAGAAACATGGAAAGAATTTGGTACACGAAAGTGAGAGGGCAAACCCAATTTGCAGACCACAGGATTCAGGACTTGTAAAACAGGGTAAGGACCGATGAACCTCGGAGCAAATTTCATAGCTGGTACTTTTAGACGGAGGTTGCGGGTGGAGAGCCATACCCTATCGCCAACCTTGTATTGAGGAGTGGCCCGCCGTTTCTTGTCCGCAAAGAATTTGTATCGGACAGAGATTTTCTTGAGGTTAGCATGAACCCTACTCCAAATTTGGCTGAAGTGTTGTAGAGTGGAAGTTACAGCCGGAACCTCCTCCGACGGAAGGATTGGTAATTCTGGAACCCGTGGATGGAACCCATAATTGATGAAGAACGGGGATTCGCCAGTGGAGGAATGAAACAAATGGTTATGGGCAAACTCTGCCCAGGGTAACAGTTCCACCCAGTCGTCCTGTGAAGGAGAGAGATAAACGCGGAGAAAAGTCTCCAAATCCTGGTTGACTCGTTCAGTTTGTCCATTTGTTTGGGGATGATAGGCAGACGAGAATTGAGGTTAATTTGTAAGGCCGAACAGAGAGCTCTCCAAAACCTTGCAGTGAACTGTACCCCTCGATCTGAGACCACCTCCTGAGGTAAGCCATGCAAACAAAAGTGCTCCCGGATAAATAGTAGAGCCAGTTTGGGAGCCGTCGGTAGACCTGTCAACGGAACGAAGTGTGCCATCTTTGAAAAACGGTCGACAATCACCCAGATGGTATTGTAACCTTTGAAGTGGGGCAACTCGGTAATGAAGTCCATAGAAATATGGGTCCAGGGTTTCCTAGGAATGAACCAAATGTATTTGCACCTGGCGCTCGCCACAAAACTTGGTGTGAGCAGCTGATCTCTGAGGGATGATCCAAAAAGCCCTCCCAAAAAAGAACTAAATCAGCAAAATAACCTATACATGGGTGCGTTTGAAGACGCACATGTGTGGGGAGGCGGACTCGGCGCGGATCTGGTTTTCTATGGCCGTTTTATAGATGACTTAATTTTTGTTTGGGGTGGGGATTTGACATCACTTATAAATTTCACAGAAGGTTTAAATAAAAATCAATTTGGTTTGAAATTCACATATAGTTATAGTAATTCCGAGATTAGTTTTCTGGATATAGCACTCTCCGTACAAGATGGAAATTTAACAACTAAAACACATATTAAATCTGTAGATCAAAATACATATCTTCAATATAACAGTTCACACAAAAGAAAATGGAAAGAAAATATTCCCAGGGGTCAGTTTGTACGAATTAGAAGAAACTGCTCATCATTACACATGTATCAAATACAGGCAAGATCTTTGATGTTGTCCTTTGTGGAACAGGGGTATCCCCAAGATCTATTAGAGAAATCGTTTTGTGAAGTTGAATGTATGGATAGGGAAACTTTATTGAAACCAAAGAAAACAACTAAGAAAAAGGAATTTGTGGGTAAATATATGAATGAGGAGAATGATAATAATAAAAAAAGCATGTCATTTATTACACAATATAATGGATGTGCCCGCCAAATTGAACGTGTCATTAAGAAAAATATGTCCCTGTTAATGTTAGACGAAGTCCTTAAACCGCAATTAGACCCGAAGGGAATAACAATTTTTAGGAAGGCAGATAACCTGCGGTCCATGTTGGTTCCTAGCCATTTTGAAAGACCCAAAATAATTAAATCGGAAAAAACATGGTTACCAGAAAAGCCAGTGGGTTTTCACAAATGCGGTAGATCTGGATGTCTGTCATGTAAAAATCTACCTAGAAAAAGTCTTTCTTTCATATGCACTAATACTGGGGAAGAATTCCAGAGAAAGGAATTCTTGAATTGCTATTCCACATACATTATTTATGTGATCACATGCGTATGTGGAAAGCAATACATAGGAAGGACTACTCGCACTATGCACATACGTTATATGGAGCATAGACGGAATGTGCTTAAGGGCGCCCGGCACCCACTGTCCAGCCATATAACACAATGTCAGAATTCAAAATTTGAAAATAGTACAATGGTGGCGATTGAACAGATAAAAAATACAGTACGTGGAGGTGATCGTTATAACCTTCTTTGTAGGAGGGAAGCGTTCTGGATTTATAAAATGGATACATTGGTGCCAGGCGGACTTAACGATACAGTAGAATTGAATGGAATTTAATGATGTATCTGCTTTACTTGTTATTTCTCAGTATGTATCTCCTGCTATATCCCTGTTTATAATAATTTTTGGTATAATTTAATGGTTTACTCCAATTAGGGGTTAATAATAATAAAAAGTCTGTATATGGTTACATGGGTATAAGTGTATATGTATGGGGTGAAGTCACCTTGTGGAAACATAATGGCCAGGTATATGGGCACCACTAAATAAACATATAAAGGTCTGGTGAGATGACACCACTAATAAACAGATAAAGGGGTCGAATGGTTCGATTATTAAAATGAGAAATAGAAACTTATATAAGTATGATGAAACTATTTAAATGGATTATGAGGTCATATATGTATATATATAAAATTTGGTCACTAGATGGCAGTAATGAAACAATGTAATGTTGGAAATTAATCGTTTATATTGAATTGAATAACTGATCGATTGATGCTGGTGTGTGAATCTAGTAAAGAAAGATACACATATGTATGTGTAGGCTATATGGAAACATTTATAGGCTATATATAGATGCATGTAGGAAGTGTATAGGAATAAGATATACTGCTGGTAAAGCTTTTAATTAAGGATGAGGAATAATAATAAAAAATATAAGATTGTGTTGAAATATAATATATATTTAAATACAATTTTAAAGATGTGTTGTTTAAGTATTTAGGTGGAGAAAGCAGCGGGAGCTTGTTTAATATGAGCTTGTATATAACATGCACAATGGTGACACGATTAGACTGCGCTGGAGATTTGATGAAAAAGCAATTCAGGCTGTGAATAAGGTGGCTACATATGTCTAATGAGGACATCTGGAAAAGAGGTTTGAACCGCGAGCGCAATGCGCATGCGCAAATTAGCGAAATCGGTATTTAAAGATCCACTGAGACGGACAAACATATCTGACACTGATGAAGCCGCTGATAACAGACCCTGAGGCGGAGAAACGCGTTTGAGAGGGAGGAATACAACAGTACTGTGAGTGAAAGAACAAGTCTCTCACCCTCTGCAATTACCGGGTGTAGAGCTTGTTATACACAAATACCGGCCGGTGAATGTGCATCACTCATACCCTAGTGCACGGGGTAAAGAGTGAACTAAAGTGTTGGTGATTTTCCTTCATGCTGCTAGCCTTGTGCAGACGGACAGGATAATATTGCTATTAAGCACGTGGGCTATATGTGCTTTAATCCTGGATCAATGGTCTATAAGTAAAAAGGAGACAAGCTAATTCACCGACCTTGCTTTTGTTACCAGTAATTGGTTATCTGAGTCTACGGGACATTATTTTAAAAGTGGGCTTCTTTCAGAAGTGTGTGCAGCTGCATATTAATACTAAACCTGCTGGATTTGGATGACTGAAAGGTTATTTGGAGGTGGAAAGTTACAATTGTTCACTGAAAGCGCAAAAAAAACCAATGTGCCTAATTATCGGGACTGTCACCTTTAGCACATATATTGAGTCCAAATTACAGCATTCATTTGGTAGTATTAATTTTATATCAATACAATTTAACAGATTGTCTAGTTATATTTAATTATTATGTGATACTGGCCGGTATCTTTGTTGTTGGTTTTTATTTTGTGTATCCATTTTTGTCTATATGTATTTTTAAAGGAAAGATAAAATTCAATCTCATAAACTTCAGTGTATAGCGCTGTCTCATTCTTTGCTGATTTATTTCCTAGGAATGGACAGAGGACGAAGCAATCCGGGTGGAGGCAGACGAGGAGTTTTGTGCTGCATGCATTGTGGACAAGAACTAACATAATCTTGTATATCCCTCCTCATGGTGTTCCACCAGTAAGACCTTCGCAGGAATTCGAACATTTTTTGGACCCCCGGATGACCGGAGAACTTGGAGATATGGGCCCACTGCAGTATTCACAGTCGGAATTCAACTGGTACAGACATTCTTCCAGGAGGAGGACCTAGAGAAGTGGGAGCAGCGGAAATTGAGATTGGACTGAGAATTAGACTCCTCTCAAGGGAATTCTCTTCATCTGAGGCAGTTAGAGAACGAGACAAAGCATCAGCTTTTGTATTGAAAGACCCGGCCCGGTACTTAATAACAAAAGAGAATCGAGTAAAGAAGAGCGCCCATCTAGTTTGACGGGGATTCAAGCATTGTGCGCTTTTGATGTACAACAAGTTCTTGTGATCGGTGTAAATAGTAATCGGATGTTTGGCACCTTCTAATAAGTATCTCCATTCTTCCAAGGCGGATTTTATTGCCAAAAGTTCCTGATCTCCAATAGTGTAGTTCTGTTCAGCAGGAGAGAACTTACGAGAATGGAAACCACATGGATGCAATTTCTTATCCATAGAGTACTGGGAAAGAACGGCTCCGACTCCGACTGAGGAAGCATCGACCTCCAGGAAGAACGGTTCTTCGAAATTTGGTTGTTGGAGTACCGGAGCTGACACAAAAGCTGATTTCAACTGGGTGAAAGCTTCCACGGCTTCGGAAGACCACAAACTTGGGTTGGAACCTTTTTTGGTCAATGCGGTAATGGGTGCAACAATGGTGGAAAAACCCCTAATGAATTTCCTGTAGTAATTTGCAAAGCCCAAGAACCTTTGTACTGCTTTCAAAGAGAGAGGCTGAGTCCAATCACGAATGGCAGTGAGTTTTTCCAGATCCATGCGAAGCTCCGTACCCGAGATGACATAACCGAGGAACGGAATTGACGATACCTCAAAAGTACATTTGGAAATCTTGCCGTAGAGACGATTCTTTCGTAGTCGGAGAAGCACCTCTTTGACCTGTGTCCTGTGTTCTGCAAGATTCTTGGAAAAAATCAGAATGTCGTCTAAATACACCACTACACTTTGGTATAACATGTCTACACTTTGGTATAACATGTCTCGGAAGATTTCGTTAACGAATCCCTGGAAAACGGCAGGAGCATTGCTAAGGCCGAACGGCATTACCAGATATTCGTAATGCCCATCTCTAGTTTTGAAGGCGGTCTTCCATTCGTCCCCCTGTCGGATACGTATAAGATTATAGGCTCCTCTCAAGTCGAGCTTCGAAAAAACGTGGGCTCCACGAACCCTATCAAATAGCTCCGTGATTAGCGGCAAGGGGTATTTATTTTTGATGGTGATATCGTTTAGGCCACGATAATCGATACATGGTCTTAACCCCCCGTCCTTCTTCACGAAAAAGAAACCTGCTCCAGCCGGAGAGATAGAGGGGCGAATGAATCCTTTAAGAAGATTGGATTTAATATAGTCCGACATAACTTGGTTCTCAGGTAGAGACAGAGGATAAGTGCGACCCCGAGGCGGCATCTTCCCTGGGATGAGGTCAATGGGGCAGTCCCAAGGTCTATGGGGTGGTAACTGATCAGCCGCCTGCTCAGAGAACACATCCGTGAACTCCTGATAGGCCTCCGGAATGAGCTCTTCGTCTGACCTAGAAGATGCACGGAGCAGACAGATGGGAGTAAGGCAATTAGTGTGACAGAATGAACTCCATGACAGAATTTGTGAAGACTTCCAGTCGATGTGGGGATTATGAGTTTTGAGCCAAGGCAACCTGAGGACAAGATCGTGAGGCATCTCCGGAATCACTAGGAACTCCAGATGTTCTTGATGTAGAGCTCCGACCTGCAGCCTAATGGGCACTGTGCAACATGTAATGAGGCCATTGGATATTCTGGTACCATTGATAGCAGTCAATGAAATAGGCCGTTTGATAGACTGCAACTTTAAATCCAGACTTTGGACACAGGAAAAAGAAACGAAATTCCCAGCAGCCCCAGAGTCTAATAGGGCATTAAAAGATTTGGCAACTGACTTGGAGATCAAAGACACGGAAAGTAAGCAATCCAAAGTCGGAGAAGATTTGGACGTGACTCCCAACTTGACTCCTCCGGAACAAGCTAGGCCTGCCCGTTTCCCGGACGGGATTTACAAAACTTGATGAAATGATCTGCGGCTCCACAGTAAAGACGGAGTTTACCCTCACGACGACGCTGTCGTTCCTCCGGAGACGGTAGGGACCGGTTAATTTACATGGGTTCGTCCGGACTTGGTACAACCGCTTGCCTAGGAGGACCTGGAACGATCCGATCAACTACGTTCTCCTCCACGCTCCTGCATACGGAGATCCACCTTGACGCAGAGGGAGATCAACTCTTCTAATGGATCCGGCAGATCCCTAGTGACCAACTCATCTTTCAGACGGTCGGAGAGACCGTTCCAGAAAGCAACCCTCAGGGCGTCATTATTCCAGTGAAGTTCAGAGGCAATGGTCTGGAAATGGACCACGTACTGACCCACGGAGCGGGAGCCCTGACGGACACAGAGCAAGTCGGAAGAAGCAGTGGTCATCCTGCCGGGCTCATCGAAGATTCTTCGAAAGGACGTGATGAAGTCGGTGTAGTTGGAAACCAATGGATCAGATCGTTCCCATAGTGGAGACACCCAATCAAACGCTGACCCTTCGAGCAGGGAAATAATGTACGCCACCTTAGACCGATCCGTAGGGAAATTATGTGAGAGAAGCTCGAAGTGCACTTCGCACTGGTTTAAAAAACCACGGCAATTATTTGGATTCCCATTATAGCCGGGAAGGAGTAGGAAGCTGGAGGCGTGACCTGGTACCGGCCAAAGGTTGGACATTACTGGAAACGGCAACTGGAGCGGTTACGGGAACTGGAACCGGAATTTACTGAGGCTCAGGATGCTTGAATTTGATCCAATCGACCGGACAATTCCTGGAGATACTGCATCACCTGGCCATGTGTCGCCTCCTGACTCTGAACTCGGGAAGCCAAATTTTGGATGGCGCTCGACTCTGTGTTCCGATTTCCCGAGTCCATGTATCCTAAGTATACTATCACTGACCTGGGTTGAGAGTGTTGTGAACTCGGGGGTTCTTCCGGTGACCGGGAAGGAGAACCACAGCTGTGCCGAAGTAGAGATGGCCGAATATAGGTTTTCTTCATACAGGACTTTAGCGGTGGCCAAAACTTGTGACGGATACTGGAAACCACCTGAAAGACAGGACTTGTGAACGGTGCTGGTGATTACTGTGAGATATGCTAAAGAATCACTGTAGCGATGCTGAAGAGCACTAGGAGTGAGGCTGAAGAACACTGTGACACATGATTATGAGCGTTGCTGAAGCACACGGTGACAAATTGTTGTGAGCGTTGCTGAAGCACACAGTGACAAATTGTTGTGAGCGTTGCTGAAGCACACAGTGACAAATTGTTGTGAGCGTTGCTGAAGCACACGGTGACAAATTGTTGTGAGCGTTGCTGAAGCACATAGTGACAAATTGTTGTGAGCGTTGCTGAAGCACACAGTGAAAAATTGTTGTGAGCGTTGCTGAAGCACACGGTGAAAGCACTGAAGTTTGTTTCAGCTAGGAAACACGCTGATCGCTGTAAGCCCAGAGTTCGTTTGACAGAAAGCCCCGCTGAGCGCTGGTTGCACTGGTGTCTATGCAATCGAGGGACTCACTAGATGCTGGAAGCACAGAGGTCTGTGCAGCTGAAGAACACGCTGAATGGTGCAGCACAGGAGTCTAGAAAGCAGCAGTAGGAGATTCTTCAACGAAGGGGCACTGGAGTTCAATCTTGTAGATGTAGATGATACTCAGGCGCCGGAGCTCTGCCCGGCGCCTGAATTTGAACTTCCCGCCTCCGTCTGATTGGTGGGGAGCGCCGATGACGTCACCCTTCCACTCATCCTCCGTGGACGCCGGGTGTACCCGCGGCGTCCACACTCTGAATGACCGCCGGGACCAGTGCCAACGGGACACCGGGACCCGGAGACCACCAGCGAGGACGGCCGCCAGGAGACCCAGCGCACCCGGAGGGGTAAGCGCGGCGGCCGCGGCGGTGTGACAGTATGTATATATAGTAATGCAGTGTATGATGTATGTATACATATGGCTGGTGTGCAGCAGTGTATGTATGTAATGTGTGCAGTGTATATATGTATGTATAGTAATGTGTGCAGTGTATGTATGTAGTGCAGCAGTGTATGTATGTATATCATACTTGCCTACCTGACCCTCTCCATGATGGAGAAAATGCTCTGTTCCTGGACTTTCCTGGTAATGTATGATTGCCATCACCTGTGGTGAAACACCTTTCTTATCAATTAACTAGCTCACCACAGGTGATGGCAATCATACATTACCAGGAAAGTCCAGGAACAGAGCATTTTCTCCCTCATGGAGAGGGTCAGGTAGGCAAGTATGATGTGTGTGGATAGATAGATAGATAGATAGATAGATAGATAGATAGATAGATAGATAGATAGATAGATAGATAGAGATACAAAAAGGTTGCACTCACATCCTCATAATAACCAACAGCTGGGGTGTCCACTCATATGCCAAGGTATTGTGATTATAGAGAACAATTTAGAGGGGGCACTCTCCAGGCTTTTCAATATGCAAAAGTTCATTTATTTGTAATATACTTTACATGATCCACATGGTGACAAAAGGTATTTTTCCTCAAGCGCTTTCGGCCCACAATGGGCCTTCCTCAGGAGGCACTACACAGCAGCAGCAAACCAAGCAGAATAGAACAAATATAGTCCCAGGCAGGAATCCAGCACCGCCGCTGTATGTATGACCGCTCTGTCTCCCACCCCTGCCTCCTCCTCTCTCCCTCAGCCCTCTCTCCCCGGCTCCAGCTCCCCCTCCCCGGCTGGCGGTGACTCCCAGGCTCAGGTGGAGAGAGGCCGCCTCATATCTCCGCGCACAGGCCAGAGCCAGCCACACGGAGACCGCGTGGAGGAGCCGCAGAGAGGTGAGTGTCTTCCTGGAGCTGCCTCCACCTGGCCCGACTGCACCTTTGACTCCAGCTCCATCCTGCCTGTGACAGCTTCCGTGTCCCGGGGTACAGGGGATAATATCCCCTTCTACTGTACACAATGCCCGGATTTTGCTCCCATTCCTCCTGCCCGCCCATACACTGCATTACTACATACCATACAAACACTGCACACAGTGCTGACTGGCTGAGGGGCGCCGTCCTCCTCCTCCTTCTCCTCCTATTGGCCTAGCTCTGTGATTTTGTTACTGTGTCTCTTCCCAGCGTTAACCACACTGTCACAGAGTGACAGATCTGGGCAGTTATATAGGAGATGGATGGATATACGGCAGCACAACTCAATCATATGGCAGCAGGATATACATTATTTATTCAGATACTTAAAGATACAGGATTTTAAACTAATGAGGCCACTAGCTGCTGACTTCTAAATGTAGTTCATCTGTCTATTTGCAAAATGATGTACAGTATCTTTATATATCCACATACGGCAAGTAGGTTCAGAGTATATATGGTGTTTTGGAGGCACAGAGTCCAGGTGATCCAGAAGTATAGTATTAGTAAAAACACTGTGTGTTTGTGCGTGCGTGCGTGCGTGCGTGTGTGTGTGTATACTTTATATAGCTATAACTATATATATATATATATATATACACACATACACACAAGCGCATGCACATATACTGTATGTCTTACATGGGTGTTTGGTAAGTACCCATGTAACATATGTCTGAGTGATAAAAAGTAACTTGCATTAAAGGACAACCTCCGATTACCAGCACTCTTTGAGCACCTGCTGTTTTATTATGTGTGATTCCAGCTTTCTCTGAGGTGTCTATTCATTAGTTGAACATAAGTATGTCAGGCACCTAATATTTGTCAAATAAAAATGGAATGATCTCTGCAATGTCATCTGTTCTCTTTCCAGGAAGGTGAACAAGTCTTTCCGAGGCCGATCCTGTCCCATCATCGTGCACTGCAGGTAAATGTATGCCTGTAGGGACTGTAGTAAGTCTTTCATGGCAAGCCTTTAAACCAAATTCATACCCTGCAGGTACACTGCTCTGCTATACTATAACCCTGTACATATATAACTAGACTCGTCATCTCTAACACAGTGCATACCCTGCAGGTACACTGCTCTGCTGTACTATAACCCTGTACATATATAACTAGACTCGTCATCTCTACCACAATGCATACCCAGCAGGTACACTGCTCTGCTATACTATAATCCTGTACATATATAACTAGACTCGTCATCTCTAACACAGTGTATACTCTGCATGTACACTGCTCTGCTATACTATAACCCTGTACATATATAACTAGACTCGTCATCTCTAACACAATGCATACTCTGCAGGTACACTGCTCTGCTATACTATAATCCTGTACATATATAACTAGACTCGTCATCTCTAACACAGTGCATACCCTGCATGTACACTGCTCTGCTATACTATAATCCTGTACATATATAACTAGACTCGTCATCTCTAACACAATGCACACCCTGCAGGTACACTGCTCTGCTATACTATAATCCTGTACATATATAACTAGACTCGTCATCTCTAACACAATGCATACTCTGCAGGTACACTGCTCTGGTGTACTATAACCCTGTACATATATAACTAGACTCGTCATCTCTAACACAGTGCATACCCTGCAGGTACACTGCTCTGCTATACTATAATCCTGCATGCACAGCCGACGGGAGACCAGCGATGAACGAGCGCGGGGCCGCGCATCGTTCATCGCTGGAGTCTCCACACTGAAAGATATGAACGAGTTCTCGTTCATTTATGAACGAGATCGTTCATATCTTTCAGAAAATCGGCCAGTGTGTAGGGCCTATAACACAATGCATACCCTGCAGGTACACTGCTCTGCTATACTATAATCCTGTACATATATAACTAGACTCGTCATCTCTAACACAGTGCATACCCTGCAGGTACACTGCTCTGCTATACTATAACCCTGTACATACTGTATATAACTAGACTCGTCATCTCTAACACAGTGCATACCCTGCAGGTACACTGCTCTGCTATACTATAACCCTGTACATATATAACTAGACTCGTCATCTCTAACACAATGCATACCCAGCAGGTATACTGCTCTGCTATACTATAATCCTGTACATATATAACTAGACTCGTCATCTCTAACACAATGCATACCCTGCAGGTATACTGCTCTGCTATACTATAATCCTGTACATATATAACTAGACTCGTCATCTCTAACACAATGCATACTCTGCAGGTACACTGCTCTGCTATACTATAACCCTGTACATACTGTATATAACTAGACTCGTCATCTCTAACACAGTGCATACCCTGCAGGTACACTGCTCTGCTATACTATAACCCTGTACATATATAACTAGACTCGTCATCTCTAACACAATGCATACCCAGCAGGTATACTGCTCTGCTATACTATAATCCTGTACATATATAACTAGACTCGTCATCTCTAACACAATGCATACCCTGCAGGTATACTGCTCTGCTATACTATAATCCTGTACATATATAACTAGACTCGTCATCTCTAACACAATGCATACTCTGCAGGTACACTGCTCTGGTGTACTATAACCCTGTACATATATAACTAGACTCGTCATCTCTAACACAGTGCATACCCTGCAGGTACACTGCTCTGCTATACTATAATCCTGTACATACTGTATAGAACTAGACTCGTCATCTCTAACACAGTGCATACCCAGCAGGTACACTGCTCTGCTATACTATAATCCTGTACATACTGTATAGAACTAGACTCGTCATCTCTAACACAGTGCATACCCTGCAGGTACACTGCTCTGCTATACTATAATCCTGTACATACTGTATAGAACTAGACTCGTCATCTCTAACACAGTGCATACCCTGCAGGTACACTGCTCTGCTATACTATAATCCTGTACATACTGTATAGAACTAGACTCGTCATCTCTAACACAATGCATACCATGCAGGTACACTGCTCTGCTATACTATAATCCTGTACATATATAACTAGACTCGTCATCTCTAACACAATGCATACCCAGCAGGTACACTGCTCTGCTGTACTATAACCCTGTACATATATAACTAGACTCGTCATCTCTAACACAATGCATACCCTGCAGGTACACTGCTCTGCTATACTATAATCCTGTACATACTGTATAGAACTAGACTCGTCATCTCTAACACAATGCATACCATGCAGGTACACTGCTCTGCTATACTATAATCCTGTACATATATAACTAGACTCGTCATCTCTAACACAATGCATACTCTGCAGGTACACTGCTCTGGTGTACTATAACCCTGTACATATATAACTAGACTCGTCATCTCTAACACAATGCATACCCTGCAGGTACACTGCTCTGCTATACTATAATCCTGTACATATATAACTAGACTCGTCATCTCTAACACAGTGCATACCCTGCAGGTACACTGCTCTGCTATACTATAATCCTGTACATATATAACTAACCTCGTCATCTCTAACACAGTGTATACCCAGCAGGTATACTGCTCTGCTATACTATAACCCTGTACATATATAACTAGACTCATGTTCTCTAGCACAGTGCACACCCTGCAGGTACACTGTTCTGCTATACTATAACCCTGTACATACTGTATATAACTAGACTCGTCATCTCTAACACAATGCATACCATGCAGGTACACTGCTCTGCTATACTATAACCCTGTACATATATAACTAGACTCGTCATCTCTAACACAATGCATACTCTGCAGGTACACTGCTCTGGTGTACTATAACCCTGTACATATATAACTAGACTCGTCATCTCTAACACAATGCATACCCTGCAGGTACACTGTTCTGCTATACTATAATCCTGTACATATATAACTAGACTCATCATCTCTAACACAGTGCATACCCTGCAGGTACACTGCTCTGCTATACTATAATCCTGTACATATATAACTAGACTCGTCATCTCTAACACAGTGCATACCCTGCAGGTACACTGCTCTGCTATACTATAATCCTGTACATATATAACTAGACTCATCATCTCTAACACAGTGCATACCCTGCAGGTACACTGCTCTGCTGTACTATAACCCTGTACATATATAACTAGACTCGTCATCTCTAACACAATGCATACCCAGCATGTACACTGCTCTGCTATACTATAATCCTGTACATATATAACTAGACTCGTCATCTCTAACACAATGCATACCCAGCATGTACACTGCTCTGCTATACTATAACCCTGTACATATATAACTATACTCGTCATCTCTAACACAATGCATACCCTGCAGGTACACTGTTCTGCTATACTATAATCCTGTACATATATAACTAGACTCATCATCTCTAACACAGTGCATACCCTGCAGGTACACTGCTCTGCTGTACTATAACCCTGTACATATATAACTAGACTCGTCATCTCTAACACAATGCATACCCTGCAGGTACACTGCTCTGCTGTACTATAACCCTGTACATATATAACTAGACTCGTCATCTCTAACACAATGCATACCATGCAGGTACACTGCTCTGCTATACTATAACCCTGTACATATATAACTAGACTCGTCATCTCTAACACAATGCATACCCAGCAGGTACACTGCTCTGCTGTACTATAACCCTGTACATATATAACTAGACTCGTCATCTCTAACACAATGCATACCCTGCAGGTACACTGCTCTGCTATACTATAATCCTGTACATATATAACTAGACTCGTCATCTCTAACACAATGCATACTCTGCAGGTACACTGCTCTGGTGTACTATAACCCTGTACATATATAACTAGACTCGTCATCTCTAACACAATGCATACCCTGCAGGTACACTGCTCTGCTATACTATAACCCTGTACATACTGTATAGAACTAGACTCGTCATCTCTAACACAATGCATACCATGCAGGTACACTGCTCTGCTATACTATAATCCTGTACATATATAACTAGACTCGTCATCTCTAACACAATGCATACTCTGCAGGTACACTGCTCTGGTGTACTATAACCCTGTACATATATAACTAGACTCGTCATCTCTAACACAATGCATACCCTGCAGGTACACTGCTCTGCTATACTATAATCCTGTACATATATAACTAGACTCGTCATCTCTAACACAGTGCATACCCTGCAGGTACACTGCTCTGCTATACTATAATCCTGTACATATATAACTAACCTCGTCATCTCTAACACAGTGTATACCCAGCAGGTATACTGCTCTGCTATACTATAACCCTGTACATATATAACTAGACTCATGTTCTCTAGCACAGTGCACACCCTGCAGGTACACTGTTCTGCTATACTATAACCCTGTACATACTGTATATAACTAGACTCGTCATCTCTAACACAATGCATACCATGCAGGTACACTGCTCTGCTATACTATAACCCTGTACATATATAACTAGACTCGTCATCTCTAACACAATGCATACCCTGCAGGTACACTGCTCTGCTATACTATAATCCTGTACATATATAACTAGACTCGTCATCTCTAACACAATGCATACTCTGCAGGTACACTGCTCTGGTGTACTATAACCCGGTACATATATAACTAGACTCGTCATCTCTAACACAATGCATACCCTGCAGGTACACTGCTCTGCTATACTATAATCCTGTACATATATAACTAGACTCGTCATCTCTAACACAGTGCATACCCTGCAGGTACACTGCTCTGCTATACTATAATCCTGTACATATATAACTAACCTCGTCATCTCTAACACAGTGCATACCCTGCAGGTACACTGCTCTGCTATACTATAACCCTGTACATATATAACTAGACTCGTCATCTCTAACACAGTGCATACCCAGCATGTACACTGCTCTGCTATCCTATAACCCTGTACATTTATAACTAGACTCGTCATCTCTAACACAGTGCATACCCTGCAGGTACACTGCTCTGCTATACTATAATCCTGTACATATATAACTAGACTCGTCATCTCTAACACAGTGCATACCCAGCAGGTACACTGCTCTGCTATACTATAATCCTGTACATACTGTATAGAACTAGACTCGTCATCTCTAACACAGTGCATACCCTGCAGGTACACTGCTCTGCTATACTATAATCCTGTACATACTGTATAGAACTAGACTCGTCATCTCTAACACAGTGCATACCCAGCAGGTACACTGCTCTGCTATACTATAATCCTGTACATACTGTATAGAACTAGACTCGTCATCTCTAACACAGTGCATACCCTGCAGGTACACTGCTCTGCTATACTATAATCCTGTACATACTGTATAGAACTAGACTCGTCATCTCTAACACAGTGCATACCCTGCAGGTACACTGCTCTGCTATACTATAATCCTGTACATACTGTATAGAACTAGACTCGTCATCTCTAACACAATGCATACCATGCAGGTACACTGCTCTGCTATACTATAATCCTGTACATATATAACTAGACTCGTCATCTCTAACACAATGCATACCCAGCAGGTACACTGCTCTGCTGTACTATAACCCTGTACATATATAACTAGACTCGTCATCTCTAACACAATGCATACCCTGCAGGTACACTGCTCTGCTATACTATAATCCTGTACATACTGTATAGAACTAGACTCGTCATCTCTAACACAATGCATACCATGCAGGTACACTGCTCTGCTATACTATAATCCTGTACATATATAACTAGACTCGTCATCTCTAACACAATGCATACTCTGCAGGTACACTGCTCTGGTGTACTATAACCCTGTACATATATAACTAGACTCGTCATCTCTAACACAATGCATACCCTGCAGGTACACTGCTCTGCTATACTATAATCCTGTACATATATAACTAGACTCGTCATCTCTAACACAGTGCATACCCTGCAGGTACACTGCTCTGCTATACTATAATCCTGTACATATATAACTAACCTCGTCATCTCTAACACAGTGTATACCCAGCAGGTATACTGCTCTGCTATACTATAACCCTGTACATATATAACTAGACTCATGTTCTCTAGCACAGTGCACACCCTGCAGGTACACTGTTCTGCTATACTATAACCCTGTACATACTGTATATAACTAGACTCGTCATCTCTAACACAATGCATACCATGCAGGTACACTGCTCTGCTATACTATAACCCTGTACATATATAACTAGACTCGTCATCTCTAACACAATGCATACTCTGCAGGTACACTGCTCTGGTGTACTATAACCCTGTACATATATAACTAGACTCGTCATCTCTAACACAATGCATACCCTGCAGGTACACTGTTCTGCTATACTATAATCCTGTACATATATAACTAGACTCATCATCTCTAACACAGTGCATACCCTGCAGGTACACTGCTCTGCTATACTATAATCCTGTACATATATAACTAGACTCGTCATCTCTAACACAGTGCATACCCTGCAGGTACACTGCTCTGCTATACTATAATCCTGTACATATATAACTAGACTCATCATCTCTAACACAGTGCATACCCTGCAGGTACACTGCTCTGCTGTACTATAACCCTGTACATATATAACTAGACTCGTCATCTCTAACACAGTGCATACCCTGCAGGTACACTGTTCTGCTATACTATAATCCTGTACATATATAACTAGACTCATCATCTCTAACACAGTGCATACCCTGCAGGTACACTGCTCTGCTGTACTATAACCCTGTACATATATAACTAGACTCGTCATCTCTAACACAATGCATACCCTGCAGGTACACTGCTCTGCTGTACTATAACCCTGTACATATATAACTAGACTCGTCATCTCTAACACAATGCATACCATGCAGGTACACTGCTCTGCTATACTATAACCCTGTACATATATAACTAGACTCGTCATCTCTAACACAATGCATACCCAGCAGGTACACTGCTCTGCTGTACTATAACCCTGTACATATATAACTAGACTCGTCATCTCTAACACAATGCATACCCTGCAGGTACACTGCTCTGCTATACTATAATCCTGTACATATATAACTAGACTCGTCATCTCTAACACAATGCATACTCTGCAGGTACACTGCTCTGGTGTACTATAACCCTGTACATATATAACTAGACTCGTCATCTCTAACACAATGCATACCCTGCAGGTACACTGCTCTGCTATACTATAATCCTGTACATACTGTATAGAACTAGACTCGTCATCTCTAACACAATGCATACCATGCAGGTACACTGCTCTGCTATACTATAATCCTGTACATATATAACTAGACTCGTCATCTCTAACACAATGCATACTCTGCAGGTACACTGCTCTGGTGTACTATAACCCTGTACATATATAACTAGACTCGTCATCTCTAACACAATGCATACCCTGCAGGTACACTGCTCTGCTATACTATAATCCTGTACATATATAACTAGACTCGTCATCTCTAACACAGTGCATACCCTGCAGGTACACTGCTCTGCTATACTATAATCCTGTACATATATAACTAACCTCGTCATCTCTAACACAGTGTATACCCAGCAGGTATACTGCTCTGCTATACTATAACCCTGTACATATATAACTAGACTCATGTTCTCTAGCACAGTGCACACCCTGCAGGTACACTGTTCTGCTATACTATAACCCTGTACATACTGTATATAACTAGACTCGTCATCTCTAACACAATGCATACCATGCAGGTACACTGCTCTGCTATACTATAACCCTGTACATATATAACTAGACTCGTCATCTCTAACACAATGCATACCCTGCAGGTACACTGCTCTGCTATACTATAATCCTGTACATATATAACTAGACTCGTCATCTCTAACACAATGCATACTCTGCAGGTACACTGCTCTGGTGTACTATAACCCTGTACATATATAACTAGACTCGTCATCTCTAACACAATGCATACCCTGCAGGTACACTGCTCTGCTATACTATAATCCTGTACATATATAACTAGACTCGTCATCTCTAACACAGTGCATACCCTGCAGGTACACTGCTCTGCTATACTATAATCCTGTACATATATAACTAACCTCGTCATCTCTAACACAGTGCATACCCTGCAGGTACACTGCTCTGCTATACTATAACCCTGTACATATATAACTAGACTCGTCATCTCTAACACAGTGCATACCCAGCATGTACACTGCTCTGCTATACTATAACCCTGTACATATATAACTAGACTCGTCATCTCTAACACAGTGCATACCCAGCAGGTATACTGCTCTGCTATACTATAATCCTGTACATATATAACTAGACTCGTCATCTCTAACACAATGCATACCCAGCAGGTACACTGGTCTGCTATACTATAATCCTGTACATATATAACTAGACTCATCATCTCTAACACAGTGCACACCTGCAGGTACACTGCTCTGCTATACTATAATCCTGTACATATTTAACTAGACTCGTCATCTCTAACACAGTGCATACCCAGCATGTACACTGCTCTGCTATACTATAATCCTGTACATATATAACTATACTCGTCATCTCTAACACAGTGCATACCCAGCAGGTACACTGCTCTGGTGTATTATAACCCTGTACATATATAACTAGACTCATCATCTCTAACACAATGCATACCCGGCAGGTATACTGCTCTGCTATACTATAACCCTGTACATATATAACTAGACTCATCATCTCTAACACAGTGCATACCCAGCAGGTACACTGCTCTGCTATACTATAACCCTGTACATATATAACTAGACTCGTCATCTCTAACACAGTGCATACCCAGCAGGTACACTGCTCTGCTATACTATAATCCTGTACATATATAACTAGACTCGTCATCTCTAACACAATGCATACCCAGCATGTACACTGCTCTGCTATACTATAATCCTGTACATATATAACTATACTCGTCATCTCTAGCACAGTGCATACCCTGCAGGTACACTGCTCTGCTATACTATAACCCTGTACATATATAACTAGACTCGTCATCTCTAACACAGTGCATACCCTGCAGGTACACTGCTCTGCTATACTATAACCCTGTACATATATAACTAGACTCGTCATCTCTAACACAATGCATACCCAGCATGTACACTGCTCTGCTATACTATAATCCTGTACATATATAACTATACTCGTCATCTCTAGCACAGTGCATACCCTGCAGGTACACTGCTCTGCTATACTATAACCCTGTACATATATAACTAGACTCGTCATCTCTAACACAATGCATACCCAGCATGTACACTGCTCTGCTATACTATAATCCTGTACATATATAACTATACTCGTCATCTCTAGCACAGTGCATACCCTGCAGGTACACTGCTCTGCTATACTATAACCCTGTACATATATAACTAGACTCGTCATCTCTAACACAGTGCATACCCTGCAGGTACACTGCTCTGCTATACTATAACCCTGTACATATATAACTAGACTCATCATCTCTAACACAATGCATACCCTGCAGGTACACTGCTCTGCTATACTATAATCCTGTACATATATAACTAGACTCGTCATCTCTAACACAGTGCATACCCTGCAGGTACACTGCTCTGCTATACTATAATCCTGTACATATATAACTAGACTCGTCATCTCTAACACAGTGCATACCCTGCAGGTACACTGCTCTGCTATACTATAATCCTGTACATATATAACTAGACTCGTCATCTCTAACACAGTGCATACCTAGCAGGTACACTGCTCTGCTGTACTATAACCCTGTACATATATAACTAGACTCGTCATCTCTAACACAATGCATACCCTGCAGGTACACTGCTCTGCTGTACTATAACCCTGTACATATATAACTAGACTCGTCATCTCTAACACAATGCATACCCTGCAGGTACACTGCTCTGCTATACTATAATCCTGTACATACTGTATAGAACTAGACTCGTCATCTCTAACACAATGCATACCCTGCAGGTACACTGCTCTGCTATACTATAATCCTGTACATATATAACTAGACTCGTCATCTCTACCACAGTGTATACCCAGCAGGTATACTGCTCTGCTATACTATAACCCTGTACATATATAACTAGACTCATGTTCTCTAGCACAGTGCACACCCTGCAGGTACACTGTTCTGCTATACTATAACCCTGTACATACTGTATATAACTAGACTCGTCATCTCTAACACAATGCATACCATGCAGGTACACTGCTCTGCTATACTATAACCCTGTACATATATAACTAGACTCGTCATCTCTAACACAATGCATACCCTGCAGGTACACTGCTCTGCTATACTATAATCCTGTACATATATAACTAGACTCGTCATCTCTAACACAATGCATACTCTGCAGGTACACTGCTCTGGTGTACTATAACCCTGTACATATATAACTAGACTCGTCATCTCTAACACAATGCATACCCTGCAGGTACACTGCTCTGCTATACTATAATCCTGTACATATATAACTAGACTCGTCATCTCTAACACAGTGCATACCCTGCAGGTACACTGCTCTGCTATACTATAATCCTGTACATATATAACTAACCTCGTCATCTCTAACACAGTGCATACCCAGCATGTACACTGCTCTGCTATACTATAACCCTGTACATATATAACTAGACTCGTCATCTCTAACACAGTGCATACCCGGCAGGTACACTGCTCTGCTATACTATAACCCTGTACATATATAACTAGACTCGTCATCTCTAACACAGTGCATACTCTGCATGTACACTGCTCTGCTATACTATAATCCTGTACATGCTGTATATAACTAGACTCGTCATCTCTAACACAGTGCATACCCTGCAGGTACACTGCTCTGCTATACTATAATCCTGTACATATATAACTAGACTCGTCATCTCTAACACAGTGCATACCCTGCAGGTACACTGCTCTGCTATACTATAATCCTGTACATATATAACTAACCTCGTCATCTCTAACACAGTGCATACCCTGCAGGTACACTGCTCTGCTGTACTATAACCCTGTACATATATAACTAGACTCGTCATCTCTACCACAATGCATACCCTGCAGGTACACTGCTCTGCTATACTATAACCCTGTACATATATAACTAGACTCGTCATCTCTACCACAATGCATACCCTGCAGGTACACTGCTCTGCTATACTATAACCCTGTACATATATAACTAGACTCGTCATCTCTAACACAATGCATACCCTGCAGGTACACTGCTCTGCTATACTATAACCCTGTACATATATAACTAGACTCGTCATCTCTAACACAATGCATACCCTGCAGGTACACTGCTCTGCTATACTATAATCCTGTGTGTATATATATATATATATATATATATATATATAGACTCATCATCTCTAACACAGTGCATACCCTGCAGGTACACTGCTCTGCTATACTATAATCCTGTACATATATAACTAACCTCGTCATCTCTAACACAATGCATACCCTGCAGGTACACTGCTCTGCTATACTATAACCCTGTACATATATAACTAGACTCGTCATCTCTAACACAATGCATACCCTGCAGGTACACTGCTCTGCTATACTATAACCCTGTACATATATAACTAGACTCATCATCTCTAACACAGTGCATACCCAGCATGTACACTGCTCTGCTATACTATAACCCTGTACATATATAACTAGACTCGTCATCTCTAACACAATGCATACCCTGCAGGTACACTGCTCTGCTGTACTATAATCCTGTACATATATAACTAGACTCGTCATCTCTAACACAGTGCATACCCTGCAGGTACACTGCTCTGGTGTATTATAACCCTGTACATATATAACTAGACTCATCATCTCTAACACAATGCATACCCAGCAGGTATACTGCTCTGCTATACTATAACCCTGTACATTTATAACTAGACTCATCATCTCTAACACAGTGCATACCCAGCAGGTACACTGCTCTGCTATACTATAACCCTGTACATATATAACTAGACTCGTCATCTCTAACACAGTGCATACCCTGCAGGTACACTGCTCTGCTATACTATAATCCTGTACATATATAACTAGACTCGTCATCTCTAACACAGTGCATACCCTGCAGGTACACTGCTCTGCTATACTATAATCCTGTACATACTGTATATAACTAGACTCGTCATCTCTAACACAATGCATACCCAGCAGGTACACTGCTCTGCTATACTATAACCCTGTACATATATAACTAGACTCGTCATCTCTAACACAGTGCATACCCAGCAGGTACACTGCTCTGCTGTACTATAACCCTGTACATATATAACTAGACTCGTCATCTCTAACACAATGCATACCCTGCAGGTACACTGCTCTGCTATACTATAACCCTGTACATATATAACTAGACTCGTCATCTCTAACACAATGCATACCCTGCAGGTACACTGCTCTGCTATACTATAATCCTGTACATATATAACTAGACTCGTCATCTCTAACACAATGCATACTCTGCAGGTACACTACTCTGCTATACTATAACCCTGTACATATATAACTAGACTCGT